>NW_024885532.1:31675149-31842786 GCF_019232065.1 Centrocercus urophasianus | reverse complement strand
CAGGCACACAGGCACACAGGCACACAGGCACACAGGCACACAGGCACGGCTCCCTCCGCCCAGCACCCGGTTTCCTCAGATCCCGGAAGAGGCCGCAGTTCGGCCCCGTGGTTTCCAACACGCCGTGCACGCAGCGCGCACCTCCCACACCACGTCCCGCATCCTCCGGCTTCCGCGATCGGCGCAGGCCCGCCGTCCCCTGCCCTGCCCTTGCCCTCCCCCTGCCCTGCCCTGCCGCCGCTCACCGTTTCCCTGCCCGCCGCGCTCCTGCGCTGCTGCTTCGCATCGAAGGCGGCACCCACGGGGCACCAGCTGGTGCTGACGGCCCGCCGTCCCGGCGCCCCGGCCGCCCGGCCCCGCAGCGCAAGGCCCAGCGCCGCAGGCAGCGCTCGCCGGCAGCCGGCCAGCATGGCGGAGCGCGTTAACGCCGGCGAGGTGCCCGGGAGCTCGGCTCCGGGCACGACAGCGACCTCTGCGCGTTCCGGCCTGAGGCGAGGAGCGGCGCTCGCGAGCGGGAAGCGGAGCGGGAAGTGGCGCCTCCCCTCAGCCCGGCCGGCCCCGCGCTGCCTCCCCGCGGCCGTGCGTTGGAGCTGACAAGAGCGGCTTAGGACGCCCGACTGGGTCAAGGAGGAGTTCAACGCTCTTTGGATTTATGTCGTTTCTGTCGTCTCGATCCGTGTTTCAACAGATGGGCATGAGAACTGTTTGTTTTCTGCTGTATTCAGATGGAATTGGCCAGCAGAAACTTTATTGGGGTGTACTGAGGGACACAGGCATATGGCATTAATGGATGGAACAAACAAAACATGAGACAGGAAATAAAATAAGGTTTGCTTGCAGGCTGGATGTGGCTCTGGGCAGCCCGGTCTGGTGGTTGACAACCCTGCAATATAGCAGGAGGGTTGGAAATAAATGATCATTGTAGTCATTTTCAACCCAGGCCACTCTATGATTCCATGAGTTTCATAAAGAACCTCCACCTCTTTGAACAGTAAGATTTGGGTGAGCAGAAATCAGACAACAATTGACTCAAGTCACAGATTAACAGCGTGGCTTCATGCTGTGAGTTCCGGCATCTCAGAGGTGCTGAACAGGAGGAACCCAGTGAAGGTGGTATCATCATCAGCATCTGCAAACAGCCCGTTGAAGCTCTCTCCTCGGTGAGCCTGCAGCCACACCTCATCTCCTGCCCGTAGCTGAAGGATGGCAGCTCCCGACGCCTGGTCCTCAGCACCCTGGTATCCATCCATGGTGTGCAACATCTTGATCCCGTTTTTGACTAGAGCTACTCGGACATTCCTCGAGTAGACAGTGATATGGTAGGTGAAATAGTAAACACCAGAGAATTTGCAGGTGAATTTGCCGGTAACTGGATTATAGTCACTTAGGCCATTATAAAGCACCTTGTCGAACTTGATTGGGTGACTGTGGGGAGGGAACTTGGTGGCAGCTGTAAGGCCTACACTGAAAGCACTCCTTGGCAGAACTGCTGGGGCACCTGTGTTTCCCTTGTCTCCTCTGTCTCCTTTCAAGCCTCTCTCCCCCTGAATTCCTGGACTGCCCGGTGGCCCCAGATCTCCAGTATTACCTTTAGGACCCGGATTACCAATGGGGCCAACTGGCCCTGGCAAACCAATTATTCCAGGATGTCCAATTTCACCCTTTGTCCCTTTTGGACCTATGGGCCCAATGTCTCCTTTTAACCCCTTTTGTCCTTGCAGTCCCAGCTCTCCCTTCTGACCTTTGTAACCCACTGACCCTATAATTCCTTTTGGTCCTAGTTTCCCAGGTCGTCCTCTTTCTCCTTTATCTCCTTTGTTCCCCTTCTCTTCAACAGTTCCATTGGCTCCTAAGTGGGAAAACCAAAAAGTCCAGTGGATTAGTGAGTCAAAACATGAGTTTCAGCACAAAAACGTATGTGTATGTCACCACTATATACACCGTGCTCACCACATGTACAGTGTTTCATACATGTGAGTTCAGGATAAGACAGAAAAGCCTGCTATTACAATAGAAGACAGGGGCCTTTGCTGAAAGCAACAAAAATAAGCTCAAAGAAATGAAGGTGTGATTAGTCTACAGGCTGCTGATAGCACTGACAGCTCAGATCATCTCATGTGCAAACAGCATCTGTTCAGACCCATGTTCTCAGCCTTTGCTATATGTGAGGGAGACAGTTTGCAATTTCATCAGAGAATCTACTACTTGAGCAACACACAGATATTACTTGCCATGAGTTTATATAGTTCCTATATGATGATACTTTGTTTGGGTTACCTAGATTGCTGTTGAATTGCAACTGAAAGCTTTTTGTATTGGTATTTGCTTTCACATGCTCCATTTATTCTTCATTCACAATTGGAATGAATCTCAAAGCTTTTGAAAATCCATCTGTACAAAGTTTTGCAGAGAAAAGCCTTATATTTTGAAGGGCACATTAGCAACTGATAGATGTAAGTGCTAGAAGATGCCATAATGTCCATACACTCAATCAATCAAAGCCAGAGTCTGATCATTTCTGTGTGAAAGCTTGTGGCTTTTGGTATTGGGAATAATGCTGTATGTAAAATGTGAACTTTACAGTTCTCAGCTCAGAGTTGAGAGTATTTGGCAGCAGCAACGAAGTAAAACCATGAAATTCTGTGGTTAGTCTCTTGGAAAAAAAGCACAACAGATCCAACAGGCCACTGACATGGGAAGAGAAGATAGCTCTGTAATGCTTAACATTTATGTTTCATGTCTCCCTCTCCTTCCTTCTAGTAGACTGAGGAAATGTCTGAGAGCTGTAGAGCAGACTGTCACTACTCCCATGCAGTGCATATTCCATGGTGTATTTCAGAATAATCCTAAGGATTTTGGAGAACCTGGGTGCAGTATTTGGCAGATTTCAATGCTTTTGGAAATATGAATTGTCTATGCACGGTTACTCCAAAAGGTGCATAAGTCCAGCATCACCAAGTTTCTGAATTTGTGTTCCAACTTGCACAATGTCTCATTGCTTGATTTTATTCACAGATCATCAGGAGACTTTCTAGATGTGTGTAGTTTGGCTAAGCATGTGGTGTAGCCATTTTCTAGACCTTCATGGCTTGGGCTGTTGGGATTATGGAAAAGTTCATGGTTGCTGTGATGAGATAGGAAAAGCATCACAAGAATATGGGAAATGGGATCTGAGGTGAAATGCTGGTTTTATAGAACGCATGGCGACTCTTGTCCTGTGGTCTCTGGGGGCTGCTTTAAGCCAGGATGCTGGGGCTAATGCCTCATGGGCATATATTTTAAAATACTACTGAAGATGCTGGTTTAACTCTGGGCTGTTTCACAGAATCACAGAATCACAGAATTGTAGGGATTGGAAGGGACCTCCAGAGATCATCGAGTCCAACCCCCCTGCCAAAGCAGGTTCCCTACAGCAGGTCGCACAGGTAGGCATCCAGGCAGGTCTTGAACATCTCCAGAGAAGGAGACTCCACCACCTCCACTCCACCACCATGTTTGCATAAGGTGTGATTACACAGAGGCATGGAAAAGGTGCAGGAGATTAGAATCGTGGAATTATCCCAATTAATCCCAAATTGGAAGGGACCCACCTGATTATCTTATTGAATAACAGGATCTACTGTATTTTCAGGTGTACAATTCATGTCTTTTGTAATTCTTTTTGAAATACCTTTGCCTGAAGGTACATACATGCCTATGGGAGCTTCAGTTTCCTTGGATAGCTACAGATGTGATGTCTGCCTCAGCAGCTGACAAAGGGATGAGCAATAGGAAAGGTGAAGTCATAGGCTGAGCAGATAAGTTATATGGCATCAGAGGCAGCAGGATAATTGGAGGGAGCAAATCTCTCTTGTACTGTCAGCCTCTACCCCTTCTGAAAAAAGGTTGCCATGGTTTTATGATTTTTGGTTATTGTATTCCACATCATAACATCATGTAGTGCACTAGGAGTTAAACTTTAACATTACATTGCTACAGCTAGAGTGTATAGCATGTCTAATGCTCATAAACCCATAGGCCACTAACAGATTGAAGTGCTCTGACCTTTTTGTCCTTTTTCTCCATTTGCACCATCTTTCCCTGGAGTGCCAGGAAGTCCTGCTTCCCCTAGTACAGAAGAAAAAAACAGATCTTCATTAAACAACTGTAGTACCAGAAAAAATGGGATTTGAATCCTTCTGTGATCATTCCTCTTCTAGTTTGGCTAAACAATAATGTAGTCATTTTATTCCTGACTTCTGGTGCATGCCACTGCTGAGGCTTTTGTCTCATTGGGAGAACAGAAACTCTGCTTGGGAAGAGCACCTTTTTGAGACAGAATTCTTAACATAAAGAAGGGGGATACTGAAGTATGTGGAGGAGTATGCTGGTCAACATCAATGAGGTGAAAACCTCTTGTCCTCTTGTTGCCTTCATCCATGGAAGATGACATGGAAGATACCAGCAGGAAAAGGAGTGAGGAAGCTACTTCCAGAAAAAAAGCTTTACCCTAACAAAAAGCCTCAAAGTGAAACAGTGATTAACTGCCCCCAAAGAAAAGACATCTTAGTGTAGACCTGACTGTCAGTTGCTCAGAGCAGACAGTAAGCAGCAGGCAACTTTCTTACCCAAACTGTAAGTGCTGATTATTTTTCAGCTGATCTAATTTACTGTATAGGCACACAAAGAGTTGTGGTGTACTGGAGAGGGGAGTGAAGGGGTGGCAACAAGATCTAGCAGAGGTTCCTGCCTGCACCATTATTGCCACCAAAGAAATGCAGTCAAATTACACCTTCAGCACTGATTGCAGCACTCACTTCCTATGGAGGCACAGGTTTTCCTTGCAAAGAAAGTGATTCATTAGCTTTTGGGTTGTGACTGCACCAGTAACTCTATTTAGGTCAGGCATTTCCTTTGGCTTAAAAGGCATAGTAAAACATTGTAGCATATTTCAAGTTAATTTCTAGCAGACTGTTGACCTCAGTTTGTTTTGCGTACTGGGTTATGTGATACACTGAAGAAAAAAAAGAAGAAAAAACAACCAAAAGCTGTGATTCACAATCTGCAAGATCAGGATGGCAGAAGGGTTTATCTGATGAGCACAGTTTCAATCTGGATTGATTTGTGCACACAATAGGACTGTTCATGACAGGTTTATGCATTAAGCCACGATGCCCACTGTGTGATGCCACACAGTTGCTGACCTGACCGACAGCCTGTTGGGGAAAAGCTTTTCCTACCAAAATTTGTGAGCAGATATGAAGCAGATTTGTGTTTGTTCTGTGTTTCGCATTCTGGACTTGTGACATTTCTGATGAAGTGTTGTAAGTCCTTGTCTGCGAGTTCATCCTCTGGTAGATCCCTGGCCTTGATGATGCAGCATGGATGCAAAGGGCAGCCTTATCCTGAGGCTTAAATTACCACAGGAGTTACTGTCTTTGGCCTGAGAAGGTTTCCTGTCTTCAGTATTATATGCAAATCTCTACTACAGCCTACTACAGCAAGCATGAATCCTACACTGTTTTTTAGATAATGTTCTTCCCTGCCCTTCATTGTAATGGTGCTTATGTTACAGCAAGTAGGGACACTCTGAATCAAGTCCTACAAATGTAAAATGTTGGTAATAAATAGAAGTCTTCTTACCTCTGCACATTTCTTTTTACACTTTTTTTTCTTTTAATTGGGCTTGATTTTTTTTTCTGAAAGTATAGTTGCTATTTTAAAGATGCAGAAATATGTTTACAGGCTTCAAAATGTTTGAGCAGACCTGAAAATATTCCCTAAACAGAAAGTAAAGGCTTTCATTTTTATATCTGTTTTTGTCTCTTGGACCTGACCTCTCTATTATCTCTATTTTGCTTTCATTAGGTCTTATCTCATATCTCCATCCTCAAACCAGAAGGTGATGGAAGCCTGAGATGTTTTCTGAGGGCTAGCTGGACTGATCTATTAATGCAGGGTGCCAGGCATCTTTGGGAAACTAATAGCAAACTATTTTGTACTTCCAACTCTCTGTGTTGAGCACAGTACCTGTGTCTCCCTTGTCGCCTTTTGAGCCATCACGTCCATCACGACCAGGTATGCCATTGTGCCCAGGATTGCCAGGAATGCCAGGATATGCTTGGGTACAGATGTCCTGCTTTTGTGCTTCTTCTGTGCTGACTGCAATAGCCAGCAGTATAATCCAGCTTTTCATTCTTTAGAAAGGTTAAACGATATTGGCTGAAAGATGTAAGAAAGGAAAAGTACATTTACTTAAGTCTGTGTGATTGGTTTTTTCCTCACATTTAGTTTGTGAGCCCAAAAACAGTGTTGGGGAGGGAGGAAAAAGAAATGGGCTTTTCAACATATCTCTTGTTTTGTTTTGTTTTATTTACAGGTCTCTATATAGCAGTAAATACCATCCTTGACACTACTGGGCTTTATTTCCAATAATAATTGAATGGGAATATCAGACATACCTTTGTCGTATAGGTTCTGTCTCGTATTTTCTTATACAGTGTGACCAGTGGAAGTAACTCTGCAAGGACTGTCCGTAGAGATACTGATGCAGGTAGATGGTGAGCAGCTGAAAATCACCAAAGCTCTGGGGAAGCTGAGGGCTACCCCTCATGTCCTCGGGATCTAGCCAGCAACCAACAGCTCAATACCTCCCACTGGGTTTCCCACTGTTCTGTTTAAACCATCAGAGTACTGACAAAGCATAGATTTTGTGAATATGGTTGATCTTAAACTGTATTTCAAGATCATAAGAAAAAAGCAGAATTGATCATCACACTTCCAGTGATTTGATTTACTCTGACCAACAAAACTCCAATGTCTGGAAAGTCCACAAGGAAATGTGCTGTAGTTGCTGTCCTAAGCCCTAGGGCACAGGCAAGATTTCAAGCCCTGGGGGGTTGATTCAAGTAAGAGTAGTGACCCTACACTCATACACAAGGATTCATACAACGTCCTGTTCCTTTAAGCTGCTGTTCAGCTTATATATAACACACAGGCACTCTTTGTCGTAATTTCTACATTCCCCTAGCCAGAGCAGCACTCACACAGGAGCTGCTTCATGGCTGCTGCTGCCTGACAGAAGCCTGTCTACAGCGTCAAGCTCACTCCCTCCTTTCTGAAAGGCTTGATAAAAACAGTACCCTACCCATTTGAAGTCAACATACCTCTTCTCTCGGGGCTCCAGATCAGATAATGTTGGCCATTAATAACCCAGTATTTATCTAACAGCTTCTTAAGGGAAAAATAATGTAACTGAGCCAGTCAGGCAGTTTGCAACTGAGAAAAAACAGGGCTTCTCCATCTACATTTCTTCATGACGCCTCATGGCTACAAGTCTGTACCTCTCGTCTCCCACGAGCTCCCACGAGGAGGTGAGCTAAGGTGATTCAGTCCCTTAACTTCGCACAAAACAATAGCATTTGTTGCTGTTGTTGTTTCTTCTCTTTTATCACAGTTAGTCTTTTTCTGGGTTAATAAGTTGAATGACCTCACAAAGGGTCAGAGCTGAAGCAGAGTGAGATGAGGACAAAGATGTGAGGAATCAAATAAGAATTTTTTTGCAAAAGCAGATCTTTAGTCTAGTTCTCCCCCTCTCATTTAACTGTGCTTCACAAAATCCAGCTTATTTTCATGCTTTCATTAGGGAGCCCTTGCTGTTTTATGGCTTTGAGGAGAGGTCCACTGAACAGGAATTGAACTTGCCAATTACTCTTTATAAGAGTAATCAGTGAGAAGATGTTAAAAAGAGGGACAAAAATGAAATAGCATTCAATAGAATGCATGCAATAGAAATGAATTGCAAAAATTAGTTGCAACAAAATTAGTATTTTATTTGATGCTATTATCTTTAAATAATTAATGCACAGAAGCATAGCCTATGGAGGTTAATGGTGGTCAGAATAAGTACATTTTATGTAATTGACTTTAAATTATTTCTTTCATGAATAAGAATGTAAGGCTAAGATCAGTTTCCTTTTGAAATACTAACTAGGATAGTGACATTTCAAGTGACCATGTCAGAGAGACACCAGTATATATTCTCTTTAACAACAATTGCACCTTGGTAGGAATATTCAATGTAAACATTCATTCAGTTTATAGGGTAGGATAGCCCCACATTTCTAACACATCCTTTAGTATTTCCTCCTGTTTTCCAAAATATTCCCAGTTTTGCAGCAGTTATGTAAATGTTGTTGGCAGTGCCTTTGCCAGCAGCATACAAAGTGGTGTTTGGTCACACACCAGCAAAATCTCTCTTCATCTGCTGCTGGTTTGTACCAAAGGGAGTTGAAAATACGTCAAACTTCTGCTATTTCCGAACTATAAACATTTGCTGCCTTAGTCAAAGAAGTCTACAGGAAAGTGAAAGGAAGAAGTGCTGTACGGGATGCTGTTAACATATGAATTACCCCATGGGGAAGTCTGACAGTCCTTGTCCTCCCACAGAAAATTCCATTCCAGTTGTTCAAGGTATTCTTTTGTGCCTAAGCATTTCATCCCCTTACACGCACTTCTCAGCACACAACAGCAATATCATCATCAGCAGCAGCAGTGTATATATCGTATCTTTGCTCTTACCTCATTCACTTTGTACTTGCCATGTTCTTGGGCATCTTTCAGTATTACATAAAAGCTTCCCGTAAGGGAATGCAGGCTCCAGATATGTGCCTTGAGGACAAGCACTTGTTTGGTCACTGAATTCTCAAAGGTCAGTGATTTCATTTTGAGAGCTGTTCAATAATTAAAACAGAGCTAAACTGGAATCTCTCTGTTAATTCCAATAGTAAGCTGAAGTGCTCTGTACTTCAGCTTTTGCCATGGTTATGTGAAATAAAATTGTTAGGATGAATCAATAAAGCTTTGATATGCCTCTTCCATTATACAAATGTGTTATTTAAGTTTGTAGGACAGAACACAGGTCCCATGGCTTTATTTTAGCAAAGGAAACTTACAAAGGTCAGTTAGCAGTTTATGATGGAAGTGGGGACAAAAAGAATATAGAAATTACAACAAAATTAAAACCGTGAATGTGACATCACCAATGTCAGGTGATTATGGAAAAGAAGTAACAGGGCTGAGTTAAGTAAAGAAATTGAATGGCAGAGCTTTTCACGTGTAGTTAGCAAGCTCTCCATTGCTGTTTGAAGGGTCTGTCATAGTTACAGCACCTCTGAGTTTATGACCCAAATTTGAAGAAGCCATAACTTGATGCTTCAGTGCATCTTATTGACATTACTGAAACTGCTGCTCTCTGAGGACTAGCAGGAAAGCAACTCAGTGTATCATCAGCTCCATAAATGCTGATCATGAACAGTGAAGGGTGAAAACCATTAGTAAAAGGAGTTAATGATATAAGAAGTGGCCTCAATTCACCCTGGTTGTGCAAGTGATTGAAAACCTTGTGTCCGGGGTGGTTCCTGCACTGCAAACAGCTGACGAACCTGGTCTGTCCATTGAACAACCTTTTAAAAATCCAGAGCACAGCTGAGCAGTGAATGGTTTTCACTAAGATCTTCACCCCCACCCCGTGGTAATAAAAAATATTACAAGCTTTATGGTGAGAAAAAGGGCATTGTGCAGCAATTAGCTGCTCTCCTTGAATCATAGAATCATTGAATCACCAAGGTTGGAAAAGACCTACAAGATCGTCCAGCCCAAGCATCCACCTATCACCAATAGTTCTCACTAAACTGTATTCCTCAACACATCTGAATGTTCCTCTAACACCTCCCTGGCAGCCTATTCCAGCCTGACCACTCTACTGGAGAAGTAGTATTTCCTAATGTCCAACCTGAATCTCCCATGGTGCAATTTGAGGACGTTCCCTCTAGTCCTATCACTGCTTGCATGAGAGAAGAGGCTGACTCCCACCTTCCTACAACCTCCCTTCCAGCAGTTGTAGAGAGCAGTATGGTGTCCACTAAGCCTCCTCTTCTCCAGTCTGAACAATCCCACCTCTGCAGCCAAATTAACCTAAGCCTCCTCTTCTCCAGACTGAACAATCCCACCTCTGCAGCCAAATTAACCTATTTGCTATGCTAATGTGAAGAAATGAGAGCCACTACAAACAATGCTTTTCTCTTTACCCTTTAGACCAGCACTATTAATCCAATTTGATGCCTTTTTGTTGGTTTTATTGAACACAGAACCAAGAAGGACAAACGTTTCCATCAGCTGTTTTCTAGCATTCCTTGTCACAGAAAAGATGGCTCAGAAGTAGTTGTGCAGAAGCAAAAGGTCATCATTCGTTCTTATCAATGCTGCACCTGAGTGGCAGGAAATGCATATATGGTTTTTTTAGATTGATTACTTTGATAATTACCTTTGTCAAAGCTGAACATGACAGTAGTGATCATGGGATATATAGTTATTATATATCCAACTGTGTGACTGGGTATCTCCAAAGTCATAAAACGAAAAGCTTCACCTGATAGATCAGCTCTTGAAGAACTTAAAAGACAGTGCTAAGCAACTCCCTACGGAATTGGGCCTGAATGTCAAAACATTAAATAAAGTGCACAAATGAGGTCACCATGGCCAGATTTCAGTTGTTAGAGACTTCTGAGGGACATCCTCTTCAGGAAGCCTACTGACCATGACATTGTACTCCATGGTTTGCAGAAAGTATGTTTCTCAGCCATCCACAGCCTCACTCTGTGCTCACATTATGTATTTTGCTTCGATCCCTGAGCGTTCAACACAAACCTTGTCCAGCAGTGGCACTTGGAGGCCTGGAAATTGCCAGCTCTGAAGTGAACCAAGAACTAGATATAAAAGATTGAACATTGAAAGGAAAGGGATAAGTCAGCAAGCCCAACTAATTTGCTATCTTCTGAGTTCAGCAAAACGTTTTTCATGAAAAGATTTCAGGAAATCAGATTATTTTGTTAAAGCTATTGTGTCTCGGTGAAACCGTTTTTTAACATGGCCTTGAGCAGGAAGCACATGTGCATGCCATTCAGATGTGGTCCCTTGCTGCATCACAATGATGAGATACAAAAGACTTTTCTCCACTAGCCAGGGCAGCAAGCTGAACCACACGCATTTACACAGCATGCCCTTTGGGTGAATCCTTTTCCTGGGATTTGGGTATTTTCCAAAGAAAACAGAATATAAACCTCCTCACCTAAACCACAGAACTTAAATCACCACCCTCTGTTTGCTACAGTTTTATTAATAGAGCAGCTGCATTTGCACTTACTTCCAAGGGTACTGGAGAACAGGCTGCTAGGACAAGGTAAAGTACAATGACAGTGGATACATATATCTGGGGTCTTAATAAGGATGGTTTCTGCATGAACAAAGAAGAGTTCAGCCCCACAACTGGGTTCAGCAGTTTGCTAAAATGAATTCGTACTGGGAAGTACTGAAGTTGTCACTAGAAACCAACAGAAGATGGTGTGATATGTTTTTTCCTTTAAAATAATAAAGTAAATGGGACAGCTGAAAAATGCTTGCTACACAGAAGAGATTTTGTAGCCAATGTAAGAAGTCCAGCACTTCTAAAACTGTACAATAAAATTTTATAAGACACAGCTGAAGAACTTCAGCTGTACATTATTTAATTAAAACACATACAACGAGAGGAAAACAATGGGAATGGAAGTTTGTACTTATTTCCAGAAAATAGATTCATTTGACAACGTTCCAAGAGTAAACAAACATTGTAATGCAATTACTTCAGAACAAATACACATGAAGACACTGCAGTCCTATACATCGTGTTTCAGCCGTCAACAGCCAACTCATCTGCTCTGTAGCCAAGACGCTTGATTTACAGCACATGTAACAGCACACAGATGGTGAGATGCACGAAGTAAGATAAAATGTTACAAAACACTTGTCAAAATAAAATACACACGCAACTTCATCCCTAGTATTTACAACAAATAGTTTTAAATTAGAGATCGTTCAGAAGGGATCTCCTACACACTGATGCCACATATGGAAAAAAAGCAGAAAGGCGGTCGAGGAAAGGTACTGTGTTAGTTATGGCTAAAGACCTTTGGCTCCAAAACTCTGCTCTAATTATTTTCAAAAGACAGCTAAAACGCAGAACATTTAAGCAGTCTGTCTTTGAACTCCTTCACTACACCGACCACTAAAACTCAATGTGAAATTTAGCATGGCAAGAGCCACTTGTAAAACAATCTTATTATTTTATACATCAAATGCTCCCAGTTAGATGCAATTATGGTTTGGCATTATCCGAACTCAGTGGGAACACATTTGAAGACAATTACATTTTACTGCATCTCATGCAAAAAGTCTGAGGTTGTCTGCTCAGCAGGCCATCAGGAAGGCTCTGGCTGTGCTTTAGCTAAATGAGGCACAAGTATGCTTAGTAGTTGCCCTAGAACATTTGACGGTAACTTATAGCAAACAAAAGTGAGTGGAAAAGACAGCTTTCTGAAGGTAAGTTTTGTCATCAGGAAAGTCAAGACTTTCATGTTCTGCTAAAGGACAGAGATGCTAGAGCTGAAAATTTTACATTTTATTAGCAGCTCTCTTCCCCACAGACTCTGAAATCAGACTGATCCCCGAGTAAACATTTGCCTTACTTGTTGGATAATGTAACTGTGTTTTTGTTTAACTGTAATTCATTTAAAAGATTATGGTGTAGTTCAAATTTGGCCTGCCTCCTTACATTTTATCAGTCTTGCTGTATAGCCAGCACATTCTTTGACCGACAAATATATAACCCAATAAAGTACAGTGTTGGTAGCCTCTTCATCTATTGAAGATTGCAAAGACACAGAGGACATTATAAAACACATCTACAAGTAGGGCACTATATATAAAACTGTCCTGAGTAATTTGCACCATGAAACATTTTCTCTTTTTGAAAGTTCTCTTAAGGGAAAAAAACAAAACAAAACAAAACAACCTGCTGCATCCAAAACCACATACAAACATTTCTGTTCATTGTTAGGGCTAAGGCACCAGCACTACTACATGGGAGGAGCCTTTATGGGCACTGATGTGACAGAAGATACATCCCAAAATCTTTTCACCAAAGACAAAATTGTGGATCTAACTCTCACAATGTCTCCAGGTCACTCTGGGAAAGTTTCTGCATGTAAACTGCAATCCAACTTCAGATGTGTTTACATCTGGAACAAATCTTTCAAAATGTGGATACGAAATACCTCTGCTTCCATGATACGTGCACCGCTTTGGTTTGCAGGCCTGAACATGGGATGTACCCGTGAAAATGGGTACGTAAGAAGCAGAGAAGGGGTGCTCAGTTACGTGGAAGGGCATGCATCCACACTGGCATTTGGAAGTCAGTTCATCAGTTTAAATTGAGCATGCCAAATTATCTCTTAGCTTGTTTTAAACACAAGAACTGAACCCAGCCAGCTTTTGTCACCGTCCTTCTTGTGCGCTGTCTTTAAGCTGGGCTGTTGTAAATGTCAGTGCATATTTCCAGTTCCTAACTGTTTCAGGTCATCTTCTATCACTACAGAAAAGCACAAGCAATGAAGTTCACTATGGAGTGAACAATTTGGCTGAGCATCACCAGACTTTGCATTATTGCTGAGCTATATACACAAGGCATTTGAAATGTACAGTCGTCACAGATGTCATTTAAAATCAAAACTACAAACCTGCACTTTGCAGAAGTTGCAGAAAGTTACCGAATCACAAAACCATCAGAGTAGTGGGCTTCAACACTGATGATAAGTAGAAAGTTAGAGGTAAGAATAGCAGTAGGAACAAATACATGTTTAAAATAAGGCTTTTTTTACATTGTTATTAAGATGCCTGGCCTCTAGCCCATTCTTTGTTCTTCATATATTACAGATTCATTACAAAGGTGATTGCATCCACTGTCAAAGAATACTCTTGGATCTACACTTATCATTTGATAATGCCCCTAATCAGCAGCATAGGATAAAGTATTTGAAAGACATTCAAAACAAATCAGTTCTGAAACATAAGGAGTCCTCTTTTCCTTCCATATTACCAATAGTCTTGCCATTCTTTGTGAGTTAGCGAGTAGAAATGATCAGTGCTGCCAATAGTGAGATCCTGTTTCTTCTTGGTGGCACTTAGAAGTTGTTCTTCCAGATCAACCCACAGCAATGCAGATCACATCCTGTGGATGTGACCAGAGCTGACTTTTCTCCAGCCAGATCCTTCCCCTTCCAGCACAGACCAATGACTCTGAGACAGAAATCCATCTTTGATCCACATAATTATTCTGTCCCTTCCAGTAAGGACTTCTCTTTCTTTGTGAAGAAATCTGGTCACAACTCATTGTTGATTTCCAGTATAGAAGAAGCATGGATCCAGACTGTTCTGAGAACTTAATGGAGACATTTCCATTACCATTCATCCATTTTCTAAGTGAAGCTACATGAGTACAAAGTGTGTGGGCTAAGTAGCATAGCCATCAGTCAGCAGTCAGCTTGTGCTGTCTCACCTCTGACATTGTACATTCACATTATCTCCATTAAAAAAAAAAAGACAAAATTTTTCACAGAGAAATAAGCATACTGGGAATATAAAGAAGCGTCTCCCAGGCTAAGAAGTGCACAAGAAGTGATATAAAAGCTCTATACTGAAGAGCATACATGCAAGCAGTATATTGCTCTGACTGAAAGAAATCAGAGATGCCCTGGGCGCCTCTTGTATCCACTTGTATGCAATAAATGCACACATCTTTGTAGTCCATTTTGCACTCTCTTCATGTTTCTATATGACAGAATAAAACTCCCCTGTTCCAATCTGGAATATGGTAAGGCCCTATGGGACATTCTCCTGCCACTTGGCAATTTAATAGAAAAAGACAGGAAGGATTAGGCATGTTATCCACCTGATTTTAATGGGCAGCTCTGCTTGGTTCTCCAAAAGGAAAAAACTCCCCCAAGATTCCTTGCTCACATACCCTTAAGGAAAAATCCCTCCCTGTACTAAATTTGGCCATCAGCATAAGATTAAGAAAAATGAAATGTTACAATGACCTGCACAGTTCTATCATTACTTCAGCATAACTAAGAAACAGATCAAATACTGCTGCTTCAGAGTAACAGTAAGCTGTCTTTGTCCAAAGGAAACTGCTCTTCATTAGCAATGCTGACACTTGGCAACATTTACTTCAGAGCAGTGCTGAGCCACTTCATTATTCTTCTAGACAAAGTTTTATTTCTGGCTCAAGGGAGCCCACGGTTTTTCCTCCAAAACTGGAGATTCACTGAGCTTAAATACGCTTAACTGGGTCTCCAAGGTCCTTCCTTGGAATAAGTCTCTCCCCATGCTGGCACCCTTCACTTTTTGAACGGGGTGAGTTTGTTGAAGGTATGCCAGAAGAGGGATGGCTTCCGCTTGGGTTCTGCCAGGGCGAAGACCTGCTGCTGTGGGATGCTGGTGGGCACGGTGATGTGGCGCTGATGGATGGGATGCAAGCTCTGGTGCAGAGGAGGCACAGGACACCCATTATAGCTTACACCTGGAACAGGAAGAGTTTAAGAAAGTATGAGACAGCTAGCAGAGTTACCAGCGAGGGGAAAAATTGAGCATGGCATCATGGGACAGATCCGGTAGTCAGTAAAGACAGAATTTATTTTGCCATGACATTACATGAAAGCACTACTAGGTGTCACCTTCTCTGATGCACAACCTTTTAAATGCTGCACTTATTTGTGTTAAGAATAACACCAGTACAAATAACTGGTACAAAAAACAAGCAACCATTTCACAATGCCTGGCAACATTATCTGTATGGGTAAATTTGCATATATCAAAGGAGAGATGCTTAAAAAAGTAGAACCTTTTACTGTAGTCAACCCCCAGATAAGACTAAGTGAAATGCCACTACCAATGAAAATATATTTCTTCATTTTGGAAAATATTTCTGCAGGCAAATATCCTTAGACTTTGGACCTGGATATTCTGAACAGAATCTCCTGATCACAACTTTCAGCCACTCCCCTGGTAATCCAGAGCGGTTTTACAGATATCTCATGATTGCTAAAGTGCTTTAATCCCAGCATTAATCCTAATAATAATAATATTCCTAGCATTAATAATCCTAATAATCCTAGCATTAATCCCAGGGAATAGAGATTAATTTACTCCTTTAATCCTAAATTCTGACTTGGTCTGTTCCCACTGGCTCTATTTATTTTCTCAACACACTCAGAAACTTACTCAAATTAAGACTGAAAAAGACAAAACCACACGATTTCTGAGAGGGAAAGAGTAAAAAAAGTTTCCAGAAAAACAAGTTTCTACTCCTTCACTGTGCACTTCTAAGTAATTAGCAAGAGAGGACAGCAAGGAACTATTTTGACTATGCTATTTATGAGCTCACCAACATGTGGCGTGCAGAAAGCATATTAAAAACTTTTCAATAGAAAGCAAAGAATTACTGAAGAGTAAATTGTCAGAACAAAAACAAAGGAAGGAAAAGGTAACTCTCATTTTTGATTTCCTCTCTGCAAACGCTTTCTTACAGCTGTAAATAAACCTCTTGTTCTTCTTCTCTGATAAAGAGATAATGGCAGCTTACTGTCTAGAGGAGAACGGGAAACTGACTTAGTAGGCAGTTCACAAAGGTGCTTCAGTTTGAAATTGGGCTAATGGCAATAATTCAATCTCCATGTAAACCCAAGAAGAAGAGGTAAAAGTTTCAGAAACTCAATCCCTACACTTATTCCTGATAACAAACACGCTGCAACAAAATAGGAGCACAACGCCATTCCTAAACACCTACCTTTCATTTTTCCATGCCTTGACTTACGGGCGTTCTGCATGGCTTGTTTCTTCTGGTTTTCTGAGATTTCCATTCCTATGAGAAAGAGTAAAGAAAGGACATGATACGAAAATATTTATCTAATCATTGCTTATACTTCCCATATTTAATGAATTCATTTGCTGATCCACATGGAATAAAAGATGTGATTTAAAAGCTGGAAAAGCTTTCTGTGCACTGAGCAAATCCATGCTGCTATGTTAGATTAGCCTCTATGTATAAACTCGGTACTTTCGTACGACACAAAGAAGGAACTATTGTAACTCCTTTGCACAGTTGTTGAACAAGATACTGGGTGGACATCATCTTCATACAGCATGTCCTGAACATGCCAGCGCAAACATGGCAGAAGGCTATGGAGGCCAACATTCCCTCTATCCCGAGGACAGAGCATCCCATACTCCACCAGACACCAAAGGAGGCTGTGATGTGGTTGGGGCTGCCATCAGCCTGGGGTTGGATCCCACACTCCAGTTTCTCACATATGACATACATCAGGTATATGACTGATGTGTGCTGAGTACAGACAAGGCAGACATCCACTGTGAAAGGCAGCCAAAGATCTGGCATCATTTGGAATCCATGGACATGCACTTTATTTTCCTCTCCCTGCACACATGGCATTGAAGACACACAGGTATGTTATGCCAGCATTAGCAAACTACACTTTACGTGATGTCTCTCCTTTCACTGATCTGTACTTGAAGAGCACAGAAGCTGCAATTCAAAAGCAGAATAAAGTAGCTGCTCTCGTTCCATTCTGCCTTTCCCTAAATAGCTCTATGCTTTTAAAACTCCCCTTACTCTTTTAGCCTGAACTTACAGAGAACTTACTACAAATCAGTCTATTAACTTACAAAGAGCATTAAGCCATAATTTCGGGGTGTGAGGTTTCTTTTATTTTATTCCGCTTTTTTTTTTTCCTTTATAGAAACAAGGAAACAGACAAAAAAAAAAAAAAAAAAGAAAGCAGTTTCATCAGCAGAGATCAGACCACTTTCTTAGGGTTACTATTAGTGGTTTGGAGAAGGATTTTCTGGATGTGGGCTTTTTTCATATGTATTCATAAAAGCTAAGAAAAGCGAGATATGGTTTGGGAGACAACGACCCGCACCAAAGTGTTTTTGAAAATAGAAGTAAAATGCCATTTGACGAGTATGTATTTCATCTCAGAGCAGTTAGATTAGAGGCTTTATGCAAACTCCAGCAAGATAACTTACAAAATCAACAAGACAAATTTAAACCTGAGGTTGAGAGTACTGGCGCCCTTCCACTGGTTTTGGCTGAAGGAAGCATTCACTTACGCAAAAAAAAAAAAAAAAGAAAAACAAGTAGTCTTCTGGGTAATGGAGAAAATATCCAAGCTACTGTCACACAAAACCAGACAGATATTGGCTGTTTCTACTCAACTATATTTCTTCTAGCTCAAGACACCTGCGTCAAAACAGGTATAACTACTACGGACCTGCTCAGCTCCACAGAAATGCATGACCCAGGTTTAAATAAGTGTTAGTGCTATTAAAACAAATCTCCTCATTATCATTGCCACTGCTACCTCTCTTGTGCGGCTACCCCTTTCGAGTTTCCCCACGCTCAGGGTTTTCTGGAGCAGTGTTGCCTGCCAGGAAGGGAATGGTAACATGTAGTAGAATGGCACACGATGACAGCACAAACACACCTGAACAGGGTTCACTTATACAGCTAAAGGCCATGTCAGGTAACAGAGGCAACAGCCCCAAAAGGCAGAGTGCACATCTCCACAAAGCATAAAAAAAAGTGGAAAACAACATCCTCTTTTGTTCTTACTACCTTATAGAGAGGAAATCCTTGCACTTACCCATTTCCTTATCTTCTCGAACTCTTCTCCTTTCACTTTCGCATGCCTCCATCCATCTCTTCTTATCCTCCTGCTTTTTTGCACAGAACAAATGAACCTCTTCTGTTGCTCTGTTTATTATCTTAAAAGCATTCTTGACATTAATGTTAAAGTCTTTGTCTCTGCCATCCTCAGTGTCTACAAGTTCCATCTCATCCATGTCGATACGATCCTTATAATACAAGATGTCCCTTCTCAGTAGGTCCTTCTTACAGAACACAAGTTGATGGTCAAAGAGGAAGAAAGTCCTCTGCTGGCTTTTGCCTTGCTTTGATATTTTGGTCAGTTCTCCTGAGTGGATCAGTTCCGAGCTTCTGGCTAACACATCCGGTCCCTAAGATGATACACAGTCTTTAAGTAAGTAAACATCATTTTCAGATCTTAGCATGTTTTACTTCACTAATCAAGTCTTACTTCACTAATCAAGTCTTAAATCCATTTTATTGTATTTTAACTATTAGAGCTGAAAATGCCGTAGAAGGTAGATAATCTCATACAGGTGAACTCAATAGAAGTGATTCTGGTCTGCTTTCTTTCAGCATAAATTGGGAGGACACTTGTTAAAGTCTCTGAAGCAGGTTCAAGTTTGATAAAACAACCACAAATCTGGATGAGATTCTACAATCCAAGTATAAAAGAAAAATCCATTTTGTCATCTCCTACATGTCAGCGCCATCTCAAAGGCATCTGATCGTGCACTACCTGCTGCTCTTCCTGAGCGATAAACAAAGTAATCAGTAACAAAACCACTGCAACTGGACTTTCAACTGAGCAGTGACCAGCTGAAAAGTAGACACCCACCAATGACCCTCCATGCAGAAGGACAGACCTTGTAGAGGACACAAAGTACTGCACGCAGTACCTTTGATCAGGAAAGGGTCTGGCACTTACCTCCCAGTCTACTATAGACACTTGCCAACGTGCAATCTTGTCTATGCTTTCCAATCTTCGTTTTCGCTCATTGATTAGGCATGCCACATTCTTCATGGCCTCATAAGCAGCTTTTATGTTGTTATAATCACTGTGAAATGTAGGCATGTTTCAAAGATCACTTGTACAATGGGCATGATGCACTTAGAAAATGTGACATGGTACTCGAACTACTGTCTTGCATTTATCCTTTTACTCAAAGTACTTAAAGAAGAGACACGTGATTCTCAGCTATCCTCGACCTCACACAACAATCTGTACAGTGCACTGCTGCATTCTGTGCAGGAGCAAATGACTGAAGTGGTGCAAGGAGGCAGAAGTAGATTAATGAATAGATATAGCGTCTCTACTGAAAATGATGGTAAAACCCAAAACTGATTATACGTTTCACCAAAGGGATTTAGAGGTTTTAGAGCACGATTTTATTGTGACGATCATCCCTTTGATCAAGTTTAACAGTTGCATTTCCTTCTTTTCATTCCCAGTGGCTGGGGGAACAAATGTGAACAAGGAAAGTTATGCAGGCAGAAAAGATACCAACAGCAACCTCAAACAAGTTGAGCAAGGGACCCAAGAGCCTGAGCACCAAGGAGAATTAAAGTGATAAAGTGGCCCATTCTCATGGAGGAAGTGTGCGAGAGCCAAGGCTGTCACCTTCCCCCATCTGCTCCAGATGGAATTCAGTCTCCTGTTCTTCCTCCATTGCTCTGCTCCCCTCTTCTCTCCCTGAGCTCCACATATGCTTATGGCTCTCCCCAGCCAGCAGGCAGTTTTGGGTTTCCCTCTGTATAGAATCCATCCCTCCTTCACCTTTCTCAAATAGTCTCTAAGAAGAAGGAAGGAAAGAGGCTTTTTTTTTGCCTTACAGTCCCAGCTGCGTCTGTTCCATTATCATTATGACTCTTGCAGAAAAGGAAGCTGGAGGTAGAGAATAGTATGAGACAGAAATAAACCCTGCCAGAACATCAGTGTCACTGTCCTGTTTATCTGCTTCTGTCTCCGTTCCTATTTTCATCAGCTGCTGCTGATGGATGCGTTTCTTTACACATCTGCACTCAGTATACTCAAGAAGTGAGATGAACAATAACAAGATCCTCCCTGTGTCTGGGAGACGTCCCAGGGGTGACCACTGGACAGTCACAGTGCTACTCCTGTCCTTCCTTATCTCAGCTCCCTCTCTCAGTGTGTACATCAGCCCTCACTTATGGCACAAAGCATGGCCTTCATGGCAGCCCGTCCACACCTTCAGCCATTTTAAGACAACAAAAGAAAAAGCTACAGAAGAATAGGCTGAATTTGAGCTTTGCTGAGGTTCTGTGTGAGTGTGGGCTCGTCTGCTTGTGGGCACCTCTGGACACTGAGAGCATGGCTGTGTTTGTAGGCACCAGAACTAAAGCCCTGAATACCAGCAGTCAACATCCCTTCTGGTCCCCAGCAAAAATGCCCTTGTTTCCAAGTGGAGTTTCCTGAAGGTTGAACAAGCACAGACTTCTGCCCACAAAGCATTACCTCAGGCTGCATTTGGACTTTGAGCACTGGGGTCACAAATTTTTCTTGCAATTGTACAATAAAAAGGTAGGCATTTAAAGATAAAATCTTAACTCAGTCAAAGAGGTAATCAGCCTAGGAGTGTATCAGAAAGGCTAATAACCTGCAACTTCAGTTCTTACTTAACCCAGGTGAAAATCTAATGTCTGGTGTTGTTTCCCAAACAGGGTAGATTTAGGCTAGATATAAGGAAAAATTCTTTTACAGTGAGGGTGTTGCAGCAATGGAACAGGTTGCTCAGAGACGTGCTGGATCCTCACCCATACAGACTTTCTAGGCGAGGCTGGATCAGGCCCTAGGCAACCTGATGGAGCTGTGGTGTCCCTGCTCATTGCAGGGGAGCTGGACTAGATGGCCTTTAAAGATCCCTTCCTACACTCAGGATTCTATGATTCTATCCAATGATTCTAAGTAGTTCAGAGGAATGGAAGAAAAATCAATCGTCCCTTCTAGTATCAAAGCTTTCTGGTACACACCAAATAAAAAAGTATTTATTGTGGGCTCATGAGAAGAATTCTTTTATTAATTTATAGCTTTCCTTTTCTGAAGAGCTGTTACTTTTACAGTACCTTTCCTATCCTGTTAAGATCTCTTCTCTAGTTCTGTATTTTTCCTCTGATTTTCATCACTTGCAATATTACACTGAGTGGTAAAAACTCAGCTTGTGTTTGGTGAGGAGTTCAGTTCTGAGAGAATGGGATCATTACGGCGAGCTTACAAATGAACAAAACAGTTGTTCTAGCATGTATCCAGAAAGCCCACTGATGTAGCTTAGATATAAAACAGATTACAAAGAGTGCAAATAACAAAGATCCTCATATCAAATTTTTAATGGAACTGCTATGGAAATAGTGATCTCCAAGTATTCTGTATTTATTTTGGAGCAATAAGAATTTGCCTTAAAGTTACTGGGAGACTTGGTGGAGTACAACCTACTTTTATTGGCAATTTGTATCAGAAGGCCACAGCAACAAATGCAAAAATACCCAGGAAATCCCTGAACAACATTTTGCTAATGACTTTTTATAAAATTTTGATAATGTTGTGATGGGTCCAAGATGCCCATAAGGAGCTCCCCTCTATTGGAGTCACTGGTAGTTTTGCTCCTGATCTTGAGAACTGCTGCTTTGTCACCAAAAGCTTTCAGTAATTAGGCTACTGAGTAAAGGTTTGCCTTTTTAATTCTCTCACCTGTGCTCCTGCGTGGTGTATTTGAGCAATTCTGCAAGCTGCAGAGGGTATTTGCAGATTTTCTGAACAGGCGTGAGAAGAAAACCATCGATGGCAATGTCAATCATCTGCTGCAGCAAGCGACAGGCCTCGAAGAAGTGACGGTATTTGCCCTGTTTCATGAGTTTGGAAAGTTCAATGCAGGCACTGGGATGATTGTTACAATATTCTGAATAAATAGCAAAGCCTTCTTGCTACAAAAAAGAAAAAGTCAAAGCATTAACCGATGTAGTTGATTACAAAGGATGAAAGACATTTTTTGTAACAGCTGTTATATCTACTTATATTAATTAATTCATTTTTATATTGTTTCTAAATTCAGTAACAACCAGCTTTGTAATTACACATGAATCTACCTTTAACTTCCAAAGCTGTGTACGTTCTCTGTATGAACACAGAGATAAAAGCTTTCATTAAGTCAGGATGATCAAGCTCATTACTTCAAGAAGTGCTTTTGTTTGGGGAATCCTTGAAATCACAATGACTTGACAGCTACATTTCTATTATGAATCAAGACTCCTTCCCCACCACCTTCAATCCTTATTTTCTTTAGGAAGTTACTGCATGCCCAAATAAGCCATCTGGGATCACTGCAGACAGTCCAGCTCATCTGTGATCACTAAGGTTTTGAAATCGTGCACAAAGACACATACTTCCTAAAGAGAAATCTGAAATATTTAAATATTTTTAAATTTGATTGCAAATACTTTACATTCTAAAATGCTACCTGTTTAAAGCTCAACATTTGATAGCCACTTGTTAGTGAAGTCCCCTCACGCAGTTATCATTTTCTTATCAGATTTTGTTCATATCATAAATAAAACCAACTTCTGCAACGTACATGTTGGAGAAAGCATGACCCTATCTCACTCAGATGAGGTTCTTCTTTGTTGTACTGTTTCTCAAGATCCTTCAAAAACTTTCTTTGGAATTTGTAAATATCCTCAATATTTCCAAAAATGGTGCTCAGCTGGGCTGTGGTGAACATTCCTGTATGTTTGCGACACTGCCGAATATAACCCTGGAAACAACAAAAACCTCATTAGTTTGAAGATACAATAACAGTTTCTTCAAACAAAAACCTCATTAGTTTGAAGATACAATAACAGTTTCTACCCTGAAAGCATCCCATTGAACTGGCAAAAATCCAATGATCGACGGGCATGTGAGTGGTTTCCCAGCCATACAGACAGGACTGGACAAGGAGATTGCAGATTCATGCCCAAATCGATTCTTCCAATGCAACATGCAACTACTGCTTCAGCTGCTGTGCTTTTCTGTAATCCCCTGTGCCATAACAGTTCTTCTTTACAGGAACAAACACTGAAACAATTAATATACAGACAATTTCTACCAAGGCTAAAATACTGGTTCCTTAGGCAGCTGGTATAGGTAGGACCCAGTCTAAGTCAGGGAAGCAAAATTAAGGTCATATTATGATATGTTCAGAACATTTAGCTATTCTTCGCTGAAAGTACTGGTATAGTACCAGAAAGATTGACATAAAAATACAATTACTTTTCCCTTTTTGTGTGTGCTCACTTGCAAGAACATTACACAGATCCATTTCCTTTGTATCCAATGGTAAGTAGATGCAAGTTCTACTCCACAGCATTAGGTCAGTAACCAGATCCTATCAGTGCTCCCATAGCCAGGAGGTAAACGTGAGGCCAGGGGCTCCAGACTCAGCTGCTGTCACCATGCAGAACTTCAGCTACCTGCTGCTCTGGCTGCGCAGTGACAGGAGTGTGCAGAACAGCAGCTGATAGCACGAATAGCAGCTGTGCTCCATTCCCTTATCAGTTATGGGTGCAGATGACTCCAAAGGGTAGCTGGTATGACAGGGGCTATCTGTCAGGCTGCTCCATGTGGCCGCTTCCAGGCAGGGTTCTCCCAAACAGCTCTGGGAGCAGACAGCTGTAAAAAGCCTGCTATTGAGGTTTACCAGGAAAATAAGCTCCTGTGTAGCTCTTTAATGTGGACTGCAGGCACTTCTCAAACACAGCAAATTTCTCCTTCTTGGCTGCACCAGCGCTATTGATTCATTCTAGTGCAGCACTGGCACATTTGGATTATTATCTGCAGCAGCTTTTCTGGCTCAGTCCTATCTGAGTGTATTTTCAGCTCATGCCTGCTTGCACCACCCTACAGATTCACTTGGAGGATAACTGGAGGATAACAGATCATCTCTACCCAAAATGTTGAACATGAAGTACTGTTTCTATACTTCAAAAATGTGTATGCTCTTCTGTACAAAGCTCAGAGGAATGTCATCCTATTTGAAGGAGATATGTATTAGAGAAACACAATAGCAGACTAAAAGTTAGTACGTTGGTACAACATGTAGGGAGCCCCAGACCTCGGCTAGCCGTGGCACTGATGCAGCTGTGTGTACAAATTCCTCCCTCATCCTTTAGGCACTCAATCAAGCTTGCTATCAGAAGGAAACAGTAAATCTAAATGACAAAACTTGCATTTAAAGTTTTGGTTTTTTTTTAAAAGCCTGCCAGTTAACAAAAAAATTTTGTGTTTTTGTCTTCCCTTATATCTTTCCTCAAAAAGGCCTGATTCACTTAAAAACAAACTGCTGTCATGTCTACTGCGTGGTCCATGAAAGAACCTAGCAATGACTGAAGGATAACAACATAGCAAACACAGAGAGAACCAGCAAACTAAGTGTAGTAAGAATATCCTGTAGGTTGCTAAGCACCCATCCAGATGTTAACCACAAACACACGTGAAAAACAAGTCAGATGCATCACAGTCCACATCAGAGAAAGCAAATGTCAGTGAAAAGTATTACGAAGCTTCTTGATGGAACGAGGTCCCTCATGAAAATTTGAATAATAAGAAAAAAAACAGTGTTCTCAATATTTCACGGTTCAAACCAATTAGTTCTTTAAAGACTTTGTAGCTCTCAAGCATCCAAAAAAGTCTCTTTGCTGGAGAAAATCTCATCCAGCAAACATTCTTTTTGCACATTACTTACAAAAGGTTTAGTCTCTGAACTGTAGCAGATTCTATTAAAATCACTGTAAGTTCTCTATCTAAACCAAGTGATAAAAAGCTTTAAATAAACTGCACTTCCTCTCACTTATTACTATGGAAATAGCAGTCAGACATGCAAACTATTTTTTCCGTGTCAAAAGTGGAATGTTTTTTTTTTTCAAAAAGGAAGTGGTGCCTTGTGGCAGCCTGCAGAGAGGAAAGCCTTACGAGGGCACAACGAGGTTCTGACTGACAGCCTTAGAAGCACAGTTTAGAATATTGTGACACGGGAAACCATTCCCCTTCTCTACTTAGATGGGATGCTTTGCTCCCATTAAGTCAACTGAATGCCCTCAGCCTAAAAGCAAGTACCTCACAGATGTCCTTGAGATGCTTGATATAGACTCGTTCTGTGTTCATAATTTCCTGTATAACGTTGGTTCTCATCTGATCCTTGTTTTCAGCTATTTTCTGACGATGCTTGCTAATATCTGCATCTTGTTCTTCATCCTGGATACTATTGCAGTTTTCTGGCAGTTCTTCCTGATTAACTCGCAGCTGCAGCCACAACAAAGCAGAGCAGAGTAAAACAGCAAACTTTTACAAAACATGACAAAATCATTACAAACATCTTACAAATAAGAGATAACTTGTGACAGAAATTTTCCCATCCCTTCCTTACAAGACAGCATTCCACAAAAATAAAAATTCCCATTCTACTCACCAGATATTCAAATAATGTGTTGAGATATTTTTTTTAAGTTGGTTAAATCCATGGCTCTCTACACTCAGCATCAGAGAGATGCATGTTGTGTAGCCTGTGTATTTTCCAGAATTAAGTTTATTTCTTGCCCTTACTAATAGTTAATGTGCAATTTGGGCCATACCAGCTTATGAGTAAAAATTTCAAAAGCAAACAACTCTCTTAAACACTTCAAAATATTCTTTTCCTGCCCCAACTCCCTGTCTGAGTAACAGCACCTCCCTCATCCACTTTCTTCTGATTGTCCATTTTGTTTAGAGAGCTAAAGGCAGGAACCACCTCTTGCAGACTGTGCAGTACTTAAGTACAGTGTAGGCCAAGTTTCATTAAAGGCTCTCAAAAAGTAAATTAAATTAAATTATAAAACATAATTCAGTGAGATCATTCAAGAGTCACAATAACCTGGTTAAGTTCTGACGAGGAATCTCAGTCTATGAACCAGACTCCTAAAGAAGACTATGGTAATAAATTATGCCATTTTACCAAGAAATCCCTGCAGTATCAGAAGCCAGCAGCACACAGCACAGCTTGCCCCAGTCTCTCACATAAACTGCTGCTCTCTTTGTATACACTCCTGGCTGAGCTTTCTGCTGTCCTCATTTCTACTAGTGAAATTTCTTTGACTACAAAAGGACCATACAAATAAAGAAGTGAGGAGCCAGAGGATCTGAGGGTACGATCCTCTTCTGCATTATAATGTGGGAAGTCACCATGAGTTACACCTCTGGTGTTTGGATGTAAAGATGCTGAAGATCTGCCCCTTCTTTTAGATTTAACACCATGGTCTCTGCCACGCTCTACTACACGGACCTCATGTATCAATGGTGCAAAAGCAACAGAGATACTAACCCTGACAAAGCTAGCTGGAAACCAGGCTTCTTTGTCCTCATTTCTTCCCCACCACCAGTCTTTGTTGGAAGCTTCCAGGACTCTAATGACATCTCCAGCTTTGAAGCCCAGCTCTTGATCATCCATAGTGACATGGTCCCAGAGAGCTTCTGCATAGACAATGCTGCCATCGCTTATCAGCTGAGATGGGAAGAGAAAAGGGATGTGAAGGACAAAGGATAAACAATGAACTATTTATAAATCACCAAAAAAAAGATCAAAACATCTCACCAGAGTGCCCAAGATTCATCCTCCTAGAGGATAAAACTAAAATTCTGGATTTTCAGAAATCTGTGCATACATCCATTAGAGTAAGAACAAGCAGAGTCCTACTGCAGAGCAGCTATATAGCTAATGAGTCAGGCTTCCAGTGAAGTGTTGTCACTGTGCTCTTCCCTTGGCATCTGACCTTGCACACTGTCCGGGGCAGGATACCACAAATGCTGGATACTTCATTATGATGATTACAGCCATTACACTTTTTATTAATAAGAAACCACCCACGTGCGGAAAGCACGCACTCCGCCGTGTTAACAATGCAAAGATTCCCCAGAGTGGAATGCAACCCAGGACGTTACCTCATTAATGGCGAGCTGTTCCCCTCCAGGCTGCAGGTACCTTGGTGTGGCTTGGCAGAGCTCTTCGTAGCTGTAATCTTCCTCACTGCCATTGTCATCCACCAATGCTGAAGATTCGGTCCCGCCATCTGCAGCAGCTGAAACAAAAGGCAGAACAGCTGTTTGTGCAATCATTCTTACACAAGCATCTGTTCCAAAAACAAACAATGCGAGAGGAATCGCTTTGGAGTTGCCTCTGTTACTATGAATATAACAGTAACAACGAAAGCGTAGGGTTCACCGGAAAACACTCTTCAGACATGAATTACTTTTTACTCTTCTTTGTAATTTTCCCTTTTAGCATCTGATGAAATAGAGACGTTCTCCTTTCTGTGTGCAGAAAAACAGAACTACATTTTTTTTTTTTTCACTAAATCCAGAAGAAATGCGAAATAATCTGACCCAGAAGAGAGGTCTGGGTGCAGTTACCACCACTGCCAGTCCCTGGCTCTGCTATATCCCTGACACGTTCCCCAAGACACCATCGAAACGAGTGGGCAGCCCACATCTTGCAGGCAAAAACAAGTCAGAAACAAGGTGAGCTTCGTCGTGTCTCTACAGCCACAGAAACCAAGAGAAACAGCAAGGAAATGACTGTCTCTGTGCACACGAAAATCTGGAATTACTGCATAGAACTTCACAGAATAGTTTTACTATCTGGGGCTCCATCTCCAGGTGAGAGGGCCTTGTGGCTATCATCTCCCCTTCACAAATGGAAAGGATTGGTTTGGGGACCAATAACACTGGTTGACTCCGGTCCACATGGCTCAGGGCCAGACCATGGCTTGGAAAGCCAGCTGCAATGCAATGTCCAAAACAGTTCTGGGGGTGAGCATGAAGCGCTCACGATTGGTGTCTCACTGCTCAAATGCACTGCCTGGTTAGTCCTTAATTTATCTCTACAGGTTTACTCCTAAGGTTGTCCCGAACTAAGAATAACCAGAAAGTCTGAAGATCCCACAGTCCTCAATATCCAGTCAAAAATAATACCTAGAATGGGGTGCTAGTGTTGAACTCCTTTTTTCATGTCTGCTGTGTCCCAGATAAGCAACGCAGCAACCCAGCATCCCTCTCCCTTCCAAGGGGGAGGGATTTCTTGTCTGAATTCTTGAACCTGCTGCTCCCACCCACTCATGAGGCACAGCAGCAGACCCTGCCCTGCCACGCTGCCCTTGCTTTACCCATGTCACAAACAGACATATTATCAGTTTTCTATTTTACGGTGAGGTTTACTTCAACCCCCACTTCTGGCTGCTCAGACCATTACAAGCCCATTTGGTCATTTGGGTGTTGATGTACAAGAGATCAAAGCTGAGAGCCGCACTCATTAAATAAAAAAGAAGCGTTTTGTTTTCTTTAAAAGAGGAAAAACATGCCACGGTCTCGATGTAATGCAACACAGCTATTCTACCATGCTCTGCTACCCACTGGCACTTTAAATATGCACTCATGCTGATGGCATAATAGCAACAAACAAGGATGGGGAATTCCTTCTTAAAAAAAAAAAAAAAAAAAGCAAGATTTTTTTCCTAGGGACTCGTAAATCTGAGCACTGATAAACTTCTCAAACACACCCTGTAAAACATATTACAAAATCTGCAAGTAAATAATTCATGAAATCAATGTTTAGCTTATAAATCAACAACAAAAACAACACCTGCATCATCGCAGTGATCCCTTATACATTTCCTCTGCAATATCAGTGCTGCCTGCTGGTTCGTTCTGGCAGGGATGGCACACGAGGATGGCACACCAAGACATCTCAATTCATTTAGCTCCAGGTGAAAAATGGCTGCGATTTTGGGGTTGATAACTGCTCATTGCTTCTCGGCAAATCAACGAGTTCACACAGTCTTTGCAGGCAGGGCTGTGCGCCGCGGATGGGCAGCTGGAAACTTAAGGATGCTTCAGAGCGCTCCCACCTCCCAGCACTTCGACCACCGGCGTCACCATTGGCTGCCGCGAGTGACACGGCGTGAGCGCAGCCAAGCCCCCCATCTGGCACAACCGCCTCATTCAACACCGTAAAAAAAGAAGAGCGGGTACTCACTCGTGCCCATATGGAGGCTCTCCAGACTCCAAAACCGTGCCATTCCCCCGCGGGCCACCATGCTGACACCGGGGTACCTGGCCAGGGCTTGCGGAGCTGCTCACGAGGGCCCAGCTCGGACCCGTAGCCGCCTCGCCCCCGCAGGCTGCGCGGGAGGCCGGGGCTGCGCTGCCGGGGGAGGAAGTGCCAGAGCGGCGGCGGGAGGCGGCCCCGCAGTGGCGGGGAGGGCACTGTGCCTCGCTGCGATCCCAGCCCGGCGACTGCGAAGGGAGAGCTGGACGGAGCGGGGAGTTCCTGGAGTTCCAGCGGTTCTAATGTAATCAGCCCACCGCTGTTACACCACACAAGCAGAAATCAACAATGAAGGCCTTTTTTTTTTTTTTTTTTTTTTTTTTAACGTGGCTGTTGGAACTGCCTCACAGCGAACTGCTGTGTCATCACGCAGGGCAGCAGAAGCCAAAAGGTTAAGGCTGCAGAAGACAGGGAGAAAAGGGAGGACGGAGGCATTTTCTCACGCAGATGGCAAGCAGGGAGCGAAAACAGGGCTCCCAGCAGCAGTTACTGGCTGCAGTGCCCACCATCCGCACAGAACTCCCTCCACCTACAAGCTCGCCAGGTGCTCTCGCAGAAACCCAGCCTGCCCCACGGGACTGGAGGCTGAGAGGAAATCCCTTCTGAACTGCCAAACTTCCCAGTCACCTCTTGCTGCTTAGTGGATTGCAGTAAGCTACTCTGTATTGCAAGATGCTGACATCTACCTTCACGTTCTTCTCACAATTGGTAAAAAAAACAACTGCAAAGACAGAAACCAGCTAGGGAAACATCCAGGTACATCACCGTGCTAGTGAAGGATTCTCACTTTACAGCAGCAGAAAACAAGCTCTCTGCCATGCCAAAACCCATCTTGCTGAACTGCCAAAGGGAAACCAGATCAGACACCACACCGTTCTTACAGAGGAGAGATTAGAAATCATCTCTGGAAACCAGTCATCCGATTTGACTCTTGCAGAGTGGCACAGAAGTGCGTGTTTGCCTGGTGACTCATCAGCACTCCATGGGCTGCTGCCAGGAGGAGCCTGCCCTCCTCCCCTGCACAGTTCCCAGCTGCGTGGCCATGAACACAGCTGCCACCAAAGCTCTCCTCTGGGTGAGCTTCTGCTGGGCTCATATCCTCACAGATCAGCCGAGGACAGGCGAGGGCTGCCCTTGCAGTGGCAGACCAGTTAGTGTGCCCTCACACACTGCTCACCAACAACACTGAAAATGCTGCGTAGAGCACAAGTGCTGCAGCAGCAGAAGCTGGATTGCCACCTCAGGGAAGTCTTGTTGTAGGTACCTTCCTATGTTTGCTCCCAGCTCAGTGGTTCCATGTTACCAAAGCATGCAAAGTTTGAACCCTAAGTTTTGGTTGCCTTAAACAATTTGAACAGACAGTAGGAAGTACAGAACATATAATAAATCCCACTTCATCCTTTTCTCAATATTCTATTGAGGCTTTGTATAAGAAAATGTCATGGGACCCACCCACCCTAGGGCAGAACAGAAGTGCCCCCAACCCACTGTTCTCTGACAGCAGCAGGCAGCAGACGCCTAGGGAAGAACATAAAACCAGATGAGGCATGTAATGGTGCTTTCTAATGTACTCCCCTACATCCCAGCTATCTGCAGATCAGATTCCTCCTGGGGCAGATGCGGTATCTCAGTGTTTAATGAGCCAGAATTTTCAGATCACTTTCTGCATTTCTGTAAGCTTTTAGGATCTGACGTATCATGTGCAGCAGTTAATTTTGTAGTTTAATTTTACAGAATATGAAAACTGTCTTTTGTTTTGAACTTAACTACCCGAGACTTTCATTTAGTTCTTACATCATTAGAAAAAATAAAAATTCATTTTTCCCATGCCAATCAGTGGATAGACATTTATTCTCCTGTTCTTTTTTCCAAGCTGAAGTGTCCAAGCCTAGTTAATCACTTTGCATAGAGGCAATGAATGGATTTTCCTGTCCTTTTCGCCTTTCTTTCTATTGTCCCTTGTAAGAAATGCCTTTTGAGGTGGAGAGGAGCAGGCAGATGGCCTCCACATGCCACCCCAGTGGCACAATCAGGCTTTCTGTTTTGTTCTCCATTCCCTTCCTACAAATTCCCGCCCTTGTATTTACTGTTTTGACGGTTACTATGCACTGAACTGACATTTTCTTTATCTGTAGAATCACAAGGCAATTGCCTTCAGAAAGTTCAAAGTCCACCCCTCAGTAAGCCGAGCTTGTTTTCCTTCATGTGCACTACCTTGCTTTTATCAACACCAAATTCTACCTGCTGACAGTGAAATCCCTGCCATGAAACCCTTCTGCTACTCTGTTCAAGCAGCTTGTGTTTTCACTGCCATGAATAATGCAGCTCACATGCAAAAACAGTAAATTCATTCCAGACCTCCCTTTCTACATTATCTGTGAAGGCACCAAACACAGAAGACTGATGCAATCCTTCACATTGTCCACTCATGATCTCTCCCCTTAAGAGAACCAGTCACCTTCCTCCTCTCTCAGTGCTTCATCACTCAGTAATGCATAGGAAGACCTTCCCTCCCATCTCCTCTAAGAAATGCACATTGACTCTTCTTCATAAGAGTCCACCATTCTGTTGCTGTTACTCTCTATTATAGTTTCAAAGTACTACATACAATATTTATGTATTCTATGCACTGTTATGTCAGATTCACAAGCCTACTGCTCACTGGATCACTCTGGGTGCTTTTTTACCAACGGGTATATCATCGCTGCCATCATTTAAATTTGGCCCATGAACTACCCCCCAAATTCTGTTTCTTCCAGCCTCAGTCAACCAGCTCAGCTGCAGATATCCATAGAGTAAGATGACACATACCCTCAAAGAGCTGATATTTTATCCTCCACACACCTGAGGAATGACTCAAGAATTGTTTCCCTTCCTGTAGGTTTCCTGCTTTGCTGCACTAAGTAGTTATTACAGTGCACCTAAAAATGTAGCACTGTTCCCCATTATACTGCTTAAAACACACAGGAGCAGTTTCAGTGGCACGGGCTGCCAGAGAAGCTGTAGATGTCCCATCCCTGGAGATGTTCAAGGCCAGGCTTGATGAGATCCTGGGCAGACCTAGTAGCTGGCAACTCTGCCCATGGCTGTGGGTTGGAATGAGATGATCTTTGAGGTCCCTTCCAACCTAAGCCATTCTACAATTCTACGATACTATAAGTCTCCTTTTATGACTGTGCTTGCTGCCATTGACACTTCCCTGATTTCCTTAGTTCGTCACATTTATTATCATTTGTGTGATCTCAGGTGGTTCATAATTTAATCTTGTTATGATGCTTTTCCTACTTTGGCATGGCAATACTAATCCATGGATCCTGTAACACTTGCTGATGCGATGAACTTGTTAGCTTTTCTTTAATACATTAGAGACACTCTTTCACTGGTACAACTGCCATCCCTATATGTTTGCACAATGGATGTGCTCTGCTAGCTATCTTCCTTCCACTACATTTATTATATACCCATATGCCATGTAGCTTCTTTGAAAATATGTGTATTTCTCCATCACACTTTTAAATGTTCACTACAAGTGGTGGGGTTTCCTGTTTTTCTGAATTGTTTTTAAGCAACATTTGTCCAACAGTTCCTATTTTGCAGTAGAGTTTTGCCATCTTCTGCCCCATCCGTTATTTCAGGATCACTTAACTTGCTTTGTAAAGGATGTGTTGTCCCATAATGTGTATTAGTTCATCTTGCCAGCTTTCCCCTAATTCTTTGTTTGGAAACTACTCTATAATCTCTTGATTTGCGTGTCAGTGGCCTGCTTTTCTTTTGCTTCAGAAAACAAAGGATCTTTTCATTTCAAATATTCCTCTGTTCATAAATAATCCAAATCTCCTTTTTTTTTACACCATTTTTCTGCAAGAAGGTGCCTGAAGTTACAAAGGCCTCTCTGTCTGACACTGAGCACATTATTTGGCAGCATTTCAGATTATTTTACCATTGAGCTCCTCGTCTCCTAGTTTTCACCTGACAGCTTCAGTCTGCTTCCTGTCCACTGCCATTCCCAGGGCACCTATCTGCCCCACAGCAGGGAAGGGGATTTCATGATGCTCCTTAACCTCCTGTTTCTGTCTTCCTGCCTCTCTGAGCTTTTCAGAAGGCAGCAGCCACCAAGGAGCTGCTTGCAAGATCAGAATGTTCCACCCTCCTGCTGACAGTCACAAACATGCCACCAGTGCACAACCTGGCAATATGCATTTCCTGCTTTCTCACCTACTTACATTCTCACTCTCCTGGGGAGCAGGATAGCAAGGACATAGTAGTAACCTGCAAACTGTTTTCTTGGGGAGTGATTAATAACATCTGCTTATTCATTTCCATGGCCAATAACTTACTTGAGGTGGCTTTTTATCTGAATGGTGATAGGAATAGAGAACCTGAATACCTCCTCTCCTAGTCTGCTTGTGCCTCAGCTGCACTCTGCACAGGCTGCACAGCTGCTCAAACCCAGCACTGATGAGCTGTGAAAATCTTGACTGAGCTGTGAAAACCTTGGTGGTAGCTGAATGGTAGGGTGTGCAAATGAAAGGATGTATTCATCTCAATAGCAAGATCTACATTTCAACTCAGCATCTAAACTCCCATTACAATTAACATGAATTGAACAAGCTGAGAGAGGAATTCAGTCCACTCTAAGGATAGTCCTTATCAAATCTGCTGTGGGGGAAATTACTAAGGGCTCCCATCAGTTGCTTTAACGTAGGTACTTAGGACCATTTCAAGTATTTTGGATGATAGGATTTCCTTATCATGAAAGGAATAGTTGCCCATAGGTTCTTGGTCTCAGATGCCAGTCCCGTGTGTAAACTCAGGTATCCCTGTACTGGGCACCTGGGGTGGACCACTGAATCAAGCCCCAGACCACCACTGCCTGTGAAGGGTGTTTGAAACTGTTACTCTCGTGGAGATGGTCACATTTGGAGTAAATTGAGCTGAATCCCACCCCACCTACTCAGAGCTGAGGCTATCTAAAGGGGTTCACAAATGAATTCAGCCAAATTCAAGCCCATAGGGTATAAAAAAGACAGAATTTCTGAGATGTTAATAATAATTTCTTCTACTGTGATAATTAGTAACTTCATATTAATTTAAAGTTGTAATGCTATAAGCAGATGAGTAGCACTAAGAGTCACAAGGGAAGTTTCCCTTACGTCTTGGCTGTTTCTGACTCCTACAGCATGAAGATTCCCCGTCTTGTAGCTGCTGATTTTCTAAAAATTTAAATCTTCAGTTCTATCTCCCACTGATACAAAAGTAGCCGTGCAATATATTGGGCTTTAACAAGTCAGTAAAATAAGATACTGCTGGTTTTCAAGGCTTGGGTCCAGAATTTCTGTCTATAATAAAGGGCTTCTGTGTTATCATATTTCACTGTACATGAGCAAACAAAAAACTCTCACATGTTCAAAGACAAGGAAATGCCTTGTGAATTTAAGAGAAAAAGGAAAGAGACCAGAATGTGTGACACTAGTCACTTCATTATTTTCTACTGGAGCTACTTAGAATATCTGTGCAATAGCCCTTTAATTACAAAGCCACTTGCTTTCCCACTTGCCTTCAGGGCTTTCATTAAAGAAGTTTTTCCTGTTCAACTTCTATGTTTATTATAACAAGTCATAAAAGTCCCATCTAGTATAATCAATATTGCTTCACTGTCTTGAAAACTGGCAGAAATCTTGCTTTGAGCACTCATCATCCTGATGCTTAAGGAGAACAGCTATTCTAAAGCTAAATACCTGGAAACACACTACCCTCAGGCAGTTGTCTAGGGTAACTAATGTCGTTTCATGTGATTAACAAAATGGAATGGATAACTCAAAAAAACCCCAACAATTTATTCTCTGTGATACTTAATTTCTTTTTTTTCTAAACAAAAACTGTTCATTTTTGGACAGTCTTTGGAATCACAGACCGAGATCCCACATGGTTGCAACAAGGACTGCAAAAGGAGATGCAGTTCAGCTCTATGCCCAGTTTGAATCATTAAGTAAGCTGAGATACCCACAGCAATGACACACCCCACACATGGGTTTTACAGTCGTTCCCAATGTTTTCCTATAATAAAAATGGAAACACTAATATTGTATATATCACATACCTCTTTGCCATAGGAAGCAAGTTTAAACTCTTTTTCTTGGAGAGCACCTTCTGCAGAAAACTGCCTAATATTTAGGAAGAAAAACGCAGTTTAAAATGTTCTATAAACTGATTTGTAGCTGACAGATTTTTGAGCAGAATTTGGATATTACCCAACACAAATTTAACTTAGAATCATATAAAGCAAGTACTGACTATTAAAGATAAGTGTAATTTTACCAAAGAAACATTGAAAAATGCTTTTTGTTAGATTTCCTGCTTAGAATCATAGAATCATAGAATCACCAAGATTGGAAAAGACCTCCAAGATCATCTAGTTCAACTGTCCACCTATCACCAACGTTTCCCCACTAAACCATGCTCCTCAGTAAATCTAAATGTTTCTTCAACACCTCCAGGGATGACCTGACCACCTCCCTGGGCAACCCATTCCATTACCTGACCACTCTTTCAAGGAAGAAATTTTAACTATATTTTATTTAACTGTATTTTAACCTGAACCTCCCCTGGTGCAACTCGAGGCCATTCCTTCTCGTCCTATCGCTAGTTATGCTGGAGAAGAGGCTGACCCAACCTTGCCATAACCTCCTTTCAAGTAGTTGCACAGTGATAAGGTCTCCTCTGAAACTCTTCTTTTTCAGACTAAAAAACCCCAGTTCCCACAGTTGCTCCTCATAGATTTATGCTCCAGATCCCCTACAGCTTCACTGCATGACTCTGGACACGCTCCAGGGCCTCGATGTCTTTCTTGCAGCGAGGGGCCCAAAACTGAGCACAGTAATCGAGGTGCGGCCTCACCAGAGCTGAGTACAGAGGGATGATCACCTCCCTGTTCCTGCTGGCTGTGCTATTGCTGATACAAGGCAGGATGCCATTGGCCTTGTTGGCCACTTGTGCACACTGCTGGCTCATGTTCAGCCAAGCACGGACCAACACCCCCAGGTCCATTTCCTCTACACGGTCTTCCAGCCACTCTGCCCCAAGCCTGTAACATTGCCTGGGGTTTTTGTGGCTAAAGTGCAGGACCCAGCACTTTGTCTTGCTGAACTTGTTGTAGTCATAGCAGGCCCTGTTCAGACATCTTTACTGATTCTGTGCGCAAGGAGGCAGAGTGAAGGCTCCCAGCAGCACTTTGTGCCAGTGAAGGCTCCGAAGTGAACATTTTGCTTATTTTCAAATCTCATCAATAAAACACAACTGTTCAGATTATGCTCGCTGTGAAAGAACACAATTGATACCAAATTCTTCTCATCTGCAAGAAATGTTCCACTAAATATGACTTTATATTACTTACAGATAACACTGTGTCCTAATAGGAAAGAATTACAGAAAAAAAACACGCAGCATGTATCAGAGGCTGTGAGGAGGCAATCTTTTTGGAATCATCATTGACCAGAAATCTAGCTGGGCTACTTGCACCCCTGAGGTAAGCAAAATGCAGCTGCAAACACTTGTCAGAAACAAGCTATTCAATTATTTAACGCTTTTCTACCTAGGAAGTGAAGCTGAATGCATAACAAAATTGTAAATAGATGTGGTGTGGTTTGCATGTGAACTCAAGCATGTTGTAACTTATTTCCTTCATACTTCAGTTTTAGCTGTGGGCAAATATGTGAACAGAAGGTGGAAAATACAGGAGCACAAGTGGCATAAAAGAGTAAACCAGAGCAAAGAGGAGGTGTGAAGAACAAGGTTTGTGCAAGCACCACAGGACAAAGCTACTGATGAGAAAGTTCTGAAACTAAGCAAGCTAACTGTGCACAGCTTTGTCACTGAGTTTGTCTGCACCATTTCCTATTTCACACTGAGCTATGTGCTGGCCTAACCGGGGGCAAGAAGCTGAGACCCAGAGCTAAAAGATCTTGCACTTCTCACCATTAGATGTTCTCATCTGCCGCCGTCGCCCAACGCGGTCCAGGCCAATGGGAGTGCTCTGTGAAAAGGTGAGGGGCCGGAACCTGGCAGAGACGGCTTTGTAGGGGGGCACCTGGTGTGCGGGGACGGGCGGCCGTGTGGTGGGCTGCGGGGAAAGCATGAAAGATCAGTGTTACAACCAACTTACTCATCGGTCTGCTGAGTACAACGTGGTGCGAAGGACGGCTGCTGCTGGTAGTCCAGCTAATGACAGGGGCAGCAAACACGCCCACCCCACACAACCTCAGGTTTCTTAAATGCTATTCACCATATCACATTCTGTAATGTTATAGTTCTCTGTTACATTAAAACTCCATAGTTTTCTCTTACAATCAGGCACACAGTGTAACTTTCATCTTGTAATACTCCATACCTAAATGCTCTGGAATCTAACTGATTTCAGGCTAACTTTGCAAATACCCATCTGAATGCTCTAAGAATGACCAACACTGCTACAGCTGGAAGTTGCATACATTTTCAAGGCTGCTTTTTTTCTTCATATAAGTAAAATAGATTTCTTTTGTAAAATTAGAATGATGGTCTAAATGATCCCCTGGCTCTGAAGATCCCAGGAGTCACATTAAAAAGAGATAACATTTAGCTTACTTTTAAGTTTATATAGAAGACATTTTCTTTATTTAAATAATTCATTTGCTTCATTATGGTTAGAGAACCCACCTATTTGCAAATTGAGTCTGATTTTATGTCATCTTTAAACAACTTCACATCAACCAGGTTGAATGACCTGGCATAAGCTCTCCATGTTAGACAACAAAACTCATCATGCAAACTTCAAGGAAAGACATATTTAATCTTCTCTCATCATTCAGTGGTTATTGTTCATAGGCCCTTTCATTAAATAATCTGAAACATGAGGGCTTTTCTTATGGTCTATCTGTTGACACTCCCTTAGGAAATCAACAATTTAGTATTGTTTGAAAACTGTATCTCACACCTGAGCAGTCAAAAAAAAACAAAACACATTAAAGAAGGAATTAACATTACGTTCCCAAAATATTCCTTTGAGTTTTCAAAGCTTTTAAGAAAAATATCAGCAAGGTAAAGATCAGTCTTTGAAAGTCCCATGTAAAATCCATCTACACATGTATTCCTGATTCATTAGCCCTTTTCTCTAACATTTCAGCTACGAATGTACAAATGTAAGGACTGTCAAAAAGTCCAGTGTGCATTTAGTACAGTTTAACTGCGACCTTGTCTTCAACTTCATTTCCTCAGTACCCTAGCAATGTCTCAGGATCCTATCAATAATAGACTAAACAATAATAAGGAGTAAGTCAGATCTGTTGTTTCAAATAGCTAACAAAAGTAATGTCAGTCACTATACACAAGTAATCGGCCAATTAAACAACAAAGTTATTTATTTGCAGGCAATTAGTATTTTTTATCTAAGGCATTAATCCAGATTCCTTCTCTCTCTAGTGCTGTTATTCTGTGGTAGACCTGTGAAAGCCATCATTTGGCTTAAAAATGTGCCCTTCCTGGGAATGCTCCATACTTTTGGTTTTGGCCACAGTTCTGTGGTCCCAGCAGTGTGCTCACTGAAGCACAGCCCTTGCAGCAGCATCCGAGCAAAGAAAGAGTCAACTCAAACGGCTGCCCTGATGGATAGTCCTTAGCTAATAAACTGAGCAAGGTGCGAGCAAGGTTTGAAGAAACACCCATTTGTTTCCAGCAGTAAATGAAGGGGTTGGAATGTTCAATGAGTTCCATAATAAGCAAGAATTATCTGGGTTGTTTTAAAGATAGTATGTTGCAATACTCAATATCCCTTGAAATACATGTATCTGTGGGTAAAACGGCTGGACCAGGCTCTGGGCAATCTGATCTAGCTGTGGATGTCCCTGTTCATTGCAGGGGAGTTGGACTAGATGACCTTTAAGGGTCCCTTCCTACGCTAAGGATTCTATGATTCTATGGCCAAAAATTTATAAGAGCTTTCCTCTTTTAAGTATTGACAAAATTAATTTTAAAAATATCCCAGTTACATAGCCTTTGATTGAGGAAAACCTCCATTAGCTTCAGCCAGTATTGCTGGTGCAAACGTCAGGATCCATCATTTCATCAAGAAAATATAAAGAAAAAATGTGCAATATGACAATTCATATTAAAAACTGCTTTTCCCAGAAGATTGAAAATCCAGTACTAACATTATTTCAGCAGATAGTTTCAATCAGGGGTCTAGCAGAACCATAAATAATACTGCATTGGTCTTTCCAGAAAAAGTAGTATGAGAAAGGTTAAGAGGATTCCAGATAATATTACTAACCACTGGAATCACATTTTTAAATTTCTTTTATTACTTACTAATAATAAATTTGTGCTTTATTAACTTGGCAGCTCCTTCAGGAAGGAGTCCTACAGCTTTTCTAGAACGTGGAGGACACCTTACCACTGCAGCATTACCAAGGCCTTGGAGACTGGAGCTCTTTAAACACCTACAAAACAGGGCCATCACTATGAACAGAACAGCAAGTTCCTTTATGCACCATACCTTTTCAAGACTACCTCTGGGAAAAAAGGAGCTATTTTTGTATTTCAGATGTTTTTTTATTTCTCCAACCTAAGCCAATGTAGAAGGCAAGTACGAATACAGGTATCCATCGAGCACTAACTGAATTACTTGCTATTTCCTTATGGGCTTCCTATATTCCATCAGGTCAATTCAGAAGTACACAGGCAGGCATTTTTTCATACTGTCAGTGTTCTTAACTCTTTATTTCAATAACTTACACCATTTCTAAACCATTTAAGCAATTTTCTTAAGTGACTTCCTTATTAGTTTTAAGTACCCTTAGTGTACCAATCCCAAGATTTTGAACACCACAACAATTGCTGCAGGTTTGAACTGATCTGCTTTTGGGGATTTTGAAATGACTGACAAACAATATGTTATTATCATATGTTTGCACTCCTCTGTTCCTCAGAGTCTACACCCTGTGAGGTAACTAAATACAGAGCTGTATTACACATGAATGAGCTCTTACACACCCATATGGGAAATAATGATCACTCCAAGAATGAAACAAGGTTAATTTATAATACAAAAAAGATATCCCAAAGACAGTATCAGTTTTATTCCATGCTGTTTTGTTTTTTAACAACAAGACAAAGAAATTAGTGACAAGGAAAGCAGAAATTTGAGTATATGCTGTCAGCTTGACAAAAGGGAAGGAAGAAAAGGAAGCATCCATTCTATTTTCTAGGCTGAAGATAAAGACAAGGAAGTGAAAGGGTCTTATGCAGTTTGCAGAGAGCACATCTCTATCTTACTTGTGTCAGCAGACCTTCAATTTCTTCTGCCGGACCGCTTCCATAGAAATTGACCCCACCTATTACAGAGATGGGTCTTCTTTTTCGCCCTCTGGAGTAGCCTACTGTATTGCTTTGGATCATAGACCCAACAGAAGCCAGTCCTGGCTGATTTTCTCCATCCGTGCAGTCTGTCTTCTGTGCCTCCACAGCAACTGCATCTTCAGGTATGGAGATACTTCTGATTGACATTTGGCCATAGTCTGAGAGTGGTCTGGGCCGAGACCTTTTTCCAGAGCCCCATCTCCTGGGCGTGACCCTTTGCGTGTCTGTCTTTTCTTCATCCTGGGATGGGGACTTCTTCCAATGGTCATCAGAAACAACCTTTTTAAATGTGAACAAGTCAAATAAGCTACAGAATTCTCTGATACTTAAATCAATTGTGAGTTTTTCACATGGCAGATCAACTTAACATTGCTAAAAAGAAAGCGTTACCGTAAATAAATACAGCTGACAATTCAGGAAGACATTAACTTTGCAAAGGAAAGATATCACTAGCTGTTTGTGCTGTGTAAAGTTAACATTACGTTGGCAGGACCTCTTAGGCAAATAACATCACTGATACCATTAGTAACTCACCTATGACCTTTGCTGTGTCTAAAGGCACTTACGACATTATCGTGAATACTGCATTCACTTAGTCCTGTCTTATGGCACTTGTAGAACTTCATATACATAAGAAACGATAAATATAGCATTTGTTAAAAACAAAAATAAATAAACACATACATTTTCCTCTGCTTTACCTGCACCCAGTGATGGAAACAAGCTGTGAGTCTCAGTGTGAAGGTTTGCTGCTACCAGATTACTGCATGTGAAACCAACATGGGCAGTCACATTCCTCCTGTCACCCTTCCCACACTCTTTCTAGTGTCAGATCTACAGATTGTGTGGCTGTGTGCAAATTATTTTAGTGAGGTGATTCATTTTGGAAGGGAGAAATTACTTATCATGACAGACAGAGCAGAAAGAGTGATACAACGCTATAATGCAAATATAGGAAAATTAATCTTTCCAGAAAGAAAAGCTAAGAAAATATAAATGTCATTTGTATTTAGCAGCCCATTTGTCCCATTGAGGCTAATACCCAAAGGTGTCACATCTGCACTAGTACTGCAAATTTGGTTTAAAACAGCCTTGAATGAAATACTTATCAGTGACAACATTTTGAAGGACTTCAGTCCACATGAAGTAAAGCTGCTGTGAACTTCTCTATCTGAACTTCTGAAGTTTTTGAGAAGAAAATATTGCACATAAAAATTTGTATTCACTTTTGTCTTAAATTTCCAAATTCTCAGTGTTTCCTTGACCTTTCGTGGCTCATCTATACAGAATGGAACAAAAAATAGAGAGGGGGAGACAGATGTTTCTGGGTTGGATTTTCATGACTGCCGGCTGGAGCAAGTGACAAACTCCAATTCACTGTGAGCAGGTGAACCCTGCTGTAATTTTTTTATGAATAATGAACTAATTCTGATCTTTTTGTAATAAAAATCAGCCAACTTCCTTATCAAGAGTCTTTACACTGCCCAAGTGCATTTCTGACTGTTCATAGCTAAAAAATACTCCATAAAGAGAGGCTGCATTTTGATTGCCCGTGGTTACCATTTGTTTCTGTTTTAGATGAGATGAAGGCAGTTCAGGTACTGCATGTTCAAAGCAACCATTAGCCTAGAACCTGATTTACACTGATTTATACTTGATTTGCAATTAAGCCTGTATAAAATAGTTCATTCTCTGTTACCTTCTGCTCTACATGCCATTTTCAACCAGCACAGCCTTTGGTAGCACCTGATAGAGTAGCAAATCTTGACAGCTTAAGAGAAATTTCATTGTATAAAACCACTTTAACTAGCAGGCAGCATTATTAAATAGAAGTTTAATATGATTACTGCAATTGAGGTATGAAAAATGATCCATGTCCTTTGTTCTACATTAAATTCCTCCATTTATGACAGGAAATTTCCCCTAAATAGAACACTCTTATAAATTCTGCATTCAATGGCGTCACAGCTATCATTCAAGAACACTTGAGCTTCCCTGCAGCTTTCAGCCCACAACTGGCTGAGCTGAAGCCATTCAGAGGGAAGTGAGCACCCAGCTGCCACACCGACAGCTTCAGCACAGCAAGTGAGGCTGGCCCTAAGCCCCTTCCAAGGTCATGGCAGCAAAAGCATAGGTGAAATAAGGTTCTTACCTCTGAATCAGACACAGGTAGAGGGTCTCCACATATACAGTAACTGAGACAGGAGTTCAGAGTCATTTTATATTTCTCTTTTTTCCAAGTCTTGTCTCTAAGAACCATGAGTGCAAATAAACTCCCTGCATAACCAGTCAGGCAAAGTTCATCTCATGACCTGCACTTTTAGACTGAGGGAAGGACACGTCACATGTCATCTCCTAATCTGCTTTTTACACACTTATCTTGAGCATAACATTTGCAAAGAGAGGACTGTTCTCCTGTAGCACTCCACCTACAGTAGTTAATTCAAATGACAGCATCTGATCTGCTGTGCAATAAATAATCCTGAAGGACATGTATTTTTAGGCTTACACTCATAACTTGCACTGAAGAACGGTAACAACAGAGGAATAGTAATCCTCTCCTAGCAAAAAATCAGAGGAAACCAGATTGATAACCTGATAACCACTGCTGTAAGTCACCTACTCAGGCAGGAGGGGCCCAGTCAAGAGATGCTGACTGCCAGGAATAAAATACCCAGCATGAAATTCATAGACTCCAATAGTTCAGGCACTTAAGCAAGCTCCAATTATCACCAGCTTCATACTGATACAGCACCAATGACCTCAAATGATCTCCTCTTGATTAATCCCTTACAAGTGAAATGGGGTTTATATTTGACGTTTACAGACATGGGCATAGATATGCATGGCACTTAATGTAGGGCAAAGATCAGATGTCACACGCTGACTCCAGAATTCTAAGTGCTGGTCAGAAATTTCAAAGAATTTCAAGATTCCCAAGAACTGAAGGTCTAATGAAAGCTGAGTCCAGGCTGGTCTTTCTGAAATTCACGCCTGCCAGGCAGGCTACAGAACAGGGTTACCAGTGTTAGCAAGCAAGATCATTCAGCTTGTCCTTTGGGCTGCGCCCTCAGTTAAGATTCGTAAGTCTGCAAACACAAACAGATCTAATGATTTATACTGGTGCAGATTAATAAATTGTATCCTAACATTCCTATACCAGTATATGAGTTGTATTTCAACCATTTTTCTTTTTCTTGCCAGCAGTATTTCTACAGATACAACCATTTAAAATAAACACTTACTTCAATCCAGACTACATGTTTTTATTGGCTACTGTTCCCATGTAATGTGTCCGTCTGAACTGTTAGGTGATATTCAGCTCCAGATAACCCACACCTAAGCACTGATGTCTGCAGTGTCTGTATGTTAACTAGATGTTAAAGCTCTCACTGTAATCTGTGGAAACCTGGTACAAGATTCTTTTGCCTAAACACAATCACTCAATGCCATTTCAAACACAGCATCATAGTATCACCAACGTTGGAAAAGACCTCCAAGATCATCCAGTCCAACCATTCACCTACCACCAATACTTCATCACTTAGCATGCTAAGGAACCTGCAATATCTCCATACCCCACGCATCACACAAGTGCAGTGCAGGCCCTACAGGAGGCCTGACTATCCTGAAGCAGCCCCTGGAGGCAGGGCAGGGGAATTGCCCAGGGCTTCTCAAAAAGCACTGAGTGTTTATGCTCAGGCAGTCAAGTTGAGCTCCCACTCAATAGTATCTGTGGGACCTACAATCAGCGCAGCATACAGAACAGCTCAGCTGTGCAGCACCAGGACCAGGAACCAGTGGGCAAAATGCTGTGAGGAACCCAGGTAAATGAGATGCCTGCATCACAGAGCCCACAGCCAGCTGGGATGTACTTCTCCTCTCCCTGGCCCAGACTGATTTCCCAGTGCAGGTCCTGAAGCTGTGAGGGCTCAGCTCTTCTCTGACCTCAATCTGGCACCAGTACAACCCTGCTGCATGCAGGGGAGCTATGTTGCCACTGGCATTCTGTGTTACTCATTAACACCAATGTACGCAAGATCAGTTCAGTTGTTTAACCACTGAAATCTTAACTTAGCCACTGCAACCGGATAAGAGCCAGGTTTTGCAATTACTACTTAGACTACAGAGTACATTTTATAAACTTGGCATCAAAAACTGCCTCCAGAGGGAGTGTTACACAAGGTGAGGGTAACTCTCCAGAGCAGCACAAGATGTCCCTGTTCACTGCAGGGAGCTGGGCTAGATGACCTCCAAAGGTCCCTTCCAACTCAAACAATTCTGTGACTCCATTCAATGACTCTATGACCTGATCTGTGCACTGTGGACGATCTTGCTAATGAGGATGCAAGTTCTATCACTGAAATTGCAAAAAATTTGCCACTACCTGAAATTGCACGGAGGGACTTCTGCTGGCATAATGATACCGATCATAAATAACATCCCACACTCAACAGACGTGCTTGGCTGCATGAAAGAAAAACCCACAGCTATAAATGCAACACAACACATGCCTGAGTTAACGCTTCATAATTTATAGATGTATAAAAGTATAAGGGGACACTTCTGTCTCTAGGAAGATTTTTCCCATCTCCTTTCTCCATTACCCTTCCCTCTGCCAGGAGAAAAAATCAAAATTTAAGAACGTCTGAGAAGTTTTAACATCCTTTATGATGCCGCATTTTCAGTGAAGGCTGAAATGTGATGGATAGCTGGTGATGTTCTGTAAGTGGTGAGGAAAAAAAGATTCTGGAGTATTTATAGGGCAAAACTGTGGTATTTGTCCTGTTTCGTGTGGGTAGGATGCTTGCATTGCAAGTGCATGTTATTGTGTTCATTTTGAAGTTTTACATAAAACTGTATCAATTCGTTACACTAGCAACGACAGCTATACATCAGTATTATAATCAGTGTCTATTAAATAGCTGATATTTCTGCATAATCCATGATCTACCACTACACAGGAGCTGCCAAATTCCTGGAACTTAGCAGCAGTGTTAAAAATGATTTTCAATTAATACGAGCTAGCAAAAATGTAAAGGGCCAAGTGCTCGTGACCTAGGTGTCATAAATAAATTTATCACCACCATTTAACTAAGTAAAAGTCCAGGCAGTGTGTCTCCACCCGGGAACATGATAAAAGGTAACCTTTGCACTTTTTTCTTGTTGCAAAACAGCAACAGGGGAACACTAGTTGTAGTTCATTTATCATCACTACTAACTGAGGTTAGAAGGTTGTTTATGGACGTGATCAATAATTTTATTACCAAACTGCTGTCACAAGCACAGAGATTAGGAGACTCCGGATACAACAGAGCCTCCTAGAGAAAACGTATTTATTGCTTTCTTTCCAAATTTTATTAAAAGGCCCTAAAATGTAATCAGAGCTCAGTTACTTTCCACTTATCCACTGGGACTGACGATTTCCAGTGCTGCCATCACAGCAGTGGTTATCATGGAAATGACTGTTTTTACTACATAAAAAAAAACCACTTATTCAGTCAGTGTATGCATCTTCTATCAGAAACCAACCTGAATTATTAAACCTGTTAAATTCACTTACAGAAAGAAACTTTTCATCTGCTCCTTTCTCATTACATGCCAGTTGCACTATAACCTTGTCTTTCCATTCCAGTGGCTCATACACATCGCTTTCTAATTAGCTCTGGAGAAAGCCCTAAATAAATGCATTGATTATCTGCCTCAAATAGCAATACATTGCCATTTGATCAGTGGTCTGTAGGATGGGAATACAATCTGGCAAACAGCTGCAAAAATACTATATAAAACCACATGCATTGACACCTATACTAACAAGCAAAGCAGAAGAAATCAAAGTAATGCAACATTCAGATTTTAGAGTAAATTGCAGCTGCTTGGGAATCAAAGCCATTCAAGCAGGATAATTTGTCTTTTTTTTTTTTTTTTCAAAATTGGGTGGATCCACAGATTGAAATTTTGCAAAGCACTGTTTCAAAGGGGCTCCTCTAAAGTGCTACTGCTGCACTGTGCATGTGTGAGCTCCTCGGATGCATGCACAAAAGATTTGCATTGCAAGACAGTAAAATCATATTACTTTCATTCCTAATGTGCTAAGAATCAATCCCTGTTAGCAACACAAGCTTCTGCAGTAAGCACTCATTTTGGAAGCTTTCAAAGTTAGAAAAAATGTGTATAATTCTACTTGAGGGATTTGCTGGCATTAAAGCATTTATGGAATTTTAACTAATTTACCAATTTGAATTTACCAATAAATCACATCAGAAGTTCTATACAGATACAATCCCAAATCAAAGATGGCCGTATGTTTCAAAGGCATATTTAATACAGATTTGCTTCTTTTCACCTGCCTTGAAAGCATGCTTATCACCATCAACAAGCCTAATGCTTTCCCAACATGCTTTACAAAGGTTACTGAGTTCACCTCTGTAATATTCACATTTCACAGATAAGAAGCAGACACAAAGCAGTTTGGTAATTCAAGTTGCACAGGAAGAGCACAGCTGAGCTGGAAATGACCAGCAGATCTCCTGACTCCAGTCTGTTCTTCAGCCTCAAGGATTTCCTTCATCTGTCATTTAATGCATTTCCAAAGCCAAATGCAGCCAGCGCATTTCTGACTGGCAGAGGGGAGGTACAGGAGCATGTATTTGCTTTGCAGAAAGAATCTGATCAGACCTATGAAATGCATGTGTGCTAAAAACAGAAATGGTTTCCTCCAGTTTTCTGGTGTCTTGATATTTGGGGATTGCTGGATGATGCTCTAACACTGTTTCTTTCTTAATTCAGTACGTAAATTATAAGCTAGTGTGCAGTATACAGCGAAGTAGCACTGATATCTTTTGAGACTTTCAAGATATGCAAGCACTAATAGCCCCTAAATAATCCTTATAAAACTTCTAAATCAAGGCTTGGAACACCCCAGAGCATGTAGGAGGACTAAAAATAGCCACCTTCCTTCTACATGGTGAAACCACTGTAACATCCGCTGGCAAACCTCAGAAGCCAGATGTTAACTATAGTTTGAAAGTGGAACTTTCTGCAAACAAAGTGGAACATAAAAAGCTGTCAGCCTCCTAAGTATTTTTCCAGGAAGAGATTCCCTGGCTGTCCTTCTCCCCACTCTTCCAGTGCACAATCTCAGTGCCGGAGCCCAGACCCAAATCCAAGCATCCAGCAGGTCCCGAAAAAGTCTCAGCCTGCAGCCTGCAGTGGGTGGACCTGCTTTGGGCAACTCGATGTCTGCAAACTATTAGTTGCTAGAGAACAGCGTGAGGGTGAGGCCACTGTGGTTGAGCTCAGAGCTGGAGGAGCTGAGCCTGCTGTGCTCCACCTCTTCCCCATGCTTGAGGTGCCAGCTCCACCCCCAGCAGCCCCTGGGTTCCAGAAAGAGCAAGCACAGGTGGCTCAGAGGAAACCTGTGGCTGCCTCCATTCCGTTCAGACATCACGGTCTCACAGAACCACATAATGGCTGCGGTTGGAAAGGACCTCTAGTCCAGCAGGGGCCCCAGTGCCCAGGGCCACATCCATGCCGCTTTGGAAGATTTCCATGAGGAGATCCTACAGCCTCTGAGCAACCTGTGTCATTGCAGGGGAGGGCAGCTGGGGGTGAGGGAAAGGGTCTGCACCAGAGGGCAGTGGGCATGGAACAGACTGCCCAGGACTGTGGGCACAGCCCCTAGTGTCAGGGAGCATTAGGACAGTGCTCTCATACATTGAGATTGGGTTGGGGTTATCTTGCATGGAGCCAGGAATTGGACTCTATGGTCCTTATGTGTGTCCCTTTCAACTCAGGATATTCTATGGTTCTATGATACATGAAGCAGCCCGAAGCAGCACTCCAAAGCCTGGGATGTAAGTCCTGATCTGTGTGAACATCACCTGGCAGTACCCAAAATTTCAGAGCACTGGAGCCAAGTACCAGACACTCTGTAACGGTAGGAGAAGTGCAGCAGCTTCCTCCAGGACAAACACAGTGAAGTCCATTTGCATTTCCCCTTTTAGAATATAAATTTGCAGGGATAACAATCTCACGTTACTCTACCAGTTTTTAGGAATGGCCAATTTTATTCAGAACTGCAGAGTTACTCTTAACCAGATCCAGAAATCAGATTACTGTCCACCACTGCCTCGCTCTACCTATCCGAAGATACAGCAGCAAAAGAGTAAAGGCTACCCTGAAAGGCAGAGTTTGCTGCAATGAGTTGGAAGAGTTTTTTTCTATGGCAGGAAGAAAGATATGTGTGTGCTTTAAGGGCTCTGTGCTGTATCATTTCAGTAAGCAGCTCTGCAGTTTGGGGTTTTTGCAAGGCACACTTCTGGTTTCTGGCTGAGCCGTGTGTGAGCACACTTGGAAACTGTCCTTTGAACACCTCGTTAAGGTGGAAACATTGTGTAGCAATGTATGAGGCAGCCCAGAGCTCAGTCTAACAGAAATCTTTGTTTGCCATCAGAGATGCTGTTGAGAGCCTCTCGAACTGCTCTCTGCTGTCCCTGGCCAGAGCAGCACTGGGAGTCACACCAGAATGCTCAGCACTTCGCTGGGAGAAATGAACCCAGCTGAAGTTCTCACACTTATTTACTTAATCCTTCACAGTTTAGCACATTTTCAGTCATACCAATTAAGGTGATTAAGCCACACTCTAACTACAGTGGATGACCCGGAGATGAATAACAACACTAAGAGCTCGGGAAGCTGAGAGCAGCTGACCTGGCACTGTGAGAGGATGAACACTGAGGACAGAGCTCAATCTTCATGTTCCTACTCCAACAGTTCTTCCAGGAGCTTTACCCCAGATTAAGCCATCTGTGCACAATATTCAGAGCCCAGAGATCTGCAAGGAAAAGATGGGAGCAGTGGCTCCATCCTAGTCCTGTGCTACAGCAGGTTACAGCCATATTACCCTGCAAACAGCTGAACTCCGGGGGACTGCATGGTGTGGATGAGGTAGGACCACCAAATGTTGCATGGCATTGACATAAGTGAGTCAACAGACTGATCCTAGAGCAGTTAAAATATAATCTGCAAACAAAATATCACCCAGCTAAGTACAGCAGAATTACCTCTTCACATACAAGCTATCATTCACTTACAGTCACGTAGATAAGGTGTTGTATTTAAGCAATAGAAAGTCTAGTGTAACATGAAGCCAGATGCCAACAAGGCAACTTAAACAGCAGGTGCTCCAAGAGCTTGCGAAACAGGTAATATGTCAAGTAATTCACTGTTGGGTTTTTGTCACAAGCACAGAAGAGTGTGCTGTTTTTGCAGCTCATGGCTGACATAAACCAGTTCAAAGAGAATTTTTTGTTAAGTACACTGACGTGGGACTTTTCTTCAGGAAAATATAAACTATGTAAAACAATCCAAATCTGAAATTGTACTTAAGCATCTCCTGGTGCTATTAAAAGCAGCATACTGGGGTATGGGAGACACTGTCAAAAGCAGAGACTGGGAGAGTAAGGACTGTCACAGACCAGTTTGGTGATTCACACCTATAGTTTAACACATGCTGAGACACAGACCCATGCTGCATTTAGTCAGCACTTCCCTAGGAAGCACCACCTGCAGAAACCAGCAACTGAGAAGGCCAAACAGCTCACCTTCTCCAGTCTTCAGCTGAAACCAAAGGACAGCAGCAACAAGATGTCAAGTCTGAATCACGGTGGGGAAAAAAAACCATGACACTAATTCAAATGATTTGGTAGATGCCCTTGTGAGAATACCATGAAATCAACTTCACAGCGCTAGGGAAATGCTGGGTAGCTTCCACATCTGGGCATGCATGGAGTTGTGAGCCTGGCTGCTTAGAACTTTGTAGAGAAATATACCTCCGAGCCACAGAGATCTTAATGGCTTTTACATGCTGGCTTTTCCACATAAAAAAGAAGACGTGTGCAACAGGGAAACCATGTAGATTTGCCCATGAACTTAAGGTTCAGTCTTACAAATTTTGGATTTGTATTGCTCAGCATTGCATCTCAAACAATTGCAGAGAACAAATCAAGCACCTGACTGTCAAGGAAACAATGCTCTGGGTGGGTACAGCTCTGTAATACAGAGGTGTGAGGTAGAATTAAAAATGAAATGTAGTTGAAAGTTCAAACCTCAGTGACCTCACTGTGTGAATATGTGGCACTTGCCACAGTGCTTGTGGGCTGAATAAGCTCCAACTAAAAAAAACCTGGCATCTCTGGTACCAAACTACCTTTATGCATAATAGTGAGGAGGAGTAAATGTACAATGAAACCCTGCAAAGACATGGCAGGGAGAAACCACACTGCTCTTCCTGCTTCACACTCATGCTGAGTGCCATGGCTGTAGGGTTGCATGGGACGGGGAGCAGGTCTGGAAAAAGAGTGGGCAGCACTTACACTCCTTGCAAAGTATGATAGCAGTAACACTGTCCCACACACCTCATGTTTCCAATCTGTACCTGCACCCATCCCAAAAACACTGCTTTTTTGGATCAGAACGGAAATCTGGGTGCAGCTGCACCATTTGGGCCATACAGCCGCACACAGGCTGCTCTGTGCAGTGCCTGCAACACGGAGAGGGGGTTTGGTCCCCTTGCTGCAGCCCTGCTGAGCACAGGACCTATCCCTGTTGTCACTGTCATTTCCTTCATCTGCTGAAGGGCTCCATCCTACACCGTCTGTGCATTCTCCACACAAGCAGCTGCTACCAGTGCACACAGCATACTCTAGACAACTTAAGAGAGCATTAAATTGCACTCACAAATAACTTAAAATATATTATAACATTAAGTTTAAATTGCATGCTAGATAACAACAGAATGTGGTGTTAAAACTAAAACTGAAGTAACTTTTACCCATCCAACACAGACATTCATTTAAGACCTTCTGAAAGGCGTACTGGTTTCTGGGGAGTCAAGGGGAGGAACAAGCTGAATTTCTCTTGTGTCATGAGCCTAAATCACCACTAGATGGTAGATGAGTAGCATTAATCCTCCCATTTTGTTCCTGAGAGACATCATTGGCACATGGATGCGTGACAGCTTCTCACCCCCTAGGCAGTGTGGAAGTGTCTCCCTGAACACACCCCTATGTGAGGGTATTGAAAGATGAGTGGATGGGTGGAAGGATAGAGGGATGGAAGGATGGATAGATGTTGCAGCTCTGAGACTTTGGATGAGGGACGATCCCAGGACCCCAGTGTTTGTACATACTGGGCTTATCTTCCAATCTTACCATAGCTGTAAGCACTACAGTAAGCAAACCTGCTCTTCTCCAGCAGACTGGCAGTATCAGTAAGTTCTGTAACCATCCACAGTTAGTTTGTAAAAACCCTGCCAGGCTTTTAAAAGTAAGATGGTTCACAGACATAAGATTAGCATAAAAGGCTGAAGTGTGTGCATACCTAAGGTAAATGACACATTTAGTCAAACCAAGGTGGGTTAAAACCACTGGCAGTTTAATTTTGTAAATGGTTTTCACACAGACCCTCCACAGGGCTTCAGTTTTAGGTCTGCATTTACTTCAGCACAGCTACTGATCTACTGGGGGTATGAAATACCAGTTAGATATAGTGGGGTGCTGGTGGCTTCTCTAATGCTTCAGCGGTAACACATTCTGCTGCTCAAAGCTGGCAAGCAAATATCCGAATAGCTTACACTCAGCATAGCCACCAACACACAAGGAAAACATTGACAACATCTGAACGTTTAAACTTCTGTATCATACATTTCAAGACATACTGCTCTGCAGATATCATCCTGTTCCTGCAAGGCTGCCACGGGGGAAGTGTTTCACACTGAATCAACACTATTTCCAAATGTACAGGCTTCTTAAGGACCTTTTGGCTTGGAAGAAACATAGCCAGACCCTGCCCGGGCTGGTACAATCTGACAAGCCCACATGACAAGCTGTTATAACTGCAGGGTGTAATAAGCTGCCCTTGAAAATGTACATGAACAGTTTGGCTGCCAAAACTTTCTTGGATGCTAATGCACAAAGGGAAAATAATTTGATGTTAGCTTCCAAAGAGAATATATTAAAGAAAATAATTGCTGTCAGCACATTTTAGCAATAACGAGCTGCAATAGCCATTAGTATTCCGGTTATTTTGCATTGTTTGCATTGTTTTGCATTAATAAAGAGAAAACCTGACGGATAAATATCTAACTTCTAAAGGATTCTGCGTTCTTTCTTACCTCTTCCTTTTTTTCTTCTGCACCAGGGGCTAAATTGAGGCTCAGCTGAGAGTGACTGCTGATGCCACTGTCCTCATTTCCATCGTCGTAGTACACGGTTTGCACAGCGTCCTGGAAGCAGACGGGATTCCTGCCCAGCTTTGGCCCAACTTCGCCTCTCTCCTCACTCTCTGTGGAGCTCAACGACAGCATGCTATGATGGTTTGAGCACTGGAAGTCCATATTGCACATCACTTTCTCCATGCTGGGGCTTTGAGGTTTTGGAGCAGTCGGCCTGACAGGGATGTGAGGATGTTCAGCATCACATATAAACTGCTGGGGGGCTTTCGGTTCATCCGAGTCCGTATCAAACACTTCGTTGGGAAATGGCCCGATGTCACTCAGAGTAGGAGACAAGCTATCAGATTCTGCGATACCTGAAGATGTCCTGAGGTTTTTGTCTTCAGCACGAGCTACATTCATTTCAGCCTCTTTATCCTGAGCAGCCACAGGGCTTTGTAGACAAGGTGTTCCCGGTGAAGAAGAATCTAGACTAGATACTGAGGAGGTGCATCTCTTTCTGTCGTGATCTGTGCTACTGGAAACCCTGCGGGAATAGTCATCATGCAGTCTGCTGTTTGACCTTGTTCTCTGGGATTGCTCACTGGGGGAAGGAGCCGTGCTTTTAGGGCCATCCTTCTTCCATGCACCCTCTGTAACATTACTGACAAGCTTCAGAACTCGGTCAAAATCCTTCGCCCTGATGGGGCTCTTCCATCGCTTAGATCTCCTCTCAGGGTTCCCATTTGTTTTGTCTGAGTCAGCAGAAGTAACGCTCACAGTCCTTGCTGGCATTTGTTTTTCATTCGCAGCCTTGAGGTCAGTAAGGTTTGAGGTGGACTTCCGTTTGAATGAGCTTTTCTTCAGAAAGTTCAAATTATCTGAACTTTTGCTTCTCCGATAGATGATCCTGTTGTTTTCAGAGTCCTTCACCAAAATCTCACAGATCTTTGGCTCTGCGAGGACAGGAGATGTTGGCCTGGTGCCGTTGTGGTGGCTCTGAGCCTTATCTGTGTCAAGCAGGTTGATGCGGCCAGCACCATAAGCCCGTCGGATGCTGCGTGAGCGGTGCGTGTTCCTCAGGAAGGACTCATCGCTTTCCTCGGCATCAGAGCAATCGGATGCCAAACCATCCACTGCACTCTGGAAATCCTGCAAAGGCCCCGAATAGGAATACCTGTTAGTCTGAACTCTCACCACTGCCCCGTTTGAGTCGTGTTTGCCTAAACCGTTCTCATTTAGGATATCGGGGCACTCCCTTGCTTGAATCCCTTGAAGAACAGATGATTTCAGCTTCTTGAAAGACCCCATTTTCCTGATGGAAGATAAAGCATTCCACGTAGAAGAGTTGCCCATCAAAATGAGAGAGCGAGGCCTGTCAGAGCTAGAATTTGCTCGTTTCCGAGGAGTGGAGAAGAAGCGCATGATTTTAGAAGGGCTGAGTTTCTCATCTTGTGTTTCCTCTTCACAACCATCACTGGTGCTGTACCCCCCATTATGACTGACAGAGGTCATCAGGTTCGGAGGCTCCTTATTATCCATCATGACACAAGTGATGGCATTGCTGTTCCCACAGCCATTCTGAAATGTGGTCATGCCCTCGATGCTGCAGGCATGGAGCTGAAGGCTGGGGCAGCTCACAGCCACGCCATCATCCCCAGAAGCTGCCTTCGCTGCCTGGCCCACATCTGCTGCACTTGAGCTCCTTTTGCTCCCACGTTCACCAACTGAGCTGAGCTCCTCCGGCTGCACCGCCTGTGCCAAGAACACAAAGGTGACCATTAGGGAAATTTCGGTACAAAGTCCCCTCCTAGAAGAAGTTTGGACCTCACTGTAAGAAATAATGACATGAGTGAGCTCAAGGAGTTCCTTCCAGCCGCACAAAGGTGTGCTGCAGCAGGAAGAGGACATTAATAACACCCTCAAAGTATAATTGCATTTGCTGGCAATTTAAGAGACGAGAATAATTTAAGTATGTGCTTGCTCTTCTAAAGCTTAATGAGCTAATAAGTTCAGTAGTATTGCCACACCTACCTCAGAACACTGCATGTAATCCTCACACATATTTAGAGAGAAAAAAACTGTTTGGCAACACAGATGGGAAGTTTCATTGAAAGCATTGAGCGCGGCCACGGACTACAATCTTGCACTCCAACAGCGAAAGGCCCATGTGTTCCCAACACTTGCTGCAGTGGGGAGGCTGCACGATGCCCAGCTGCCTTTGTTCCCTTGCAGGTAATTCCGGAGTGACACGGGGGTGCACAGCTTTGGCCTCAGGCAGTGCCAGCAGCTGCAACGGTGGCACGACCAATACGGTGCCACGGAGCCACCGGGATGCGCTGCACCGGGAGGGGTGTCCGGGAGCCGAGCACCCACATGGCCTCCAGGGGGGACTCGTGGGGGCGAACGGGCGGAGGTTCGCGGGGCACCACGGGCTGCGGGGATTCGTCCCCCGACCACGGCGAGCAGCGGCGGTGCTGGAGGCAGCGCTGCCCCCTCCTCCTCTTTGTCTGCTCCCGGGCCAGGAGGCCTAGGGGCTCGGAGAGGGGGAGAGGTGGCTTCGGGCAACCAGGCGGGGCGGGGGCTGAGCCCGCCCGGGCCGCGGTCCCTTCCCCCCCCGCGGGGCACAGCGGGGCTGCGCATCTCCATGAGAATGGGGCCGGCAGCCGCGGGGCAGAGCACGGAGCGCGGCGGCGCTGGGGCCGGCAGTTCCCTCCCGAGTGCAACTTTAAAAGGAGTTTTCCGAACCTCCGGGGATAAAAGGGTTTTCTCGTGTTTCAGAGAGACGCCGGAGATCCTCCGCATCGCCGCTTTTAATCCCCTCCATTCACACGGTCGCAGCGTGAGCCCGCCCTGCGCGGAGGGGCTCCGCTCGATCCCGCATCGCAGAGCGGACAAAGCTCCGGGCCCCGGCCCGCACCGCTCGGGGAAAAATCATAATAATAATTAAAAAAAAAAAAAAAGAAAGTAAAAAAGAATAAAACTAAGAACGAGAACCCACCGCTGCTCCCGGCAGAGAACTTCCCGAAGAAAGCCGCTTTCTGCACCTGAACGGGCGGACGGCAGGGGGAAGGAGGAGAACAAACGCAATGCGAAGGAATCGGAAGAAAAGGAAGCGCTCCGCGGGCAGCGCGCACCCACCCCGCGCCCAGCCCCGCACCCTTACCTGGGGGCAGCCGCGCGGCCCCGCTGCCCGCACCCGGCCCCGCCGCTGCCCGCTCCCGCATCGCTATGGCAGCGGCCGCCGCGGCGGGAGGAGGGGCGGGGACGGGGGGCGGGGCGGTCCGGCCCCAGGGACACCCCCGGCAGCGAGGACACCCCGCTCCCCCGGCTCCTCCGCGATGCTGTCGGAGAGTCTGAGCGAGCATGCGAGGGTTCTCTTCCTTACGCGGCCCTGGTAAGCCCCACATGTTTGAAATAAAGCCTCCGGATGCCTGGCGGTCTTTTATGACCCTTCGAAGTGTACTCAGTGGCTATCTGCATATGCCTAACCTTGCAATCCGTAACAGATAAGCACGTTTTTATTTGATATTTAGATTGCGCTGGGCCCCCAAAGTGTTTACAGTACCAACCACTGGGGAAGGAGTCAGTGTATTCTCCTAAATATATTTGCTCAAAGACGTAAGTGCTATATAAGGACTGCTACGGATTATTGAATTACAAAGGTTGAAAAAGACCTGTAACATCATCTAGTTCAGCTGTTATATACCACCAGTATTGCTCAGTGAACCATGTCCCTAAGTACCATATCTACACATTGCTTGAAAAACTCCAGAGATGGTGACTCCACCACCTCCCTGGGCAGCCTATTCCAGTGTTCAACCGCACTGTTGGAGAAGTTCTTCCTAATCCCCAACCTGGTGCAACTTAAGGCTGTTATGTCTTGTCCTAATGGTGTTACCTGGGAGAAGAGGCTGACCCCCACCTCAGCACAATCTCCTTTCAGGCAGTGTGGAGTGCAGTCAGGTCTTCCCTGAGCCCTCTCTTCTCCAAGAGGAGTTTGTTTAGAGCCAGGCTGCCCTGCTGTCAGACACATTTTTGCTGTTTTTCTTCAGACATAGCAGTGTGAACTCACTGATACAACCCACCCTCTGAACAGTGTTCATATACTATAGAAAAAAAAGTGTGAGACTGTCTTACAGCCCCATGTCAGAATGCTTGGCAAAGGCACATAAACATCGGTACTTCCTTCTCAAATTGTTTATGGTTTAGCATATTCCAACACGAGGACTGGACTTGTCAGTATAACTAAAACAGCCTGAATGTGACTCAGGTCAAAGGCACAATGACAAAGGGGCAGCACAGTTCACAGCAGGACAGCCTGACAAAGTAATGAAGGCCATCAGCCCGTCCTCCAGAACTGCGACTGTGACTCTGCACACTGTAATTACATCTCTGGAGAGTAGCAATGACGTTCTTTTCAAGGCAAGGTGTACTTAGGGGGTAAGGCAAATAAATGGGCTTAAGGGATGTAGGTCAAGTGAGGCGGCAAATAACTCTGGCAGTGACAACAGGATTCTGGACAGTCAGCAGAGGGCACAGCCTGGTACCTGCCTGACTTGGCTTCGTGTACACCTGTCGGAGAAGTGAAGTTCTAGGAATGACTCAAACAAGTGGGTGAACTGTTGCATTGGGTGCTTTACGGTGCTGGGCACAGGCAAATGGAGAGTAAGACTGGAAATGTCTGTAGTGACCGTGGTTGGTGTAGTCCTACACTTGGGGAGGAATAACAGCATGCATCTGTACAGGCTGGGAGCTGATCTGCTGGAGAGGAGCATTGTGAAGAAGGACCTGATTGTCCTGGTGGACAGAAGCCAGCAGTGTGTCCCTGTGACCAAGAAGGCCAATGCTATCCTGGATGCATTACAAAGAGTGTGGCCAGCAGGTCAAAGGAGGTGATTCTTCCTCTCTGCTCTGTCCTGATGAGGCCACATCTGGAGTACTGTGTCCAGTTCTGGGCTCCCCACTTCAAAGATGGAGATTTCCTAGAAAGAGTCCAGCGGAGAACCACAAAGATGATAAAGAGCCTGGAGCATCTCCTTTACAAGGAAAGGCTGAGAGACTGGGACTGTTCATAAGATTGAGAGAGGATCTCACAAGTGTTTATAAATATTTAAAGGACGGAAATCAAATGGATGGGACCAGGTTCTTCTCAGTAGTACCAAGTGACTGAACATGAGGCTACAGGCACAAACTGGAATACAGGAAGTTCCATACAAACATGAGGAAAAACTTCACTGTGACAGCGCTGAAACAAGCTGCCCAGAGAGGTTGTAGAGGCTCGTTCTCTGGAGATATTCAAAACACACCTGGATGCTTTCCTGTGCAACCTATGTGGGAGAACCTGCTTTAGTAGACTTAGTGCTCAACTAGATGGTCTTCAGAGGCTCCTTCCAAACCCTATGATTCTGTGATTCTGGTGATCTAAGCCATCTTGAGACTATGCAGAAGATGTTCTCAGGTCAGCGCAAATGAGAGATAACTGCTTTAAGTCTTTGGAAGAAGAAGACTCTGAGGGGGAACTCAGGGCTGAAATGGCAAAGAGGCAGTGGATGTGTCTATCAGATGTCAACTGTGAAACTGCTTTCAACAGTACTGCAAAATGGTCTTCCCTACTGTCTCTAGAGGTTTGTGCTTGTCCCTTAAAAACTCCTAGGAGAGCAATTCAAATCCAATTTTCATTGAATTCATGTTCCTATACTTCTGTATCTTCCTTCTGAGTAGCCTTCGCACAGTGAAGTATCCCTGGAGCCTTCTCAACTCCAACCTAAAAAAGCCCAGCTCCCTCAGCCTGCCTTCATAAGAAAGGTGCCCCAGCCCTCTGATCAATTTTGTGGCCTCCTCTGGACCCATTCCAAAAGCTCCATGTTATTCTTGAGCTCAGGGCCCAGATCTGGACACAGTACTCCAGATGTGGACAGAGTAATCCAGATGGGGCCTTTTCAATCCACAAGTCCCCTCAGAGGAGGGGAGTCCTCAGTTCTACCATCTATCAGCTGGATAAAAAAGCAGAAAAAACAATTGAGCGGGAAGTGAACTGAGCCACTACTTCAGGTCCTTCCGTTATGCACCCAACAGTGTTCACAAAACTAAAGAAACTCTGATAAGCTTGAGATTTAATCCCTCTATTAAATGTACCTAAAGCTCACCAGCCTGTTAATAACTGCTTGAGGAGACAGAAATGACAGCAGAAGGTATTGACAGACTAAAGACTTGCTCACAATAACTTAATTTCCTTACAAAACCAAGCTAAAACACTCCGTTTTGATGATTAGGTAAAATATAATTGTACGTTGCATTCCCCAGATGTCACTAAATTTTATGACAAGAATACATAGAAAATTGAAATTGCAGGAATAGTAGTAATTGGTCAGTCAGACATTTGTCAGGTTCCTAAAAGTAAATGAGTAAATTCACAGTTTTCATCTTCCAGATCTGCTCATAACAGACGTTCTGATGGTCATATGCTCAAACTCACCTCTCCTTGATGCAGAATCACCAAGTCATAGTCTGTTCTTCCGTACGAGTGCAATGTGAAGAACAGACACTAAAAGAGCGTGCTATGTCTGAGAACAGGATTAGCTTTCTGTACTGCAGACTAATAATTACCAAAGTCTTTTCTTAATCTGAATTGTGATTTTTTTCAAAGGCTGGGAACCAGACCTGCATGTATGTTCAGGTGCAGTCACACTACATTGAGTAACATGATGCAAAACAAAATGTATCAACACAGCTGCCAAGAGAAAGAAGGCAGATCACTCTTCTGACCTTATAAACAACAGCACTTTTACCTGTAGTACAATATTCAAAGAAAATCAAGGTGCAGTGTTCCATCAAAGTCACGAACCAAAGTTTCAGTAAATCACTCTTCCTTGTATGAAGGATTTTCTACAATCATAGAAAAGCAAAATATCACCAACATTTCTAATGGAAAAAATAGGTGTTTTTGAAGTGGCAACTCCAGCTTTTCACATTCTTGAGAAGATTAATATTATTTGTCCCTACGAATGCTTGAAACACGTCAAGAAGAACAAATGTACTGCACTTTTACAGGTTCCTTTGAAAAAACAAAAACAGCAATGTGTGCTGTTAGCTACAGGCTCATAGATGGTCTCCAGATAAGTAACAAAGGATGGAGCTGAGAGGTTGACCAAGTACGGTCATTTATTAAAAGTAAGTACTCCAAGAAAAACATATCTGGATTGGAATATGTATAAGATTTTTAATAATGGCTTGATAATGGTGATCACACTTCTCACAACAAAAATGAAACGCTTGTTTTAGAAGCTCAAAGTCTCTAATTTGAAAGAGGTTTAATGTGCATGTGACAAGGAATGAGAAGGATTATTCTAAGTGTAATACAGGTGGGAAAGGATTACAAAAAATGTGACATGGGAGAAAGAATATTGAGATTTATAATGAAGAAACAGCCCCAAAAACTTTTAATAAGTTGTGATGTATATTTTAGCTTTCTCACAATAGCAGTGAGCATAATTAAGTAATAAGAAAGTAATTCATCTAAATCTGAAAAGTCTAAACAAGAATGATTCTCCCTGATTAGTTAAGAAATCTTCTCTTCCACTCCCACAGCTCTGTTGTTTCTTTTCCGGTTCTTTTATAAATACTTCCTAAAAGTCCATTTTAAAATTATTCCTTTTTTTTTTTTTTTTTTTTTTAATTGTACTCTTGAAAGAGTGGGGGGAAAAAAAGCCAAAAGGAATACTGCCAGGGAAACATAACGAAAACATCTGTCGTACTTCAACAGATATTGGGCAAGATGGCAAAGGAAGAAACATATCCTTTAAATTAACGAGTGACTAAATTTAATTATTGAGATGCAGAATTACTAAAGTAGGATATCTCTGCTTTAAACACCAATGTCTTTCCTAGGCTGCAGTATTTAGCTAATGCAGCAGTTTTGAAATTTGCACCTTCCTTCTATATCCCAGGGAAAGACTCTCTTGCAAGCAATTAACCTCCGAGGAATCTCTGCACACTGACAGGTCCCACAGGGGGAATTAAACTGAGTCATATATCTACTGAAGTTAAGGGCAACTCCCCCTCTGACTTCAATGGGAGCAGGATCAAGATCTCAATTTGTATGGTTTAGAAATGAGGGAAGAATAGTGTGGCTCTGTAAGCAAACCCAAACTAAATATTCTTTGTCCATTTTATATGTAAACTGTGTGGGAAATTAATGTAGGATTTTTCCATTTGTGTATTTCTGTAACCAAATCAGTAATAACAAATTGAAAGGGATTTTCCAAATTCAAGAGCTCTGTCATCCTGGTACAGAAAAATTCCATTCCAGAAAATGAATCATGTTGCTATGGAAAACACTCAAAAGACAGCCTGGGTTAAACTGATGGATTAACTTCTTAATTTATCCAATGAAAGCCATCATTGCCATTGCACAGGGAGCTGGGGTACTACTTTCTGAAGGCCAGTTCCTGTTGCATTTACTTAGCAGTATGCCCTTAACTCACAACCAGTTCAATATAGCTAAAGACAATTACTGAGCAAAGTAGAAGTTTACCACAGCTCAGTCTAAATCACAACACAATAAACTGTTCTTTTTGCTCTAATCATCCAACGTTCTCTTTCAAATATGCTTTGCTGAGGTTGTTTCACTGAGCTTGCTCAGCTCTGTTGAACACAGAGATGCAATTTAGGGTGAGCACAATAGCCCAGCGAAACGATGCCACCAAAGAAAAATGACCCTTGTGTACCAGGTTACCATTGTCCCGTCTCCCAGTTGCTCTTACTCACCCACCTACACCACTCCAGCTGCAGGCAACTTAATGATGGCCTCAGCCTTTCAGCCAGGCATAATGCTATTTACAGCCCCCAGAGCCTGGCTGTGATGCTATTCTTTCTGGTCATCCTCAAGAGGCATTATTCAGGCAGCGTGACGTGAAGAGATGGCTGGTGGTACAGAAGGGCAGTTCCCAATAAACAGATCATTGTGCTGAGACATAAAGAAGACTTCCAGCTACCAATTAGGAAGGCTGAATTCCACCTTTATTTTGTGACTTACAAAGTGTAAGAGATAAGGAGAAAAGTGATCATGGAAATGGAAAGTAGACAGAAAAAGGAAGGAAAAGAGTTTAGCAAAATATTCTTTTTTTTTTTTTTTTTTTTTCCTAAAATGTACATTTTTCTTTTTTCTTGAAAAAAATTTCTAGGTTTTCTGTTAAATGGAATTGCACTGGATAGAGCATATGAATAGTTGAGAGGAAAGGGTACAGGCCCTGCGAGCTGGAACTGTCATCTCTTCCTGCTGCCATTTGTCTTCTCTTCCATCTCTCTCCATGGCCTTTTCTGCCATTCCTTCATGTCACATCTCTCTTTATGTCACACCCCTCACTGTCCTGTCTAACTGCCTACAACCATTCTGTATTTCTTTTCCTTCCTTGAAATAATAGCATGTAAGAGTGACAATTAGGAGCTCTTTATCAGCCTCCTTCCCCTCCCACATAATTACCCTGATGTCCCAGCTTCTCTGCTTCGAACTACAGCTTTCCAAAGTTACCCAGGAATATAAAGGTGCCTGTTAGACAACCAGAGATCTGAGAACCAGCTGCAGTAGGTGCAGGGTCAGGACTGAGGAATGGGAAGGCATCATTGATTTTTCTTGATGAGCAATAGCAAGGGGCAATTGTATTTTATTTCCCAGCATCAGTTCATTGGAGAGCAGCCCTGCTGAAAGAGATCTGGGGATCTCAGTCGACAACAGGTTGAACGTGAGGCAGCAGTGTGCCCTGTCATTCAGGAAGGCCAACAGTGCCCCGGGGTGCCCCAGGTCCAGAACTGCCACTGGGCAGGGGGAGGGAGTGTCCCCTCCATGCTATGCAGCCTGACCTCCAGCACGGGCTGCAGCTTTGGGCTCACAGTGTAAAGCTACTAGAGAGGGTCCAAAGGAAGGCTACAGAGATGAGAGGGGTCTGGAGAACAAGATGTATGAGAAGGGGCTGAGGCCCCTGATGTGCTCAGCCCAGAGCAGAGCAGGCTGAGGGGAGGCCTGATGGCGGCTGCAGCTCCTCGCAGGGAGCGGAGGGCAGCGCTGAGCTCTGCTCTGTGTGGCAGACAGGGAACGGCATGGAGCTGCGTCAGGGGAGGGCGGCTGGGGGTGAGGGAAAGGGGCTGCGCCAGAGGGCGGGCATGGAACAGCTGCCCAGGGCTGTGGGCACGGCCCCAGTGCTGGAGCTCAGGGAGCTTTTGGACAACACTCTCAGAGGGATTGGATTTGGGGTGGTCTCGTGTGGAGCCAGGAACTGGACTTATAATGCTTGTGATTCCCTTCCAACTAGGCTTATTCTGTGACTTCATGGCTGTGTGCCTCTGCTCACTGCTCCACACCACAGCTCAGGAGGAGGAACAAGGCTTGCCCTTCACCCCTGCCTGACTCATGGCTCTGCAGAAGGGAGCAAGGACACGGCAACACCACAGGAACACAGAGTCCCACAGGCACCAGAAGAGGTGGAGGTGCTTTAGAAGTGAAGTGGGTAGTGCTCCCCTGGGAGCAAAGCCATACTGGGAAAAATTATGCAGAGTTATATAAGATCTCCTGATGCTTATTAGAATAAAATAACAGGTCTCGGGAGAATAAGTGGCCCAATGTGATGCAATAGCAATACCCAGCTGGTTCTTGGCAGCTGTTTACCTTCACTGCTTCCACAGTGGACAGGGCAGAAAGCCCTGAACAATTACAGCTTTTTGTGTGTTCCTGAGGTGAGAGCAGAGAGTGTCTCGTTGGAATTAAGAAAGGGATAAGCAGGCAGCAATCTGTGGGGAGCATCAGGTTTAACCTGAGGCAGCTTCTAGGCTGGCTTGTGCTTCCAGAATCACGTGGGTGTTTTCAATTAGTTATCAACACTTTCCTTTGTTTAGACTCTTTTTGCAATGACAAACATAATGTCTTTGTGATGGCCTGAACTACAAGAAACCTTCATGGACGCATTTCTGGTAAAAAAGATTGAATCATCATCTCTGCAGTGTTTCTTCCAGGGGGAAAAAAAAAGAGAGAGAGAGAGAGAGAAAGAAACAAAAACCTCTTGCTAATTCTATCTCTATTTTGTTAATAACTTACAGATTTTGTTTGAATTTAAAAAAATAAAAATAAAAAAGATCTTACAGAGTGGAAAAGCTATAAAAACTACCAATCTGAATAGAGTGGGTACCAGTGAAGTGCTACAATAGCAACTGCATGCTTGGGAATATCTCTTATCACAGTATTAAGGCTTTTAAAAAATATATATGCTATGAATTTAACCTATCTGAGAACTTCAAACTAATGATAAGCCTCCAGCTAATACTCACCTCTCTTTTTCTTTGGTGCTGTGTCAACATATTACCTCCTTCACTAGTAAAACTAAAATCAGGGATATTTTTGTAAAAACATGAATGATCAAATTTAATCAAACTGCTTGTTCCTTCTGTCAGGAAAAGAAGTTACTTAATTTTAAAGATGTAGAAAACACACTATAAGTGATTCTCACTTGAAAACTTATTTGTGTAGACATGGGATAAGATACATACCAACTTATGACTTTTGGGCTAGTATTTGGTCCTGTGAAACACAGCCATACATACTGAATTAGATATTTTATCAGAAGGACGGTCAAGGAAATTTCCTTATGCAGTCTGGTAACGTTTCCAATGTTATAATCTATTTCTGGGCAGCAGTACAAGTAGTGAATATTACCTGTCTCTGTAAGCTATTGCAGTTGTCCTCTGATAATGATAAGGAAGAGAATAACTCAAGTAGCCTGAGATAGAGTCTGTTGTGTATATCCAAGGTACAAAATCGAGCAATTGCCCTAATTATGGGCAACAAGAACTAGTGCCATGAGAGATTTTTCTGACTGGTAGCTCCTAAACCCTTTTTCCTATGAGTTGAGGTTAAACAACCAGTGTTTTTACCTGGAAGTAATGTTACATTATCTGGAAAAATGAACACTACATCTCAAACTGGAGAGATGCCTTTCTGACAGACTAGGAAAGAGGGATTCTGGATTTTGTTTCTCTCTGACCTTGGCAGTCCAGCATACTTGTCTCAGCTAAAGTGCCATATGTGTAAAATAAGTGATGATAGGAGCAGTACCTTATAACCTATGGGCCTGCGAGGACAAATCCATCAATACTTCTCTGGCACTTTGATGCTTACGGTGATGAGAGCTATAAAAAGTGCACCCACAGAGAAAATAATCCATTATCTACCAGTGCAGAGGACAAACCCTAGCATCCGGTTTTTTAAAGGAGTTCAGAGTAAAGTGCCTGTTTTAAGACTCAGTTGCCTATTTTCATGATATTCCATTAATCTTCTAAGCTGGAGCTTGCAGGTCAGGCTGACAATTTATGTGTTGTAACAGCACAGGATAGCTCTGAACTGAAAGACTGAATGCATTCTTACTACAGAAGTTAATTTACGTTGGCAAGCTGTCCTTGTCTAAACATTGAAACACATGGACACTTCAAGTTCTGTCAGTCATTATGGCCCTTTTAAAAAGGCCTTGATAAGGTGCAGACTATGAAACTCTAATGCAAAAAACCTTAGCAGCCTTTCCCTCAGTACTCTGGGTATATAATTAGGTTATGAAGCTGGATGTGGAAGCACCAATCCTATCCTAGGGCCATCTTTTGCTTAGGAAATACTGAACACAACAGCTTCCTGAATCAGATCTCTTCCCACCTTTTGATTTTCATTGCACAATTCAGCAAACCCTCTGTTTCTGTGCTGGGACTGGAATGGCTGCTTTGCTCTCCCCTTATCCCACAGCAAGACAAAGATGCTGCTGCTCCCCATAGACCACCTGCTGCTGTTCAGCTCATCTCCTTCAATCTGAGTTTCTATGGGAGAAGTGACGACTAAGAGCATGGCACTACCTGGCCATGTGCTCATGATATTCTTGGCTGCACCAGGGAAAGTATGGCGAGCAAGTCAAGGGAGGTGATACTTCCCTTGAACTCAGTGTTAGTGAGGCTGCACCTGGAGTGCTGGGTCCAGCTGTGGGTCCCCAGTACAAAAGAGACCTGCACATACTGGAGAGGACCAACAGAATGGCAGCAAGACGCTGAAGGGGCTGAAGCACCTCTCCTGTGAGGAGAGGCGGTAAGCTGGGAATGTTCAGCCTGGAGAAGAGGGGAATCTCCTCAATATTCACAATTACCTGAGGGGAGGGTGCCAAGAGGCTGGAGTCAGGCTCTTCTAGCGTCATCTAGTGCCAGAACAAGAGGCAGTGGGTACAAAATGAAACACAGGAGGCTCTGACTGAACATCAGCAAACATCTTTCTCCTGTGTGGGTGATGAAGCACTGGCAGGAGATGCAGAGAGGCTGTGGAGTCTCCATTCTTAGACATCTCCAGAATCTGCATGAATGTGGGACTTAGCACCCCGGTCTGGGTGTCCCTGCCAAAGCAGACGTTGGGCAGGTGACCTCCAGAGGCCCCTTCCCACCTCTACCCTTCCCACCTCACTCCTTCTGTGCTTCTGTGATGAGCCGGCTTGCTGGCTGCCCCAAGCTGATGCAAGGCATGTGGTGGAGATAAACATCCAGGGGCATGGAGGAAAGCACAGGTAGGAAAGTGGAAAGTCCTCCTTTCAGGAGCCACAGGACTCCTGAAATGGCTTCAGGCTCCAAATTTGTCTCAGGAGCTGGCCAGAAATGCTGTGAATTGAAAAGAGCTGAGGGGACAGAGATGTGCCATTGGGGGAGGCTGATTCTCTTTCAATTTCCACCTCACCACAAACATAATACAAATAAAGTCTCAGTGAAGGGATATTGAGAGTGCTGTATAATCACAAGTACAGATGCCATCCAATTTCTTTTTATGCAGAAAAGAATGTGATGAACCAATCTGTGTTCAGATAGCTATTCAGCCTTACTGGTAGTTGGATGGGCAGTGTGCAGAGGCCAACCTTTACCAGAATCCTGAAATCTGCTGGTTTAAAACCTCTCTCACAGCCTGCAAAGCAGCGGGTCTTCCTGCTTTGCCATAGGCAGCATATGTTGAGCTGAGCTGCTGGTGACACCCCCTGTCAGCATCGGGGAATTTTCCTAGCACAGACAAGATTTATATGAAAACTTTAACTCTAAAAGTTCTGAAGATCCACAAATGTATTCCTGAATATTTTTTTAACCAATGCGTCCAAGATGCTCTGTTTTAACAAGCCAGGTTTGATATACTACAGTATCCTCCCAGGCCAAGAGAAGATACTTCATTTATCAGAAGTCCTATTTTTCAGTTGATAAGCAGCTCTCATGCAGTATTCAGGTCATACTCTGAGAAACACTCAGATAACTACCATCAGATGCCGTGTACAACATTCTACATCTCCATTTCCCAACCCTTAAAAGAAGTACTAAAATCAAGTAGAAATGATTCAAAATTCACTGCTGTGTTTTCAGTTGTGCTGAAGTCTAAGGAAAGGGGGACAGAGGGAGTTCAGGATCTCCAGAGAAATAATTATTTCCTAATGTTTGCAGTAAGAGGTCACAGCTTCTACTAAATCATCCCATGTGCTGGTAAAGTACGTGCTCTTTTCTCACCCATCTTGCTTTTCCTACTGCCTAGAGCACCAAAGCTACAACACAACCAGAAACCAACACGCAATTCATAGGCAAATCTTATTTTACCGGAACCTCTAAGCTTTTGAGAATTTATTATTCCAGATTTAGCCTAGTATTAAACGAGAGTGAAATCCAAGCTTTATAGAAAGAATTAGACTTGCTAACACGTCTTAATGAAGGAGAATTAACATGCAACCAACCCCAGCCTCATTTACCCCAAAACAGGAGCTGTTTTCCCAGGAAGGATATGGAGTGCTTGTGACTGCTTTCTTGTAGATCACGTGGTTCCTTCAGCCTACACTTCAAGTTTTGGAAATTACTTCACTGTCATCAACAGTCCACTCTTGGTCACATAAACTTCTACCTATTTCCACTTTGTTTTAATGGGTAAACAACTCTTAACTTCTTAGTATTGCTCGCTTGGCTAATTGTGCATAAAGTTACATAGAAACCTCTCTCACTAACAACTCCTAGAATCTCTTTCTCCTTCATGTTTGCTTTTTTTTCTTGCTTAGTCCTCAGAAACACACAACGGCTGACCTGTAGGCCATTGCTCCAAGGCAGTCACCATGTTGTTCCTTCTGCTGCCAATTCCTTACCCTGTCTTCAATTTATGTACACAACCGGAGCTACAATCTTGCAAACATTTTGCACACACAGCTCTATGCTGTGGCAAGCTTAAAATCATCCCTATCTGCTCAGATAATCTACAGGTAAGTTTGTGCACAACTGATGTTTGATTTGTACAAGTGGGGCCAAAGGCCAATAGTGTGATAGCTTATTTTGAAAAGACACAGTTTTTTGACACAGAGAGATATTTGCATTAAAGTAAGATTCCTCCAGCAGTCACTAGAGCAGAACTGTTACTTTGGCCTAGCTCCTTGCTTGCTTAATGATATCTGGGTGATTTCACAGAAACAGTGGGGGCTGTGGCTTTGGAAGTCTGTTTCCTTGCTCCTAGATTGAATTAAACCTTGCCACTTACAGGTATCCCTTGCTTTTCCTTGCTAACAGTGGAGAATTGCGGTCTTCATTTACATACCAAACAGTGATAACAACTTCATAGAAGCAGTAATTGCAGTACATTTTCTGTGCCAAATACTTCAGATTTTATAACACAGACCAATCCCATACTTTTCTCACAAAGCAGGTTTCAGAGAGAGAGCAGTGATTAAACATTGTTTGCTCAGGCTACACCACATCTTGATCTCATTAAGATACATTTCCCAAAATCTAAGCAATAGATTGGCTTCATACCCTTTTGGTAAACGCCTGACTTAGCAGTTGTGTAAAAGTGCAGTAGCCCAGCGCAGTTGCAATCAGTGAGAAGACACCAATATGGGGAGTAACCATTGGCTTTGGTCCATATTCGGGTGGGCATCTGCCGAGAAAGCAGAGTTAATGCCAGGGAAGCTTCCCCCATATCTCACTGCCAGCACAATCCACTTGAGCTTGTGGCACACAAAGTGCTCTGCTGTGGGTTGTGGAAGTGCAGCAATGCACTGTGCCCACACAGCACTGGGCAATGAGCCGCACAGATTACCTGCAATTCTAAAAACCACATACGTGTAGCAGAGCAGAGCACTGAAGCCAACACACAAAAGATTAAGTATTAGTCTCAATCTAGTGGCTTTGCACTTAGCTGTAATAACGAATAAAACCATAACTGTAAAATGTAATTAATTGCCACAATACATACCTAAATATTTATGTTGTCCTTGAGACCTGTTGTTCTGGATAAGATTTAATCTAAACATCTGAAAACCCATTGCACAAAATGTTGCACAGCATGGATCTCGTTCCAGAAAGCTTGTCTGGGCTCAGGGCTGGAGCTGCAAGTGCATGCCTGTGTGCCCACAGCCCTGCAAGAGGCTTGGCATGGCCAGGAGTTCTCTGCATCTTTCAGGCTTGAGTTCCAAGTTAATATGTAACAAAAGGACTGCACAGCCGTGTGTGAAATCAGTAAGTTAAACATACATGGACAATAACTGCAATGAGGGAGAAGCAAGTATATTCACATGAACATTTCATTAAGATCTGTTTGCTGCACAGTTTCATACACAGTATTTATGTATTTCCCATATGCAAGCAAAAAAGTTTGGGGAAGTGTTCTGTTGAAAGTGAAGTTAAGCAGTCCAGGGCCTAAAGCTGCAACCTCTAGTTAAGTATTGCACAAACAGTGTTGGTTATTATGAGCTGGAACATACTGGTGCAAGTTGCATCTGGCAGCGTGGCCACTGTGGAAGACCAAGAGCAGCACATGTTAAATACTCCTCCACAAAAATAAGAACGAACCCCAAAACATTACTACGTAGCTCCAGTACTCACAGGTGTTGGCAGCAGAACAAAGTACCAAAATCACACCTGCTCATCTACCGGAACAAATAAAAGAGGTTGAAATCAAAGGTTAAATGACGTCTCTGAGAACTGCAAAGCATGGCATGAAAGTAACTCTCTGTGTAGAATCCACTGCAGGTGCAAAGCTGAGTTACTACTCAGTTATTATTATGGCAGAGCAATACAGGATGAAAAACCTGCCAGAAAGATAGGATGTGGTTCCCTGTTTTTGCTTCCTGGTGTCCGGAGGTAGAAACCATTTTACTCAGCCACCCAAACTGATGCCAGGATCTGTGCCTGGCATCACATTAACAAATGCAGAATGCTCTTGGCTTTGTGCTTTCTAGTCAGTAGGAAACGTACAGCTCCTTCCTCTACATCCCTTCCTATCCACAAGAAGTAATATATAACAGAAGATTTGATATGTGATTCTGCAACTTCCAACTTCACTGAGTACTTTTTTTTTTAATAGGATAATGTGGAGAACAACTGTAATCCTGAATGCATGAGAACACTAATTCAAAGAGAAATGGGTTTCTGTATTACATTTATTGGAGTTATTCTGTGAATAATCACAAAGAGAATGTTTAATAGCAACATTACATTTTACTTCTTAAAAGAAGTGCCAACAGATTTACTCAGTAACACAGTTACATCTCCCGAGAGCATTTCAAAACGTTATTAATAATTCATAATGAAGTATGAGAATTCATATGTCTCTCATGCAATAATTTGAAATTCAGATATTGTTGAATCTCTAATTATTAGTAGTGTCATTTTAGCTGAAAGCTCTACTGGAATCTAAATACCAAGAAAATTAAGTGCAAGAATCTTAACGGCAGAACTATAACTCCATGTTTGACTAATGCTCAAAGCTTTCAGTGAAAAGAGGAAAGCAAACTCGTCATTGTGATACTCTTCTCATTCAGTGTTGGTCTTCTGCCATTTTAAGCCTTCTGAACCAGATACAAGGGCCACTGAAATTGAAGAGGCAATTTCTTCTGCTTCTATCAAACTTTAAGTAACAATTTTGATAAAGGCAAAGTCTAAATAATTTTCATAGTCTCACATCAGTCACCAAGGTTCTCATCTGTGGTGCTGCCATATGACTGATTATATTGATTATGGTTCTGGGTGAGAAAAAGTGAAGAAAATATCACATATTACTCTGAGGTTTTGAAATTTTAAGAGAAACCGAAATGCAGATAGTACTACATCTCCAAGCTGCTCACAAGTATGAAGAAAAGGCTTGGGATTCAGAATAAATAGGAAAAAATAAAATAACGAACAACTGAGAAACAAATGTGGAAAATGGGTTTTCTTACAGATTTTGTTATTCTCACACAGAAAACACTGTTCATGCTTGGCACGTCAAATTCTATTGTAGGAAACAGAGCAAACTTTAGAGAGCTGTATGACACTTCAATTTCTGGCAAGACCGGCAGAAAAGTCTGGTCCGACTTTGGCAACTCAGTAACTGAAATATCTTCATGAAGTTCCTGTTTAGAACAATAGATCATTATGTTTTATACCTGAATTGTTCTTCTAATCTCAGAATCTTGAAGTACCTAACAAACTTGAGTTAGTCAGACCTTCAGAGCACGTGAAGCCTGTTATACTTGTTCTAACATTGTTTGTTTGTTTTTTTTTTTATTGAAGAGGCTAGTGTCTGCTCTAACAATGTCCAATGTTCTGATAGTGCTGTATGTCCTGTGCCCTCATCCCAGGATCCCACACTGCATAACTATTGGTCGCTGCAGCAAAAGCTGGTTCCAACCAGCTGAACTCAATCAGATTTTTCTTCTTTGTCAACATAAGGCATAGCAGAGTGCTTCTCATCACTGGCATCTCAGTCATCACTACTGGAAACTACCTTCAGTGCACTCCACAAAACTTCTGGACTGCTTGTGCCCTGCTGTGTCATCCCTCTAGCAGATGCGGGAACAGCTGAAGTTCCCATGAGAGCCAGGGTTCACATACTATCTGTTCATGACAAATCAGAACACAGAGAAATAACAAAAAGAAATTCATAAAATTATAGAAGCACAGAATGGTTTGTGTTGGAACAGGCCATCGACTTCCAACTCCCTGCCGTGGACAGGAACACCTCCCATCAGATCAGGCTGCCTAGCTCCCCATCCAACTTGACCTTGAACCCTCCAGGGATGGGGCATCCACAGCTTCTCTGGGCAGCCTGTGCCAGCTCATCACCACTCTCACAGTGAAGACTTTCATCCTAATATCTAGTATAAATCTCACATTTTAGTTTAGCACCATTACCTCTTTTCCTGTCACTAGGACTGGTACTGATAGAGTACCTCTCCACTATTTCTGTAGGCTCCCTTTAGGTACTGGAAGGCCGCAATGAGGTCTCCCAAGAGCCTTATCTTCTCCAAGCCTAACAAATCCAGATCCTTTGACTTTTCTTCACAGGAGAGGAGCTCCAGCCCTCTGAATATCCTTGTGGCCCCTTCTGGACCTGCACCAATAGCTCCATGTCTTTCTTGTGCTGGGGGCCCCAGACCTGGACGCAGTCCTCCAGGTGGGTCCTCAGAGGAGCACAGAGGGACAATCCCCTCCCTCGCTCTGCTGCAGCCCAAGATGCTGTAGGCCTTCCAGGCTGCAAGCCTGGAAACAAAAATATTGTTGGCTCCTGTTTTTTCATCCACTAAATTGAAAAAGAAAATAAAAAGAGGCAAGACCGCTTGTTGCTGTATCAATTAAATTAAGACATCTCAATCTTAACAGCTCCATGCAATACAAAGTAGGCCTTGTAAGAATATTTAGGCTAGCAATTGCAAATAATCCAGGCATAGCCTCATTCATAAGATCAATTTATCATGGGGCCATACAAGGCAATTAGGCCTGGACACTGAATGCAGAAGAGATCTGATTAACGACCATCACCTGAAAAGGTGTTCTAAGTGATCTGGTTCTATTTTTAAAAACATTTTAAAGCCTTTGAGAAGATTAATTCCTCAGCCAAAGAGCTGAGTACCTTGCTGCTGCTAAGGTAAACTGATGAATTAATTGAATCTTCAACACCAGAATATTCTTTGTGGAATTCTGAAGGGATAGTGCTTTGTTATTGCTAGCATCAACACAAAAAAGACTCGTATCCTTTGCCCTGAAAGTCCTTGCAGCCAGATGGAAATATTCCAGCCACCTTCTCTCTCCTTTTTCTTTATCATGCCGTTCTGCAAAAGATTACAATCGGAATCAAAAATTTGTTTATATTCTTCAATAATGAAAGCTCATTTCATAAGGAAAACTATATAAAATCCTCATTAAGGACATTATCTTTCCAGTACTGTCAGTGGTGAGCAAGTCTGAAGCTAGAGTGCAGCTAATAAAATACTTGAAAAAAAAATACTTTTCAAATGAGATATTTGAAAATTATGGATTGTTGAGGTTACTTTTAATTATAAGGTCCCAATCAACACGTTGGAGCAATGTGTTACTTTTCAAATAAGATATTTGAAAAGATACCAAATGGATGTCAGTATTTAAAATAAGATACACTGGAAACAATAGTGAAAGACCCAGTACAAGACTTTTAGCCAGATTTCTGAATCTCCTTCTCAAGAGAAAGTTGTTACAACTGGTCTAAATTCCAAAATTTCAGCTCACCAACCATCCTGTCTCCAGGAGGCTTAAGGAAGAACATGAAACATGACAAACACAGAAATTTTTGTCCTCTATTTTGCTTTGTCATGGCAATCTAAAGGTTGGGGTCCTCCTAAATCACCAGCTGCATCCAGAACACACTGCTTTTCAGTTCTGTTCAGACAATCTCTCACGAATTTTCTTGCTTCCTTTCTATTTTCACTAATTCTTTGGTTTCCACATCCCCACATTTCACTGAATTGCCATGACTAACTAACTACAGGGGGTGAAATGCATTTCCTTTAGTTTGATTTTAATCTCCTGCCTGGGCAATGCTGTGTCTGGTTGAAAGCTTCATCCTGCCCAAGGGAGTGGAGTGCTGGGTGCCTCCAGCCCTGCAGACAGATGTGTTGGAAGGCAGGTGATGCAAAAAACAGGAAGGATGGCTTTCCAGGCGGGATGAGAAAGGGGAGAGGCAGATATGCTAGCTAGGTTTGTGGACTATTGTCCAAACATTTAAACAATAGTTACTCTTGCTTCTTCTAACATTAAGAGGGGATTCCTGGTCTCAATGAATGCAGCATATAAATCATAAACAAATAATTCATTCCTTAAGTGTATGCTGTTTGGATTATTTTTTTTTCCTTTACATACTATTCATATTTTACACTGTCATCCATGTTTTAACAAATGTTTTTAATTCACTCCACCTTTTTGCAAGCCAGACAGTCAGAGCTCTGCTGATGAATGCTGTCAGTTCCCCCAAATCCCTCATTCCTCTCTTAGAAGTCAGGGAACGAAAATTACTGTGTTCCACATCAGTCATTTCTCTAGAGTGTTACACAGCCATGTATAGCAAGGTATTTATCCATCTGCTTTCTTCCTGGACAGCTAAGCTGTTCCATCAGAAACACAAAAATGTTCTTACATAGCAGCTAGCCACCCAGCATACCAAGGAGCCGTGGAGCCCTTTGGTTCATTGTTGAGGTTACTTTTAATTACAAGGTCCCAGTCAACACATTGGAGCAAGGCAATAGCTTTGGAACATCAAACAGTTCCAAATCACTGTACTTAAAAATGCTGAGCCTTGTCATAAGCACAGAGAACAAGTTGCAAAGGCAAAAAGGAAAGCACTTCAGCTCAGGGTGAATTTAAATTCCTTTTGCAGGCCTCTGCAGAAAGATGGTGATTTAGAAAAGTCAGCTTTCAATAATTAATTTTGCAGTGTCATAACCTCCCAAATTGTTCCCATTAATTAACTCTAATCTGCAAACTGATAGCTTCACACATGAACTTCATTTTAAAGATAGTTTCTGTACAATATTTGCCTTTAACACTTTGCATTGATTTTATTTTGCTAACAGGAGCATTTTGCCTCATTATTATTATTACTACTACTACTACTATTACTATTAGTACTATTATTCAGGTTTTAATTTGATTTCTTTGATCTGTTAAATGGATGAACCATTTTATTGACTCTGCCTGGAGACGGTGACATCTCCCTCTTGGAAACAAGCATTCTGGCTGCAGTTCAATCTCTGCAGCAGTATTAATGCAGGCACAGAACCTGGTTTCATTTGAGCACTTTACTTGAGTTCTTCCATATGCAAGTAGGACACAAAATTATCATAATTAAGAGTTAGTAGAAAATAGAAGAGAACAGGAATAAGGAAGTACATTCCTCATCATGCCAGTGTTAACAATAGTTAAAATGAATGCAGGATCTGTTGTAGAGTGAGAAGTTTCTTTCATTGAGAGGAAACATCTAACAAAGTATATGAGTTGAGCTCAGCAGCTGCTGCAGCGTCTGTCCTGCCCTGAGTGGGCAGTTCGGCGAGCTGTTTAATGTCTGAACTTTGAACATTACAACAGACTTTTATTTTCTACTGCCACACGTGTGTATAAAAGCCTTTTAAATTTTCTCATCATAGGAAATGTAGGAGAGATGAAAGGATGAAAGAGAACTTGTGTCAGCAGCGCTGGGAATGTGTCAGTAGTGCTGGGAAGTTTGAGCTAGGGCCATAAATGCAATAAAATAGAAATTGCTGAAAGAGTAAGCTACAGAAATATCTATTTAAAATATCTGCTTAATTTCGTCAAAAGAAGAAATGAAGAAAGGTGGCACAGACAAAGAAAGCATGAACTACTTACTAAATCTAACACTATGCAGCTGATGACTAGTACTTACACCAAGGTCACTTTCAATGAGCATGCAACAGCTGAGTCCAATGGGATGGTTTGGGTGAAGGAAAGAAATATATTTGAGGCAGCTGGTTCTTGTACACCAAATTAACCCGTATTGATGCATGCAGCAATGGGAGAAATGACCTCCAAAACAGCAGTGATGACTTCCAGGATCATGCATATAGTGAGCCCAGTGTATAAGCAGAGCCAGGTTACAATGTGCTTAAACTGCTTCTGAGTTTGTTTGACACAATTAATCAAATGTTCTCTGGAAGCATAAACCATTTTCACAAATACGAAAGCATAGAAACACTAAATACAACAGTCTGCCTATGAAAAATCCAGGCTTTGATCAAGGAGCCTTGCAGTGAGGGCAGGAGCAGCAGTGCTCCCAAGGATTCCACCACAGCCCAGGGCTGATGCTCATAGCCTGGCCCTCAGATTTAAGTAAAGATACAGCATGGTGAGAGAGTCCACACATAACAGGAGAGCTGTCAGAGCCCTAACCTCTGCATTCCATCCACCCTAACAGTCAGCAGATAGCTTGCAGGAAGCTGTGGGAGTTAGCAGGCACTGTGCTTGCTCCTGAATGGACCTTGGTTAAGTGAGCTTTTCCCTGCAGTTTGTGTGTGCTAAGTAGCCCCATCTCTTCATATGGACCCCAGACTCAATTCCTTTGACAAACTGTACTAGAAAAACTACACAGATCTGTTAGAAAGCATAAAGTAAGTAGGCAACACTAAATACATTATCAAAGTGTATGAAACTATTGTATTTGTGATGAAATGTTAGTGATTAATGTTCCATCCCTGAGTCTTCAAGGTTAGGTTGGATGGGGCTTTGGGCAGCCTGACCTAGTGCTTGATCTAGTGGTTAGCAGGGGCTTGGAACTAGGTCCAACACAAGGCATTCTATGATTCTATGGCTGATTCTATGCTTCTGTGATTCTGTGATTTACCAGATTTCTTTGCCAACTGATAGGACACCAGTTTGCAAGAGGCTGTGTGTAAGGAGCAGCCTACCAGTCACATGTGTGAATTTGTGCATTCCCAATGCTCCACTCCCCTGATGCTTCCAAATACAAATTTCTGAATACACTTATGAATGGGGTATACTCTCCAGTTCTCTGGTGACTTTTTTAATCCATACAAAAAAAGAAAAAAAAAAAAAAAAAAAAGGTTTTCTGTTTAATGACACTTTGCCAATAATGTGTCTCTAAGAGAAGGAAAAAAAATGCTTCATTTAATCTAAGTTTTGCCTTCTGAGTCTACATTAATTGGTGGGCTAATGGTTAGAGACAACACTAAAGACACTGTATGTGCCTTGATAAAGCTGGTTTGAAAATTGAAATATGTTGATGCCTTCCAGCATTGGATAAAACCTCAGCTGTTCTCTGTGATAGCACTTGTGATATTTACAGTTTCCATTTTCAGCCTATCTATTTAGGTCTTGATAGTCACATCTTTTCTCTTTCTGGGACTTCATTGTCTCCTACAACCTTTCGTTTATCTTGCCAAACTTGGCCTTCACATACACCACTCTGCTAGAAAGTTCTCTCTTGTTACCATCGTCCTAACAGTGCAGTGTGGTCTGCACAGAAATCAGAACATACACTGGGTTCCCACTTGCAGCAGATCAGTGGAAGTACCAACCATTTTCTTCAAGTCTCTGACCATTACAGCCAATGGCTAATGCAACTAAGCTCTTGGTAAAGGTCTGTCTCCACTTATGGTCATTCTACTTGTGTGCTTAATATTCTCACTTTTCTTCCTCATAAAACATATTAAAAAATAATTCCAATTGAAAAATCCATCTTTGCTATGGATCCTGCTGATTCCATGAACTGGGAGTTCAGTCCTGCACACCATTTTCTTGCTTGTGAAGGTAATCCCATTAGTACCAGCAGAACAACGACTCCAGGACCACAGTTGCTCCATGCAGTGGAGGAGGGGAGGGGAGGTGAGGGGAGGGGAGGGGAAAATCATGCAATTTTGTGAGTAAAAAACAGGTTCTAAAGAACCAGTTTGATCTCTTCTTCTCCAAAGGTAATGGGAAAAGGCTGCAAGTACACCCCAAAAGCCAAAACAGCTCCTGCTATTCCAGCACTACTTTGCCCAGCACAGGCACTGTTAACACACTTACAGTCGCACCTCTCCTCACAAACATACAGCTTAATGCAACTCTGCCTTGGGGGAATTCAGATAAGGAAGGCTTGCAACCAGTGCACCATGATACACTTCATATTTTCATTACCTACCTAGCACACCTACCATCACTAAAATCATGTATGTGTGTATGTATCTTCACCTGTGTGTATATAATTCTTTACCACATTATTCTTAGGTTATTACAACAAAGTCCTGACTGTCCAGGTCCAATCCTTGGCTTCATGTTCGTCTCAGTATTTTGCAGTTCACATTGTTTTAGTCAGTACTGACAGCTACTGAAGCTCTGTGCAGAGAAATGAACGTGTCACACCAGGAATAAAATATCTAACGAGATTAGAACTCATGTGATTTTGCTTCGCTTTACTAATGGATCAATTACTAATTGTACCAACTATGTTGCTTAAATCTAAATCGGACCACGAGGACTTTAAATTACATTTTAATGGTTCAGGCTATGAAATTTTGGCTACTGGTTTCATAGAGTGAAGCACAGAAAGTATGAAGATAGCTGCTAATATGCTGCACTGCCACAGAAACACCCACAGCTGTGAACAGTCTGGTTGAATTCCTGTCTAGGTGGGAAGCTTGTAAGAATCCTCTAACTAAAAGCATCTAGAGCCTTACTCAAGTTCATCTCTCAGACCTCAGCTGGGAAACACATCTGTGCAATGGTCTTCCCTTCTTCCCATGCAAGCAGGGAAAGCTGTAGGGTGTCTGTCCACTGGAGAGTTCATCTTCCCACAAACTGACTCAGTGCTACTGTCTGACTCTTATATGTGCTTTGAATAGACTACAATAACACCATTTCATGAGATACAAAACTTCTAAATCACCTGACTGAGGAGCTACAATTGGATCACTACTGTTTTCTTCCAGAACATAAAAGTATAAATTCTGTGATTTGGAATATTCAGTTGAACGGGAAACAGTTAAAAATAATGTATCTACATTTGCTTACAATAAAATTTTAAAACAACTCACAAAATATAAATATCTCTGATGTAGCCCCATGAAAAGTTTCCAACAGACATAAATCATTGCCCTTTATTCCCTTCCCTTTAAGTATTCTTTCTGAAAAATTCATCCAGCTCATCAACTTTTTATCTGAATAACAGTCTCTGTTTATCAGAACTGCTTCGTAAACTCTTGGAAGTGAGTTCTGCTTATGTCCTTCTAAGGCTATGGAAGTGAAGTATGCAGAGAGTGGTATCAAGGACTGTCAAATGATACTGCTCCTTGTGTTTATGAGTCAGAATCTGAAGGGCAGTCAGATGACAAAATAGAATAGAAGAAGAAACGAGGAATGCTAACAGATACAGTAAGTTGGTGTTCTTTCCAAACCTTGTAGGAGAACATTACTGTGCTTAGGAAAGGAGAAACAAAAATACAGAATTACATATGAAATGCTCCAAGAAGATTTCTGGCCTCTCTGAGAACAGATGACTCTCGTGCTACCAGTAGGAACGTCACTGCAAATTGGATGAATGGTGACAAGCACCAATTAGTCACTCACTGCTTTGACATGTTTGGTTGCTCCTCATTCATTTGAGATTTGCTTACTGATTGTGCGAATCCACTGAAAGGTGAAGGATTTTGGAAGAGACTTACAAAGGTTACATGGAAATCCTGGTATCCAGCTCTCTCTGGAAGCTGGGCATTGAACTGATGAACTGTATCTTTACAAATTATGCCAGCCAATTTGCACAAAAAAGGAGGGCAAGGAAAAACCAACATGGTTTTAGGTTTCTTTATTAGCTTTACCAGCTCAAACAGCACTACTTCCTCCATTAAAAAAAAAAAAAAAAAATTAAAAATAGTCTGATTGGAACAGAATGAATTTGACCATTTGCCAAAAATTTTGAGATTACAGCCAAACTGTAATCTGAAGCTGCAACACTTACGAGCCCCTCAGACGTGTTATTGCCATCTACGTGCACATCTTGTGCAGAGAATGTGATGCGTGTTGGACACACTGCAAGTCCTGAGTTTTAGCAAGGTGCAGCCCACCCTGTGCATGAGACAAAATCCCTATCCACGGGCAGAATCATGTGGCTCTCCTACACCTTCCTGGGATTCCTGTGGTTTTATGGCTCTTCTCTTTCCAATTATATCTAGATGTCCCCACCACTGCTTTGGGTTCTAATACCAATCCACAAGTCTACGTCCAAAAATGCCACCTTTTGTTACATGTGTTGTACAGATACATTCCTTCTTTTGTGAGATGACAGCATGATGCTTAGTAATTGCATGGCAGTCAATGAATTAGGATTAAATTGTGCCTGCAGCTGAAAGGCAGTACCTTCATCTCTCCATGTCTTCTCAACATAGTCACAGCAAATATGTGTGGAATAGCAATGTGGTTTCCCTACTCCCACAAATAAACAAATAAATGAGCAAATAAATAAATAAATAAATAAAAGTAATCTTCCCTGCAGTTTTTTTTTAACCGTGTTTTTTAACTGCGGGCACAGATTCTACATTCATGAATGACATCAATGGCAGCAATTCCTTATCAAGACTTCCATGTAATTCCTCTGCTTCTAGGACATGACAAGGATCCATCTAGTACAAACCAGGATCAGAAATAGTATTCTCTAAGCCAAACAGGGCTGGATCAATCTCTTTGGAAACCATGTGTGAGAGTACAGAGTTGCTGTAAGGAGACATTTGGGGTTCAAAACACGTGGGGCTCAGGTGCCCTTTTCACCAAAATGCAGTAGGACAGGCAGTTTGCCACTGCCTGGTGTAGAAGAGCTCTTGGCTCAAGTATAGTCCACACAGTGCTGCAGTGCTCTGCAGCATGTCACCGTGGCGCTCTGCTGTGTTGTGGGATGCATTTGTCACAGAAGGGGAAGAAGCTAATCATGAAGGCATGCATCCAAACACTGCTCAGCACTTTTCCATCCCAGAGGGAATTCAGCAGTGAAGATACTGACTGTCCCTTGCTCATGCAGCGAAGTTAGCCAGGATCACTGTGCTACTGGTATAGTTGTGGTGACACAACGTGCTACATACTGATAGGAGTGCAGGTTTCTACGGGATGAATTACAGGACTTGAAGGCCGACACTAAGCCAACCATCCTAAGTAGGACTGGGCCCAGCCAAGGTAGATGGAAGCAATGGGGAAGGACCCCACCAGCGGGGACTGGGACAGCAAAGTGGTGGGAGGGAGGGCTGCCAGGAGGACACAGGGTCCTGCAGGGCTGGAGAGGTGAGAGCCAACAAACATGGGGCTTCCATGCCTTCCTGAGGGTTTGTTTTATCCTCTGCTCTGTGGAAAAGCTGAAGGAAACGGATTAGAAACAGATTTTACAAAGCTACATGGGAAAACAGGTAGAAAGAAGAAAACTGCACTGGTAAGTTTCACATTGCTTTTTTTTTTTTTTTTTTTTTGTGGATTGAGGGAGCAAACCCAAAGTGTCCCCAAACACTTCAACCTCACTTGAGTCATCTGGCAGCGCTATAAATGTTACAGTTTTGCAGACCACGTAGGAACAATTTCTCCAATGCATGAAGCTTAAGCAAGCCTTCTTTTTGCATAGGTAAGTATTTGTTCCTATACCTCTCATTTCCTCTCCTAAAACAAATATTTTTAAGTGTGGAACCACTGATACGAAACACATCTGAGACCTCCCAGGAATGACTGCCTTTCCCAGGACTTCTCCTGCAGCGTCTGGAGCTAGAGTCCCTGCCACACGTTTTCTTTGCAAAGTCTTCCCATTTTATGACACTCGGAGCAACTGGTCGTGTTTATTGATCTTTCCGCACAGCTGCTCTTTTCCTACAGGAGCCCTAAGCCAGATTTTCTGTGGCTTGATGCATGAGGCCCCATGTGTCTCTGCAAGAGTGGGTTTCCTGATGCCAGCAACAGAGCCCAGAAGGCAGCGGATTTTTCACACTGAGAGTTTGTGGGTGTAAACGAAGCAGAAAATGCTACACACTGGCTTCACTTCCCCTGTAAAAAAATGTGCTTGTTTGATGGATTCCAAAATCCCGTGGTAAGCTGGAGCCCAAAGCAGACGAGCTGCAGCACATGAGGATGTGGCAGAGGAATGCAGGAGGATGTGGCAGAGGAATGCAGGAGAGCTGAGCTGAGAGGCACAGCCAGCGAATGGGCTGTGCAGCCTCTGCGTGGAGGCAGCCACCAGCCAGAGGCATCCTCAATACCTCTGCTTGTGTCCCTGGCAGCACACACCTCCCCTCAGTAGCTTCCACTATTCCTCACCCATTTTAACTGATTGAGCAGATCAGGAATGACTTCATAGAATCATAGAATCACAGAATTATTTGTATTGGAAGGGACCACTAAAGATTCAACCCCCTGCAATGAACAGGGACACCTACAGCTCCATCATGTGCTCAGAACCCCATCCAGCCTGACCTTGAGTGTCTCCAGGGATGGGGCATCCAGCACATCTCTGGGCAACTTGTGCCAGCTGTAAGAGACTTCTTCTTTATATCCAGTTTAAATCTCCCCTCTTTTAGCTTGAAACTGTTTCCCCTTGTCCTATCACAACAGACCCTACTAATGAGTCTGTCCTGTTCTTTCTTACAGCCCCCCGTTAGATACCGAAAGGCCATTCTCAGGTCTCCCCGCACAACAACAAGCACATATGACCCTGAAATAAGCCCAGTCTCTGGGGACAGCATCACCTGAAGGTGGGTTATGTTTCACAATTTGCAAAGGCTGCAAAGGACGGTGGAGCTGAGCACCCTGCTCTGGGGTCACAGCAGCAGCAGTCCCCACATTCAGAAGCACTCAGAAATGGACAGAGGTAGCAGAGAGGGTTTGTAACTTGAGGAAAGAAGGGGAAAAAAGTAGCAGAAAAGGAAACTTTCAGGAAAATATCCATCTTACCTCCCTGCAGACCAGTCCAAAGTGCAACTCAGAGAAATCTTACCCCGAAAACAGCTGAGGATCCCAGACAGAGCACACGACACAGACTTCCTCCAAACTCCCAGCCCCTCTGTGCTGCCCAGGAGCCGCAGCCCCCAGGCTGGGTGGGAGGAACAGTTGGGTGAGTGTCAGCGCCGCACGTCCCATAAATTCTCCCACAGCCTTCTGAAGACGTGCGTCCCTGAGCAAAACACCCAAATCTCGCAGGCTGTTGACATAGTAACCACCCTGAAGTTTTTTGCCCCCCTCAGAAGACAGTTGCGTAAAACAATTCACAATAGGAAAGATTTATCCAGCCTGCAGCGTGCCGGATTTCGTGGTTTTATTTAAGTAAGGAGCAAAATAAAGAGTGTCAATGTTTATACATCAGAAACTTCACACCCTAACCAAGGGCTTATTTCATAGCTGCAGTTAATATTAAGGTCTTCCACAGCTCTTTGAAGGAAGTGTATTATTACCCAAACAAAAGACAAAAGCTCATTTCTAATGCACAAGTGAAGTAAAAATACAGAACCTTGTAAGGAAGTTCGAAAATGTTTTGGATTTTCCTCTATTTATTTACATACATTGAATCATGATCATTAAGGCTGGAAAAAATCACTGAGATCATCCAGTCTAACCATCCCCACCATGCCCACTGACCATGTCCCTCAGTGCCACATCTCTATAGTTCTTGAATGCCTCCAGGGACAGTGACTGCAGCACCTCCCTGGGCAGCCTGTGCCACTGCCTCACCACTCTTTCTGAGAAATTCAGATTCCTCCAAAGATGCTTGAACCATTTCAAAAATCCCCAGTAAAGTTCACATAACCACAACAGCTACTGGGGGATGTAACAGCCAGGCTGCCCTGCATGTCTTTTTCCAACTGTGGCAGCAAACAGATGGGGACGTGCGGAGGTTAAAGTCACACTGAGTGGACCTTGACACCTGGAGTTGAGTTGAGCTTTACTTGCAGCACTGCAGTGCTCACTCAGCATTGCCTTCTGAAAACTGCCGTATTTGTTGACCTGAATAAGAGCTGAATTCTGTGTTATTTACTAAAGAAAATTTGTCTTTGAATCAGAGTAGATCTGTGCTTAGGCTTGGAAACAGCAGAACCTAGAGTGAAGGAGTATTTCAGACTATGCACCCTACCACCCTTTTCCTCCAACCCTGCCATTCATTATAAGTGGCCACGTCCTTTCCCCACAGCACCCAAGTGATTTTCATTTAACTCACACTGTACATCTCACAGCCCCTCTAAATCTTCATCCACTTGTTTTTCCTTGCCCATAGCATTGGGAGAGGAGCTGAAAATCATCAGTCATTTCCCAAGCTGTCATTTGAATGGGAAAATCCTTCAGAAGAGAAGAAAGAGAAGAGATGCAGTGGGTGCCCCTCATCCTTTCCCTGTGTCCCTTCTGCTTTCTTCGTTTGCTGTGTGCCACGTCTGTGCTGGGGCCTCCAAGGTAGCTCCTGCAGCAGATCCACTCCAAAATCAACCCACCAAAACGCCCTAATTTTCCATTTCATCAGCCCCAGTGAGCTGCTCTCACTGTAATTGTGCAATTTCTGCCTGCAGACCATGGGCAGTGGTTGGTGGGCAGAACAGTGGCCCTCAGCTACAGCTGATTACACCAAATGCTGAATACCCTTCTGAGCCTTTCTGTGCCTGTGCTGTTCAGGACAGTAGTATTTCCTTATCCCACAGACTGAAATAGTGTTGTATCTCCACAAGGTAAGGAGTGCCATACAGCTGAGCTTTTTCAGAAGGTAACCGACTGCAGCGCCTGCGATTCTCTGCACATGGTGTGTAAAATCAGCCTTCACAAACTCACAACTCAGCTTTCAAAGACATATTACCATCTGGTAAAAGTAAGCCAGAAGTAAACCAAATTTCTTTCTGCACAGTGTGCATATCAAACAGACAAATGCTCTGCTGTCAGCAGCAATACAAGTACTGAAGTCTCTCCGTTTTTGTACTTTGAATGCAATTTTCATAAAATAAGCTATTAACTGAAAGAACAAAAGTAGTATAGATCCTATAAGTTATTTTCAGCAGGGCTTTAGCTCTATCTTCCCTGGTAAATGTACACAATACAGTTTGTACTAAGACTGGTTAACATTGTACTTTTGAATCTGTTCTTGACCAGATTGCGATGATATTCTCCTTGGACTGTTTACTCATCAATTATATCCTAATTAACTGATTTGAGATACATAGATGACTTGGAATTGCAGCAGTTAGACAACATTATCCCTGAGATTTCATGAGATAACAGAAATTTGCCAAATCTCACTTACTGGGACTGCTACTGAAGGCGAACCACTGCACTGCAGAGATGGCACGGAAGTCTTGTGTCCTTTCATGATGGGGTTTGGGAAAGCAAAGGAGTAAATGAAAGCAAGAAGTGGGCTGTGGCCCATGAGCTGCCTGCACAAAGCATTAGCAGCTGCTTAGTGCTGTGTTTGCAAATGCTATGGTTCCTCTAGAAACACTTAATCCTGCCTGAATCCTGGTTGGCATTTAGGGTGAAGTGAAGGCTGTAAAAGACTGTTCTTGATTACCTGCTCATCTGTATGGTCCGTTTTGCATGACAATGGATTTTCAGCAAGATTTTTCAGGCTTAATTATTCACTCCAGGTATTGTGCACCTATTTATGAGAATGGCTCTGAAAGTGAGGCTTCCTATGTTATGATGCTGGCCCACAACATCAGAGGCAGGTGGTGGTGGCGTGGCAGTAGATGTTGAATCTTCCTACCAAAATTCCGTTACATGTTGTTCTCATGTGACAGATGGCAGCAGAGGGGCAGTCTGACAGAATGGTGTCTGACATGGAAGTGCATATGGAGCAAAGGTGTGTCACTGAATGCCTCCATGCAAAAAAAATTGTGCTCATCAACGCTTGCTGAATTTGAGGAGACTGAACAGTGGATGTGAGCACAGTGAGGCAGTGGGTGGTGCATCTCAGCAATGGCAACAGCAATATGAAATACAAGCTATGTTCCAGACAGCCATAATCTTGTTCATCCCTGGTTAAAATATGTAGTTCCTGATGGGGAACATGTTGAAAAATAGTATTTTGTACCCGAGAATCTGCTCTATCAAACAGAGCTTTTGTGCTTTTTGTATCTGTTGTAGTTTAAATCAAAATTAATAATAGGCCTTACTTTAGGAGTGACTTGCAGACTGGTCATGTGCAGTGGCCTGTTTGATGGGATGTCCCACAGTGGAGTGGGGATGTTTGCTTGTTGTGCTGAACATAAAGGAGGAGACAAAGCAGAGACAACACAGGAAACTTAAGATCCCCTGAAGCCAAGTCGTGAGAACTTGTAAGTACAAGTAAGTACACTTAACTATTCTATAGAGTACAACACTGAGCTACAACTGGCAGTGGGGGGTCTTGAAAACCATTTCATTAGTGGCAAAAAAGAGCAGAGTTCTCCTTTCCATCTTAGGGCTGATTTAAAAGTGAATTGGATTTTACCAAATAATATCCAAAAGATTCTACTCAGTGCAGCAGGATGAAATAAGTCTTCTCCATGACCACAAATATTTAAAAGATGAAATCCAGAATAAATTCACAAACAAAGAAACAAAGAAGGTTTGTGTCCCATTCCTACAAAAGTTGAATCATAGAATCATAGAATCGTATCACAAAGATAAAATCTATTTCAATACAATGAAATAAACTTTATAGAAACCAGAACAGCAAGCCAAGCTCATTTTGTAGCTGCTTCGCTGGTTCAAGCAAACCAGACTTTGTATCATAGAATGGTTTGAAATGGAAGAATCCTTACAGACCATCCCACCTCCAGGTATGGGGCATCCACAGCCTCTCTGGGCAGCCTGTGCCAGGGCCTCATCACCCTCTCAGTGAAAAAATTCCCCCTGACATCTAATCTAACCTTTCCCTTTTTTAGTTTAAAGCCATCCCTCCTTGTCCTAGTGCCATCAGATAATATAAAAAGTTTATTTCCTCCTGTATATAAGCTCCCTTTAAGAACTGAAAGGCCACAATGGGGTCTCCCCATAGCCTTCTCTTATCCACACTGAACCCCAGCTCCCTCATCCTGTTTTCATAGGAGAGGTGCTCCAGCCTTCTGATAATCTTCGTGGTCCTCCTGTAGACCCTCTCCAACAGCTCCATGTCTTTCATGAGCTGGAGGCCACAGGCCTGGATGCAGCCCTCCAGATGGGACCTCACAAGGACAGTGTAGAGAGGGACATCCTCTTCCCTCTTCCTGCTGGCCACCCCTCTTTTGATGCAACCAGGGATATTGTTGGCCTTCTGGGCTGCAAATGTGCACTGCTGGATCATGTTCAGGTTCCCATCCACCAGGAATCCCAAAGCCTTTTCTTGCTGAGCTGTTCTCAATGAGTTCTTCTCCCAGTCCGTACTCATATCTGGGATTGCCCCAACCCCATTGCAACTCCTTGCACTTGGCCTTGTTGAATCTCATTAGGTCTGCATGGACCCACTATTCAAGCCTGTCCAGGTCCCTTATGGATGGCATCCTTTCTTTCTGTTGTATCAACTGCACCACTCAGCATACTGTCCTTAGTTTTGCTGAGGGTACACTCGATCCCACTGCCTAGGACATTGATAAAGATACCAAAGAGCACCAGTCCCAAGGTGTCCCAAGGGACACCACTTGTAACTATATTATTCATGATTATCTTACTCAGTGAACAGAAAACTCTTCATTTTCTTCCTTCTGGATTGTTTTTTCTATTTTAACTGCCCACCACCAAGCCAAGATAAACTAGCACTGCCTCAAAGGAGGAGGAAAACAGCCCTTGGGAAAGGGAGGGGAAAAGCTCCTCTTCACATAGACAGAACAACTCCCATGAAAGTGTTAATCTGTTTAGAATTACTGTGCAGCTCCTTAGCACTTCAGAGCCCTAGGAGTTTTGAGTCAGTGAGTCAGTTCAGGTCACAGAATCACAGAATTGTACGGGCTGGAAGGGACCTCTACAGATCATTGAGTCCAACCCCTCTGCAAATGATATGATATTTGTACCTGGACAGCCAAAAGACTCTGGTAGGAAAAAAATAAATAAATAACAAGAAAAAGACAGCAGCAGATGAAGTTCTCTTTCTGTCAGGATTGTGTACTCTCATTTCAATTGATACTTTCTGTTTCACCAAGTCCTGCTGTGAGCCTACTCTTTTGGTAAGCACATAGCAGCTCCCACCCAACCTTGGTATGCTGACATCACCCTCTAGCTCCAGGCAGCCCTCATCCAATGAGGAAATGCACCTGAGCAGAGGAGGAAGGAAACTCAGGGAGCATCAAATATCAGTCTTGAGTGCCATAGCAGGCTGGTGCAGTCATCACTGGCTTTCTGTCAGAAACATTTTGGAAACGACACTTCTTTTTGTCTTGTATCCTGTAGCACATACTTTAGGGCTGACGTTCTGCCTCCTGCCTCACTGGCTGTTGCACTGCACAGGTTGCACACACTGAATGCTTGTGGGAGTAATTTCAGTTCAATTTCTAATTCTCCTGTTCATAGGGAGGTATTTTGCCTTCTGAAAATGAGAATCCTTTTAAAGGTCATGCAGCACTGGTGTGCAAGGCTCTTGCTCAGGTGGACTAGCAAGTTGAAAGACCAGTTTGAGTTCTGCCATGCCTGGCAGTTTCATATTTCCTCCTCTGTCTGTGAATCTTCTCTATGGAGGAAAAGCACTCAGAGAGAGGCAGAACATGCAAGATGGATACTTTCTCAAGCACAGCCTCCTTCTGGCACAGTGTTACTCGATCAGTCGCAGCCGGAGCATCATTATTTAAACGTGATATTTCTGCGTGTAATCCAAGCTGTGACATCAAGTCCACCAGCAGCGTCTGTTGTGCTTTAATTCAGCAGCTGCTCAGCACCACACAGCCATTTGCTCACTCCCCCTACACGGGATGAGGGAGAGAAGTGGAAACAGAATAGAAGTCGGTAATCAGAGCTGTATCGGAGATGGCAACAAGAGGAGCAGCAAGGATATGGGCAGAAGGATAGCAGGAGAAAGAAAGCAGGAGCAACACAGGCCAGGATGCAAGGAAGAGCTGGCACGTGGGGTCTGCAAGGTACAAGGAAAGAGGTACACCATGCTGGGTCTGTGCAGGGTGCGGTAGCCTAAGAAACTCTCCGTGAGCAGCTATCTCCCCATCCTGGTTATAGAAAGGTTCACAACAAGGTAGAAGCAAGGAGTTGATCACTGCTTGTTCTTGTGTTTCAGACAGTTTTGGCATGAGCCCATGACTCCCCAGCACTATGTAGTCACACTGCACTAGCTTTAAAATCAGCCACAGAAGGGAAGTGCAGAGTGTGGCTTTGGGAAACACACCTAAATGAGGATGCCCACCAGAATGCCCAGGACAGCGCTTGCCTCAGTATGAGATGAGCCTTGTGAGCCCTGTAGAGCGCAGCTGGTTTGGGCTGGCCATCGGGTCACACACTGGGCTTTCCACACCATCTGTCTTATTTGGGATTTCCCCTCAGCTCATCTCCTGGCAGTAGTAGTCCAGTTCCAAAGCAATGATTGGAAGAAATGACCCCGAGCACACCAGTGCTGGCCATTTCACAGCTGCCATGTAGGACCCGGACACAAGCCTTGTACAGCTGGCTCAGAAAGCCTTGTGCTATCAGCACTGCCATCCTGGTCAGATGACTTCATATTTTCCTGCCCTGAGGCTTTTTGAGCAATATATATATAAAAGAAGATGCTGAGCATTTCTTTAAATTAATCAGTCCTATAGGTAATCAGCACCCGATTGGATTTCCAGCAATACGAAGAGTCTAATAGTTAATTTGTTCTTAGAAGAAGATTTTTTCTTTTAATGCTCACCAGTATTTTTCCACGTTGCTCCATGTAACTAAATTAAGTGCTCTGATAACAGCACTAAGAGCAGTGGAAAAGCCAACATATTAAATAAACTTGGCCACTTCTCATATTTTACGTGCCATCTCTTGCTCACAGCCTGCAGGTTTAAGCACTTGGCAGTGGGAGCCAGGGCAGAAAGTGGCACTGAAATTTCCTCTTTATATCAATCTGAGTTTGATGACTTTTATCTGTTCACCAAGGCAAGAAAGCCAGAGCTTTTCGTGTCATTACTTCATATGCTGATCTGCAGCCCAGATGTTTGGAGGCCTACTAGAACAAGAGAAGAAAAGAAGTATGGTTTAGAGCTACCCTACAAGGTCTTTGAACCTCAGGGCAGCAGTGAAGCTTCGAAACATTGACTAAAAAAGAGGGCTTGATACATCCATAGCACTGCTTCAACTCAAAAAAACTGGAGATCATTTGTGCAAGACAGCTCTGCTTCCCACTTGTCCTCTGGAAACTCACTGCCCAGCTCCTGGTCAGCAAGTCAGGACACCCTCCTGCTTGGGATCTGTGGAGTGCATCCCATCATGGCTTGGTCTGATGCCCCTGCCCATGGCCAATGGCCTCACTGTTTTTCTCTGCTCATGAAAAAATACACCTTGGGTATCTGAGATTTCACTCTGGATTTTAGCCTGGATCATCCTCCAGGCCATAGAGGTCCCCCTGATGCTGTCACTCAGATTTTGTCAATCACAATGGGCTGTTGTGTAGCAGCATGTGGATTGCTTATGGCAATGCTTTGCCCAGAGACATGGCTTCTGGTTTTCAGTAAACAAAAGGCAATGCAAGTAGGGGGAAGATGACTCAGGCAACGCAAGTACACAGATGTGCTATGGAACAAACATTATGTGATCTAGGATTCCTCTGAGACTTTAAAAAGGCCTATTTAAAAGGACTACATTATTACCTACAAGTTCTAACTTAAAACAACAAGAATAAAGCTTGTTTGTCCATTTAAAAAAATGCATATAGAAATAATCCTGCTTCTTAAAACAGTGAGAAATGGCACTTTGAAAATAATAATATATTACTTTGGACATAAATAGCTGTCAAAAGAAGACAAGGAAATTAGCAACTGGGGACTTCTCACTGAGAGGCACTTGAAGCCTCCTTTTGCCACCTGGATAATCTCTCAAGAGAGGTTCAGTGCATGGCTGGGGGCACACATTCAGGACGTCAAGAAGAAGCTATTGCGTATGATAAAAGCAGAGGACTACTGTCCACTCCTACTCTTTCAAGGTGGGGCACAGGAGGCTGCAACAAGGAAATTACAAAATATTTAAAGAGACTTTTGTCACATGGGAAGATGTCGAAAGGACAAAGTAGTGTCCTCCTCAGTCCTCCTGCCTGGTGACTGGGATCCAGACAGAAGGAGAACAGATCAGTTGAATGAACAGCTGCATGGGTGATGCTGTGTTCAGTGTTCTGGTTACTATGATAATTGAATCATAGAATAGCCCCATCCAGCCTGACCTTGAGTCACTCTGGGGATGGGGGCATCCATCACCTCTCTGAGCAACCTGTGCCAGTGTGTCACCACCCTTACTGTAAAAAATTTCTTCATTATATCTAGTGTAAACCTCCTTTCTTTTAGTTTGAAACCATTTCCCCTTGTCCCATCTGAACACTCTTTAGCATAGCCTGTCCCCTTCTTTCTTACAGTCCCCCTTCGTATACTGCAAGGCTGCTCTTAGGTCTTCCCAGAGCCTTATCTTCTTCAGTCCGAACAGCTCCAGCTCTCTCAGCCTGTCCTTAAAGTGGTGTTCCATCCCTTGGGTCATTTCTGTGGCCCTCCTCTGGATGCACTCCAACAGCTCCATGTCTCTCCTGTACTGAGGGCTCCACATCAGGATGCAGTACTCCAGGTGAGGCTTCACCAGCACAGAGCAGAGGGGCAGGATCACTCCCTCGCCCTGCTGGCCATGCTGCTTTGGATGCAGCCCAGGATATGGTTGGTTTTCTGGGCTGTGAGGACACATTGCTGGCTCGTGTCCATCAAGAAAATACTGGGCAGTAAGGTGGTTGGGCTAATTAGCAGATCATTAAGCTAGATTCAGTGTGGAAAGGCGATGTACTTCTGAGTGACAGAGAAGAGCTAGGGAACACTGTCACTTTAGGAAGCAGCAGGGGAAAACCTCAGAGTTGGCTGAAGGAATGACCAAACGTAGCTTTCCTTCCCCAAATTCTGGCAAAGGGCTCCTGCATAAATGAGGATAAGCCAGGTCAGTGAAAAGAGGATATAGGTCTTCAATGTTTAATGAGACAGAACCTAAAAATCTACAGAACACAAAGGAAAGGGGGCCAGGTCAATGAGGAGAATGAGATGCATCCCTGAATTTGCCAGATGCAGTGATGAAGACAAACCATATGCAAGATCCCAGCATGATAGAGATCCTATCAGCTGAGTCCTAGTGTTCCTTTTCCAGTCCAGCAAAATCCCAAGCAACAGTGCACTAAACCACTCCTAGCACAGGGTTTTGACTGTGGGTACATGGTTTCTACTTTTTGCTATGGTTCTGGAGACAGAAGAGATACTCAAGGCAGCCTTTGCCATGAGGGAGGACTTTGGCTTCCTTATAAGTTCACTTCCACTCATTCACATGTTGCAGCAGGGCTCTGGGGGGCACTCAGAAGGGGCAGATAGTATAGATAGAAGGGGCAGAGTGGATATTAAGATCTCCTTGGCTCTCCTGGTAAATCCAAGCCTGCCTAATTATACTCCGAGAGATGCAAGGCACAAAACCTGCATATAGAATGTGATGTGCTAAAAGATGTTGACTGACCCCAAAGATGGCTTTGAGCTGCACACCATCTCAGAGACAAGAATTGAAACCCATGGTCAGAGCCCATTGGCTTTCTGCTTTTACTAGAGTCTGAAGTCAGGCAGAACCTACTCTCAGCATTGCTAAAGTAAGTGTAGACAGTTAAATACCTCTACATTGGTAATGCTATATATAATATTCTATTCACAAGACATTAATAGGCCCAAAACTTGCATTCTACTACAGTATTTTCTTTCTTTATATGGTTACATTACTTTGTTGGGCACATTGGTCATAGCTCCAGAAAGTGGCAGAGAGATAAAGGCAATAGGCCAAGAAAGGCAGAATACAAGACTTAGCTGCCAAAGAGAGCTCATAATACTGATGTCACTGGTAATAGCCACAGGAAAGCCTTTTGTCACTAACAGAACCACTGACAAGCATAGTCACTGGCAGTCATCTGCAGATTCATTCCAGCAGATTTGTGTTGGTCTAGTGCCCATAGAGCCTGCATTCCCTGCTGACCTTTATGTCCAGAATGGGCATCTTTAAGAATCAAGACATGAAGACTATGAGGTAAGATAGATGAGGAGTAGGGCCTTACTGGAGAAATGGACAGAATGGAGAGAGCACAGTGCTGTGGAAATGGACCTGGACAAACTGGTAACAGTCCTTTCGTCTTCACAACATCTTTTAATCTTCACTAACAAAAAGATCCTTGCTTTCCATTTTGTCATATTTCTTAAAGACTCAGTGGAGATAGAAGTCAGAATTCATAGAAAAACCAACTGAGCAAAAAACCAACACTCTACAAACAATAAGCGAGAACAATAAATAACAAATGAATTTAGCACTCATGAGAAGCGACTATCTTACTGTGCTGCAGTCAAAATCTCTACGTATCTTCCCTAGGAAACAAAGATAACACCTGTGTGGCAGCTCAGGTAGACCTCTGCCACTCAGGAATGGCAGCCAGCCTTGGAGACAACACTTCAGAGCTCACTGACATGGAGATGGCATGCTCACAGCCTGTGGCCTGTCTCTGGTGAGTGGTTTCATGCAGCTGGTGTTTTTCTGCAGTGACCAACAACACTTCTACCTCCTCTGCTGAAACATCCTCAGTCGTTGCCTAGCACAGACCTACATCTTAGACATGTGACATTTATCACATCATTTCCTGCAAATGCCCCAAGAAACCCATGCAAAATCCAGTAGCAATTGGAAAAAAAAACATCAAAGGAAGGGTCTGAACCTGGAGCCGGGCAAAGGTATGAAGAGGAATGTTGCTTAGAACACTGCTTTATCTGGGGCAGTGGCTTGCACCGGCTAGTCCTGGCTGCACTGCTTTAATTAACCAGTTCTTTGTTGAGTATTTACAATGTTATTAGTCCCACTTATGTAGGAAATCCTGAGAAAAGGGCACGTAGTCTCTATAGAGCTCTCTGTCTGTCTGATTCTCAGCCCCTGGAGCTGTGAGATTTGAGGAACACTTGTGTGTTGCAGGCAGAGCAAACTATGTCCTACTTCAGCTGAGCAGAACAGGGCCACCACAAACCAGCAGAGCAACCATGTGAGGAAAAGCCCTTCCGGCACTTACGCAGATAAAAGCCAAGCAGCTCCCTCTTCTCAGTGTCAAAGAACTGAAATAACACTTGTATTCCTCACAGCTACTGGCAAATCGTGGCATGACATAATATCAACACTGTGACAATATACAACAGTTGTTTCTTGCTCTCTATAATCACTTAGGCAAATCACTCCATTGGTGAGATACGAAGATGTAGGAGAAAACACAATAACACCTTCTGTCTCCTCAAAAAGCATCATGTTACATTTCATGCTTCCAGAGAGAAAGAGGCTACAGAAGAAACACAACATCAAAGTCCTTCAGGGATTCTAGAAAGCTAACATCTGGAGAGCTGGCTTTCTTACTCTGAATTGGAGATGACTTAAATGAAGTAATCAATTAAAGGTATTTGGGTACAACATGGTAACACAGCCATTAAATGTAATCAAGATCTTCTTGCCTTAGCTGATAGATGATACTCTAGGTTGCTTATTTCTAATTCAGAGAGGCTCCCTGATAACACACAAGGAAGAAGTAGACAAGAAAATAATGACAGCACCTGCAAGGTGCAGCATGGAATGAAAACAAACGGTTTTCTCACACATCTGCAGGCCAGGAAGCTTTCCATCAGGCCCTGTTTACAGAGGAACAGATTCTTCACTTGCAAGCTCATCATCAGGAAATCAGCAATAACAGGAGATCACAGCTGTGTGCTCCAGCTCAGAAGAAACTGGGAGGGAAAAGGAATGAGCATCCTACAAACATCTTCCCTTTATGGGCCATGCATTAATAGCAACATGGCTGGAAGCTGGTTCCAGGAGATGATCTGTTACACACGGTGGTATTTCATGGGCAGACAGCTCTATAGCTCAGGCCTTGAGAGCTGTCTGAGATGCTGGTGAGACATGGGCAATGCAATTATTGCCAAAGAAAACAACATAGCACAGAAATCCACCAAATCCTATCTTACAGGGGCTCAGCCATGAGACCAGGACAGCAGTCCCAAAAGGAGCATGTTTGAGGAAGAGCTGGGTAATGCAGATGTAGAAAGGAAACCCACTTTCCTTTGTGTCAGTGCAAAGAACAAACTATGTCTGTCCATCTGTGAAAACCACAAACCATGGTGCAAAAGCCGTGGAGAATAAGGTATTAGATGTGTTGCTGTGAGGGTCTCTGATGAGCTACTAATTTTGGTGCTGAACTCTGGGCCTTGAGACCCTGAAGTGAATTTTTAACTCTGAGATTAGCTGACATCAGTACTGAGTCATCTTGTGGTTATGTAAAGCAGACCTAGAGGCACACAGTGAATTGTCAAATGCTCTGAGGATGAAACATGAAATCCAGTGCTGTTAAATCCACTGTTAGTAAAAAACAAACAAACAATGTTAAGTGCATATTTGGCCATAGGAAAAGTTGAATTAGTTCTTCTAAGCCAATACGTGCATTCAGTCAGTATAAATTCTCCAGACTGCCCTTATATACTTAAATCTTCCTTTAGTCCTTTGGAGATATCTACTATTTAGATGTTGCAGAACAGGGATTGCCCTGATCCAAGTGCAATACCTCACACTCAGCCTCATGGAGCCTTATTAGGTTCACTTGTGTCCATTTTTCAAGCCTGCTTCCAGCAGCAAGGGTTTCTCTTTCCCTCTGGCATAACTGCTGGGAATACTTACATTGACTCTTACATTGACTGTCATCTTGCAAATGCCTACCAGCACTTCCCAGGGCTTCCTGTCTGATCTGTGGTGGTGATAAGACAATAAACAGGAGTAGATTAATTCTTCTCACTAGATGGGGAACTCCTTGAACAGCTTAAGCATACAGAAATATTTAATCTGGAGTCAACAGGTGCCATGAGAAAAGGATGAGCTACTCTAGGCTGACTCCCGATTTGGTCAGGGAAGGCTGCCTTCAAGGTGATACTCCCAAAGAATAAACCTCCACTATAAAGTGTCCCACTGACTGACTTGTATTTTTAAATTCCCTCTCTGGGTAAGATTTAAATGTTAGTTTGGAAATGGTGTGTACCTCCAGTCAGCTCGAAGCAATTGCTGTTTTGTCTTGAATCAAAACATCCTGCCCCCTTAAGACATGTTTGCATGAACAAGGAGCCTTTTAATGATACCTCCATACTGAGTGAACAAGATATCCCTGTCTGAAGTCTGGCTGGCTGGCTGGCTGGCTGGCTGGCTGGAGACACAAACAGTGTAAGAGGAGAAAACCCACACACTGGCAGCACTACAGCAACTACAAGTGGGGAGCTGCATTTAAAGCTAGACGTATCCCCTCAGCCTTTTCACACAGCAGGCAGATTCAAGGCTAATATCAAAGCATGGTGGAAGGAAAAAAACTTGATACCAGCTATCTGATGGATTACAGCTGTGAAACAGGAACATAGTGCAGCAGCTGGCAGAGGACACCCTAGGATCAGCCAAGGCAACAGAGAAAAGGACCCAGAGCCAAAGAGACCACTCCACGGCCCAGAGCTCATACCCTCCAGCCAAGCTCATACCTTGCTGGGAAATTCTGCATTCAAAGCTCAAGGTAGGAGGGACAGTCTCCACAGATCCCAAAGCAGAAATCTGTAGAAATTAGTGGCACTCTGCATGCCTCTCACTAACGAGCTTGTTCCTTTCAGTCTCTCCCCTCTTGTCCCACCATCACAGCTTCTCTTGATGTACCCCTCCTAGAGCCTCTCTCTCCTCTGTATGACTCATTTCATGTTATTCTTCCTTTTGCTAGTCTTACTAGATGTTTCCTCCAACACTAAATAAGACAACATGTGTGTGTTTTTTTGCTGCAAACTCATAGTGAGTTCTTCTCTTTTGTACTCTTTGGCCAGATGAATCACACCTTTAATGTCAATCTCATTCCTGAATCCATGAGGCTGAGCTGGAACCATCTGCCATTCTAAAATTGTACAACAACAATCCTTCAAGGTTACTGTTTCATCAGTCCCATGATAAACATGATTAATAACATATTTCTGTTACAAAACGGTGTGTAAAACATTAACTCAACCTTTTTGCTTTTTTTTTTTTTTCCAGGCATTTCACAAACCCTTTAACCAACTGGTTCTTACAGCAGCTTGTGAGTTTTCTCCCTACCTCAGGCACAGGATTGCAGTGAAATGGTGAAGGATTCTTGGGACCTCAGAAAGAGCAGAAGGAAGGAGCCAGACTGTCCAGCTTAACAACCCTACCACTTTCAAGCCTCTGCTCCTACTACTATGAATCCATTTTACGCAAGGATTCTTCCATGTAAACTGCATAATCTATTCCTGATGTGGAAAAAAACCCAAAACAAATAAACAAACAAAAAAAACAAAACAAAGCAAAAAATAAAAACAAAAACAATCCAGAAGAGTCTCAGAGCCTGGCTCCCAATTGCTTCTTCCTTTTCTCTGGGTTTCTGAAGTCTTCATTCTTTCCTGCCCAATAGCTTCAACACTGGACAGAAGCCCCAGAGAATAATTCCCGTTCCCATCTGATTTCAGGCCATGTCCTAGGATGTCAAGCTGCAGGTTTGAAGCAGCCTTTCAGGTTGATCTGGGCCTCCCCTTCTGGATGAGTGCTCCAGCCACTAGATTACTCTTCTTGGTATCGAAAAAAGGTGGTGCTGTTTCTGTTTCACATGGCACAGTTAGGTATCACTGCCTGTAGTGTGGAAGTGGTTTTCTGATTTTTTTGCCTAAATCCTGCCCAGATCCCAAAGCAACACAGCAGTCAGTTCTTAACATCTTCCAAGCACTGTATAACAATAGTGTATTAGAGTTGCTTATAAAGTGGATAAAAAGGAAAATCCTATTTTTTTTATGGTATCTTAGGCTCCATCAGAAGAGGGAGGGCCAGCAGGGACAGGGAGCTGTTAGAGAGGGTCCAGAGGTGGGCCACAAACACGATCAGAGGGCTGGAGCACCTTCCCTATGAAGACAGGCTGAGGGATCTGGGCTTGTTCAGCCTGGAGAAAAGAAGGCTGTGGGATGATCTCACTGCAGCCTTTCAGTACCTAAAGAGAGCCTACAAACAGGAGGGGAATCAACTCTTTGAAAGGGTAGATAACAGCAGGACAAGGGGAAATGTTTTTAAGTTGAAGAAGGGAAGATTTTGGTTAGATGTCAGGGGGAAATTCTTTACAGAGAGAGTGGTGAGGTTCTTCCCAGAGAGGTTGTGGATGCTCATCCCTGGAGGTGTTCAAAGCCCGGTTAGATGGGGCCCTGGACAACCTGGTCTAGTACTAAATGTGATGGCTGGCAGCTCTGCCTGCGGCTGGATCCTTGAGGTCCCTTCCAAGCAAAACCATTCTGTAATTCTATTTGAGTAATTAGGACAAGAAATAAAAAAGAGAATGGTGACAACAGAGTGATTATCCCTCCTGCCTTACCCTGACAGGATTATGTTTAGATTCAAAGGGTGACAAAACTTCTTTAGTAGCACCTCACACAATAGTGTGAGGAATGACTGGTTTAGAGAGAGGGTTTGTAGAAAAAGACCTGGGGGCCCTGGGGAAATCAAGTTGATCATGAAGCAACAGTATGCCTTTGCAAAAATGCCAGCTGCCTGCTGGGCTCTATCATCAGACAGTAGCCAGCAGATCTATACGAGGAATTATTCACCTCTATTTGGCACTTATGAAACCACCCACATCTGTTGTACCAGATCCAGTCTGGGGTTCCCTAGTACAAGAAAAACACTGACATGCTGAAGTGAGTCAAGCTGTAGCCACCAGGATGATTGGAACGTATGAGAAGAAATGACTCCGAGGGAGATGAGTTTATCCAGGCTTGAGAAGAAAAAGCTGAAGAGAATATTTACTGCCAACTCCTGATTCCTAGTAAGAGGCTGTAGAGGAGATAGAGACAGATTCCTCTTATGGGTACATAGCAGAAAGACAGGAAGTGACAGGCACAAGCTGTGACAGGGTTTTCCGACTCAGTGTAGAAAGTGTTTTTCCTGTGAGGATGCAGGTTGCACAGAGAAGTGGCATATTCAAAAGAAGACAAGACAAGGTCCTGAGCAACCAGTTCTCATCAGAGAGGCTTCAAGCAGGATGTTGGAGACCTCCAGATGTCCCAAAGGTCCTACCAAGCCCACCAGATTCGGTAGAAACAATCCAGCTCAGATAATCCCCATCGGAGGAAGGTTTCTCAAAAGACTCTCAAAGAGAAATTCAGGGTCTGTGGGAATATCTGTGCTGCACAGACAGTTTAGGGCAGATGCACATACTCTGAGTGCTTGGAAGTCATGCCAATCATTTAATCATGGTTCTTTAACAAAGGCTAATTTGCATTGCTGCTCTTTAAAACATGTGGTTAAACTGGGGCCTTATTGTTTCCCTTCTGGCAGTAAGCACATTTTATATCAATACAAGGTGGTTTATAGCATGAAGTCATCTACTTTAAAACAACCACACATTAATGATAAAAAGCTTGGTAGAAACTGTAGGACTTGTAAATCTGCCAGTCTAAGATCTCCTGCCTTTTGTCATAGAACGGCCTGGCTTCAAAAGAACCATGATGGTCATCTAGTTTCAACCCCCCCCTGCTGTGTGCAGGGTTGCCAACCACTGGACCAGGCTGCCCAGAGCCACATCCAGCCTGTAAAGGTATTTGTGTTTTCACATATATATATTTGTAAAGGTATTTATGACAAGGCTGAAACTACTTATTTCTTGCCTCAGAGAAAGCATCAGTTCTCCATAGATTTTGAACTGGCTGAATGCTTTCCATGATTCCTGCTGGCAACCACTTCATTCTGCCTCCCTCACTAAGCTGGCCACCCCTGGCCTCATGGAAGTCTGCCCAAGAGCCACAGGAGCCCACTGCCTCCATGAAGCTGGGAGAGACATTTCTCTGTATCTTAACTCGGTGTTAAGCAGGCAGTTATGGCCACGTTGCAGTCCTCACAGAGTTTACATTTCTTCACTGCCAAATATTAAAGTAAAAACTGGAGATGGCAATACTGAAGAATTATCCTATGCAGGATAATTAATACTTCATTAATAACTGAAGTGTGTTTCCTTCTAACAACAAGCACAAAGGTGGGTGAGGTATCTGCAGGTAATCCATGCTGGACCAGTTTACTTAAACTGATCAAAGAGTAATACTGCCATTGTTTACTTCAGTGAAAGGCAAAAAAGCTTTGAAAATCTCACCTGCAGCAAAGATAGACGTGGCACATTTGTCAGTTCATTATTGAATTAAAAAAAAAGGGGGGAAAATCATATATATGGTGGTGCAGGGCCAGCAGAGGTGATGTGCTGAGCTGAGAACAGACTGTAGGATAGATGGTGTGGCAGAGTAACAGCATCTGTGGCTGGGCTGCTGGTGGGCAGAAGAGTTGGGTGAAGAGGATTGGGAATGGGCTGAGAATGGAGACAAGGGGGAAAAGAGCTTCTACATGGAACTACTGGGCAGGTGTCATAAGGAATTTGCTTGCGCTGAGTAATTCAATTTGCTATGTAATAGCTTTCTTTGTATTGAAGCAGATTCTCACATCAGATAGTTAGGTATACAAATCAGATTGGACACTCTTTCTCTTCATTAGAGCAGATGAGATTTTTTAAAATTAGTTTCAAGAATTAGTACAGAGTCTATCCAGCATACAAATGAAATCAGAAGAGTCATATACTTGGAAGCAAAGTAGTCTTGTTTGGTGGGTTGGTTGGTTGTCGGTGGTTGTTTGCTTGTTTGTTTTAACAAGAAATCAATGGAAAGCTAAATCTAATTGTCTTTGCTACAGACTCTCACTATAAATCCCATGAACAAAACTACAGAACTGAATAAACACTATGTGGAATTTATCACCCATCCAGTATGGTTCAAAATTAACTTCTTTTGTGGAAAAAAAAAATAATAACCACCTGAAAAATATCTGCAAAGGGTTTGTGAAACGCTATGTAAAAAATGCAGTGGTGTAGGCATTCTTCATGCCTGCACCATGAAGTTCACTGGATTCATTTTAGGATATGTTTCCTCAGTAAGGGTTTCAGACCAGGCACAGTCTTACCCAGGTGCATGGTTTCTCGCCGTATGTATTTCTATGTTTTCTACAGGATCTGTATCAGAATTTTGCTTCAAGAAAGTTCTAAGTGGTTTTAAGGTAGTGCATACTTTTTTCCTTCAAAATGATGGAACAAACTGCCAAAAATCTTTCGGAAGGGCTGAGAGGCAAGATCTAATCTTGTTTGAATTATTTTATGCCCAAGGAAATTTCCACTGTTTCTCACCCTTCAAATTCACTCCTTGAATAACTTCTGAGGATTTATCCAAGGCTTTTTAAAGTGGAATCCATCCTGCACCAAAAAAGAAATCTGAATTGTAAATGATCTTGTCGTCTCCACCTTTCTTTTCAACTTTGCTAAGTGCGCAAACAAAATTTATCCATGTGACAAATTCATACAGGAATCAGCAAAGGAACTGCTTCAAAACTGTCACTATTTGCTCTAAAAATAATGCACTTTCATCTGTCAGAACTGAATTAGCATCTGCTCACAGGCAAAGGGGATATGGATGGGTTTAATAAATGCTTATATAGTGTATACTTAAATAGTGTTGCTGCTGTTTTGTAGCTGGCCATGGGGCAGACAGTATTTACTTTCTGTGCACTAGACACATCAGTGTTTTCTGTGAACATCCCTCATTGATTAAGCTCAAAACATAATGGGATTCACTTTATAGGATGCTTAACTTGAATTTATAACTAAGAATAAAGAACTCTTAAGCCACTGTCAATCAGAGATGTAAGACAACAAGTAAGTGGGAGAAGTTTTGCAAGAAAATACCAAATCTATGCAATTCTGGTGGGATTGAGCTCAGTCTGGATGGCAGTTAGCCATCTAACTCCGAGCAGATAGTGCATGGCCAAAGCCCATTTACAGGATAAAATGATTATCATATTCAGTTAATTCATAAACCTTTGGAACAAGAGTTCTAGCCACACAAGCGTGGGGATCTAAATCTTTCTATATAATTGAAGACTCATGCATATTCTTTCTGTGTAGGCCATAATTAGTATTCCAAATTAAGCAGTGATTAGATATACATTACATGGAAGTGAGTGAGCTGATAATCCGATTAGTTAAGCAGTGGCTTTCCTCTGGGGTTTGCAGATCAAGGCACTTCTAAAGACTTGGGAGACTATGGGAGCATCTCACATTGTTACACCTATTCCATGCCATCCCTGGTGGTCACCAAAAAAGGCAGCCTGACCACAGCCAGCCCTACTGCCTTCCTGGTGTCACCTGGGGGCAAGAGGATGGGAAGCAGTGGGATGGGTTGATTCCACTCACTTTCCCAGATGGAAAGCAAATTGCTGCTTATCTGGTGGGTGAGAATGATGATTAGATCCAACTCAAACAAAGGACAGGAAATGATACAAGAGGGAGAGAAAGGTGGGGAGACGTTAGGCTGCTTTAAGGAAGACTGAGGTGTAATTACTGTGAAATTGCACTCACTGTACTCTGAAAGGGCAGATACATGTCCTACAGTATACTTTGCACTGGCAGTGGTATTGAAAACTACAGCCTTTTTTTGTTCCAGTAAGTCTGTAGTATTTTACTAATAGTAATAATAATAGTAATAATTAGAAGAAGTAGCGCAAGTATTGCATTAGTATTGCAATAATTTTACTACATTGCTGCAAAAATGCTATTTATTCCTCGGAATGCCAAAAAAAGTCATTTGATCTCAGCACCTCCTTGGTGGGACACCTGCATTCTGTGACCACGTGCTCCGTTTGCAGCAGCACTATCCTCCAAAGCACTCCAGCACTGCAGAAACCGAAAGTCCGCAGGGGACTCGGCAACCTGACAGAGCACTTGTTCTACAAGGAAGTCTTATCCCAGATCAGCAAACAGCAGCAACCGCACTGTGTGCACAGCAGAGAACAGGGGATGGTGTCATAGGCCCAAACACAAGCTTCCCACCCCACACAGAAATTACTGCAAGCATTCGAAGATGGTATGTAGACCAAAAGGCAAATAAACCGGTTCTAGGACTTTGCAAGACCTTGTTTTAAGTATTAGAAAGTATCTGGTGGCATCTATAGAATGGATCTATAGATCTGGGATCTATAGATCTATAGAATGTCAGTCAAATCATTATCTCATCGTGAGATCATTATCTCTGAAAGACCACTTATTCTAACATGCAGCAAACTTGGCCTGAGAGTCTGAAAATGCACTTCTTTTGAGATGTGGACTTCCAATTCTGTACACTGTGCACATGTTGAGGGAATGATGAGGGTGGAAATGCTTATCCACACACATTTTGGGACTGCATAGATCCCATTTGGGTAGGATGCAGTTTAGTAGTTAATAACAGTTTTACACTTCCATAAAATGTCAAGCTCCTCCTTTAGTATTTGAAGGAAAACCAGTGGTTTGGGTGAAGATTAAAAAAAGCAATTTGTTACTGAAGTGAGCACCAGGTTAGGATGAGGATGAGGAGTTGAGTTGCATGCCATGTTTTCATACAGAACAAAAGCATAATGAGATGGAGTTCATCATCCCTTGCTTTAATTTCTCTGTCATGCTGAATATTGGCCACCACAATGCTACATGGGAGCGAATCTCTGCATGGGCGAATAAGAGATGTATTTGTGAATCTCCTCACCACAGGGAGAAAGAAAAGGATCAAACATGGGAAAGTCAGGATCAGAGGGCAGATGCACTGGTGGCAAGTCTGGTGGGCCTCTCTTTTCCTCCCACACACGACAAATTTCTCACTTTGTTCTCCAGGCACTGAATGACCCCTCAACTTGTTGCTCTTTAACATGTTCCTCTTGGGGGTACCCCTTCACTCTGAAGTTTAATTTGTTCTTCTCATATAGTGTGGCAATGCCAAATCCCATGGGAGTCCTGGAAGTTCTGGTTCAAAGCCACTGAAAGCAGAAGGCTCTTAGATGCCATTCACAGCAAGAATATTTTGCACCATAACTTGTTCCAGCTTCCAGGCTGCTTTTCATGGCCATTAGAACAGCTTACAGACCTCATACACTGCCAAAGTAGCATAAAACGGCTTTTGCATAAATAATTATGAGCTCCTCTGTTTCTTTGCTGTCACTCTATCCCTTTCTAAATGACATCTCACACAAACTCATTTTCTGGAGAAGGCTGAGATACATTCTCATTGAACATGAGGGATATAAAATTATAGTTGTATGTTATTCACAGTTCACAGCAGATCTCCCTGTGCAGCACAGAAGGCTGTTATGTGACAGCTTCTTTTCAGCTAATATAACAGTGACTAACTTCACACATTGCAGAAAATATTTACAGTGCCCATGTAAGATTTCTCATTTGTTTCAGAGCTGTTTACATCACAGTACTGACCCAGTAATTCTAATAGTTTTTTAGCTGTGTTTTCCCTTTCCCATAACTTGTTAAAACAAACTTACACATGCAGGCAGGTACTTCTTTTGTTCATCTTTGCCATCTTACTTTTTTAAATCTCTGACCCTGTAGATTCAGCATTAGGTATCTGTAGAGACAGCACATTTCTGTGAGAAGGGTTATTGACCTACCTTGGATTACAGCAGTTCTCCAGAGATACTTTTTGATAATCATCAGAGATTTACTCTGCCCTCTCCCTGCCCCAACTGAAATCTGACTTTCAAAAAAAAATACCACTGTGAATCGCACATAACTCAGGTTGTGTACACTGAGCTGAGCTTGCTGAGCTCCTTGGTGACATTAAGATGTCACGGTGATGTCAGCCTGCTCTCTCACATCCTTGCCATGAACACACCTGTGATAGTTTTGTCTTGGCCTACAAAAACAGGTCTGCTGGGAGTTCTTCAAATGGCCTATGGCAATACTCCCAACATTGCATTTCTATGCAGAACATTACTTGTAAGAGGGGGAAGTCATCTCTGGAGACATTCAAGGTCAGGCTGGATGGGACTCTGAGCAACTTGATCTAGCTGTAGCTGTCCCTGTTCAGTGCAGAGAATTGGACCAAATGGCCCTCAAGGGTCCCTTCCAACTCAAACAATCCTAATAAGTCAATATTTAAAACTTGCTATTGTAGTGAAGATGGGCCATGACAGCAGTGGAAATCCCATACAAAAAGGTGTCTTTCATCAACTAAGTATTGTCTTGGTAGCAAAGGCAAAACAGCACAGTGGTGCACAGCTCATATCCAAGCAGCCCAGTATCCCTGTGTCTTCTGCAAAGATCCTTTTAGAGAGGCTGAGTCCTTTGTGGGCCATGAATGTTGCTCTACCCAGCAGGCCCACAAGCAATGGAGCCTGATGAGCACTGCACGGAAAAAGGGCAGGAAAAGAAGGATGGAATAGATACTGCACAACTCATCACAGAAATAGCTGCAGCTGTGTCAGGAAATTGTCACAGGGGATCTAACCACAGAATATTATGTTTTAAAAAGATCAATAAAGAAAAACGCAAACCCACTAAACACAAGCCTGAAAATAATGGGAAGACAAGGCACTGGTTTTAATAAGCTTTGAATATAATGGGCCATAGATAATATGCTCATTTCCTGGCTTCTGAGAACATGCATGTTGCAGATTATAAAACAGAGTATGGTGAATTAGCAAAGCTTGTATGCTTTTGAAATGAAACTTTTAATTTTGGAAGTGTCTTTGGACTTCTTAAGTTACAAAACACACTTTATTGTCTTTGATAGCATAAATCTGACTTAATTTCAATCTGTTCACAAGCCTTCTTATACTTCAAATACTTTAAAAATAGTCTATACTAAATGGTTGCAAAAAAGCTCTGGTCAGTTGCAGTGACTGCTCAGTGCCGGTGGCTGCAGAAAGCCCACTTTCCACATAGCTCTGTGCCTATAAAGGGTGCAAGTAGTCAGCCTGTAAAAGTCTAGGAGTGACTGGACAGGAGGGACAAAAAGCCCAACTACATCATTTATAGAAAAAGTCAATGTCTTTGTGCAGAGGGATGTGACCACGGAGCTCAGCAACCCACACAAATGTTACCCATAAGTGCAGGAAGAGCTGTGAAATAACCAGATGTGTTGGAGGGTGCCAGTCTTTGAAGAGCTGCCCAGAAATCTATCTATGCTGTATTCATATAAGCCTATCCCAAAGTATCCTCTCTACCATCATCTGAAGTCAGACCGGTTGAAATGAAGCAGGAGTCAAACAGAAATGGGCTTCATTTAAATAAGAACGATCAACAATTATTTCCTTTCTTCCCGTGTGTCAGATTGAAAGACCTTCTCTGATGTCCTTGGAAAGGAGCCTGTAAAATTCTCCAAAAAGAATGTTCTTGATAATAATCCATACTTAATGAAACAGCACAGTGGTTACATAACCAACACTGATTTCATAAAGAACCTAATTTAGACTTCATAAAGTACATAGTGCTTGTGTTGGGAAAGCTCGAACATGTTTCACTGAGTCTGAACAGATAGTGTTATTGGCAAGACATAAATGCTTCACACAGTTTGGTGCTAAGATTTCAAGTCTCTGCAGAGAAAAGAAAAAAAGAAAGATACCCTGAGAAATGAGCAAAATTATTCTTGGCTGCCAGTTTGCTCCTTCTGATAGTTCTGAAAAGTAGAATCAATCCATCTCTTAATTACTTAGTCCTGTACAGTTTTTTCAGACAGTAAATCAGTTGATTTAGATCAATAGTGGACTAATCTTGTAAAAAGACAAGCAGTACCAGATAAGCAATGCAGATAAGCATTTTATTGCATGCAACTAATGTTCTACAGAGGTGGGCTAAATCCACACTGACTGCAGAGGTAGGTGGCTATGACTTTAGGAAAAAAGAATGCAAGGAAACTTTAGTACAGAATTGCAAATATTTTCCTACACGTTGCACAGAAGAATGATTGTTACAGCTGTTGTTGTAAGCAATAGGTTTGGAGGCAACACATAGAGTTCTGCTCTCTTGTGATACTTTGGAAGCAAACCTTCATTGTTCCAGATGCCAGGCTGGCTGCAGAATGGGTTTTAGAGGCTTGCTGGTCAGATGAATATCTGTGAGAGATCCAGAACTTCTCATCTGTGGGGCTCACTGTAAGTAATGTAAATAAGGGGCACCCTGTTTGTTGTCGTATATGTGGCTGCATGAGATCCCAGGTGTAAGGTCTGTAATGAACATAGGACAGGTGATGGAGTCAGCCTAACTTTATTTATGCCACTCACTAAGAGCCTTGTATGAAAGAGTCTGTTTTGACTCTAGAGCACATAAACTGTCCCAGTTCAAACTGCCTTGATTGAGTGGCCACCTGGAGGTGAGTATGATCTGAAGCTGTGATATGCACATAGGCTGAAAATCTAATTAGATTCTCCTGTCCATAACCAAACCAAAAATATTAAAGGCATTCCAATATGTATCCCTCCTGCCTGGCAAAAAACATAGCTTAAGAATTACTGTGAAGACAACCAGCTGGGTTTGGCATGGATTTGGGCATGTGCATAGATTTTGGCTAAGCTGAGGAAAATACACTGAATATGATCTGTCTACACTCACAATGAAAATGATGTTGTAGTGGGGAAGCACGATAGCAGGAAATGCTGCAGCCTGTTACGCACCAGATTGCAGTGCAATGAGAACACTCATCTCTGGCTTTTATAGGCACATAGATTATGTGCAAGCAGTGGCAGAACAGCGAGTCAAAGCTGAGCAGAACAAGAGAGGGGCACTATGGGCAAGTAGGGAAGCATAAGCAGACACAGTGAAGTTTCTTTTCATTAGTGATAAGCAACTACAATCAATGTCAGCCTGCAGTCCAGATCTGGATTTTTTTTTCCTCTCTGAGGGCTGCATTACATCTGATTCCTTCCACCATCTCCACTGTGTGATAGTGAGGGAACTCTTACAGTTGAGCAGCCACTTTCCGTTCTACTAATGGCAATGCAACATGTCTGGGGCCACTAGTAAGGTCCAGCATATCATCTTGAAACACAGAGCACAGAGATGGCAAGCTAAAAATTTCAACTCTTTTTAGCTAGTGAGAAAGACTAAGAAATGACTTAACCATATTTTGTAATGCTTTCAATGGATGAAAATACCAAGAAGCAGAGAGTGTAAAAGCAAACTAGAATTTTAGAATCTTCTGAATTGGAAGAGACCTTCCAATTCTACAGCTAGACCAGGTTGCTCAGAGCCAATCTTGAATGTCTCAGAGCCCCCATCGCCAGCCCAATCTTGAATGTCTCCAGGGATGGGGCATCCATCACCTCTCTGGGCAACCTGTGCCTCACTACACTTACAGCAAAAAATGGCTTTCATTATGTCCCGTCTAAAGTTTCAAACTCTTTCAGTTTGAAACCATTTCCCCTTGTCATATTCCAACACACCCTTCTAAAGAGTCTGTCCCCTTCTTTCATACAGCCCCTATTTAGATACTTCAGTCTCCCCGTATTCTCTTCATCAGGCTTCTCCAGCTCTCTCAGCCTGTCCTCACAGGGATGTGTTCCATCAGCTCCATGTCTCTCCTGTACTGAGGACTCCACATCTGGATGCAGTACTCCTGGTGAGGTCTTACCAGTGCAGAGCAGAGGAGCAGAATCACTGTTGCCCTGCTGGCCATGCTGCTTTGGATGCAGCACAGGGTAAGGTTGTCTTTCTGGGCTGTGAGGGCACGTTGCTGGCTCATGTCCAGCTTGCCATCCATCTGTCCTTTTCAGCAGAGCTCTGATCTATCCTGTTGCCTCCCAGCTTGTATTCATAACGGGGTTTGCCACAACCCAGGTGTAAGACCCTGCATTTGGATTTATTGAAACTCGTGAGGTTCACCTGGGCCCTCTGCTCCAGCCTATGTCTCTCTGAATGACAACCTGTCCGTATCTTTAATGCTTAAGGACAAGAACAAACAATTTTACTTTGTGTTATTTGCTCCTGTAATGCCAAAGCACTGCCATCATCTTCTGGAAGAGGGATTCTGTCTGCAGTACAAGGCTTTGTGTTATGCTTTCAGGTTTTATCTGAATACAAACATTCGTATGTAAATATATGAGTCACTATCTTGAACACTGTGCATATGCTGTCATGATGGTGTCATTTTTCTTTTTATTTGATAGCTATATTTTAATCATTACATAAATTTTTTAAAAAAATAATTTGGTCTTATCAGGAATGGCAGTAAGAGGAAAAATGCTAATTTCAACAGATCTGTTAATCCTGTAAGCAAATACATAATTCTGTCTAACTGCACCGTAAACAAAAGTACTTCTTCTCTCAAAAATATGTTTCAAAGCAACTTCCAGACAACCACTGGAAAATTACAATGCATGTGAACTGTATGTGCATTTGTGCCTTCTTATACAAGATGCTCTCTCTGAAGCAGAGATTTTTCCAGGCTACCATTGTACTTTTGTGTCACTTGTATGCACTGGGCTACAGAAGGAGTGTGATAGAGAAACAGCACTGACTGAGAGAAGTACCTCATCATTCTCAGAGCAACAAGTTGCTCCAGGGGTACACTTGGTTTTCACTGAATTTTTTAATTAAGAATGACATAATCTGCAATTTCCCTGAGCAGACTTAGGATGACAATTATGTTGAACAAGAAAACACACAAAAAAAGAGTCTCAGAAGAGTTGGAGACGATGTCTTACAGTAAGAGACACAAAGGAATCAAATTATTAATGTATTGGGAAGAAGTACGTACTTATACAGGAACTAGGGGAGTCTTTAGTTTAGTAGCAGAAGCATTAGCATGAATGTCTCAAAGCTGATGCCAGACAAATGCAGATGTCTAAATAGGGATGTAGGCAAAGTACTGTTGTGAAAAAAAATACAAACTTCCTGCATTCCCTTTAGTATTCACACACTAAGCTTTCTGCTCAGCCTGGAAGTTTCCTACATGACAGTGGTTTTTGGCTTCTAGAGGCTTGGCAATTGTGAAAGTTAGCTATGGGTTCACAAGCAGTAGGGTGAATCTACTGTTCCCTATCGTGAAAGGAAATTCTGAGACATACTGGGCCTTCTCGCTCATTTCTCAGAGCAGACTCATGGGCAGTTTACCCAATGGGGAATTACTGAGGATGTTTTCATGGTTTTTGGTCCACAGGCTTCCCAATGACTGCCTGATTTGGCATGAAGTATGTAGTGAGAACAGGTGATCTTCTCAGAAATTTGCCTCTTTACATAGAATCATAGAAACGTAGAATGGCTTGGGCTGGAAAGGACCTCAAAGATCATCTAGTTCCAACCCCTGTCATGGACAGGGTTACCACCCACCAGATCAGGCTGTCCAGAGCTCCATCCAATCTGGCCTCTTAGATCAGACAACCTGCCTCCTGAAACAAAGACTGCTGATTGCATCCCTTGGCCAAGCAGAATTCACATTCACATCTTCTGTCTCCTGCACAAACAAGCCTCATAATTTATTAATGTATTCCTTCTAAATTTCTCAAAAACCAATAGCATGCTGCACGTTACTGCCTACCACTTTCCTTCCAACCTGGACTTAATGGGATGCTGCATGCAAGAATTATGTGTGTCACCAACAATGGCAGGTAGGTGGAAAATGCTACCCCTAGAGCTCTGCTCTAACCCTAGAACTTTGCTGTGTGTGTGGCTGGAGAGTTCCCATCTGATACAGAGGCTTTGTTCATTGGACTGCATCTGGAAAGGCCATCTGGGTGTTGGGAAGAGCCCCACAGTGTTTGCTCCGGCTCCGCTCCAGTGCCATCATGGTAGCACCCACATCCACAGCAAAGGAGCCACTTGGAGTCTGACCACCTTTCTGCATTACTCTGTTTCCTCTCCTGGTTCAGAGGTTTTTGTCCTGTTTCCACCTACACTCTCCCTTTTTTTGAAACAGTCTCAAAAGTCAAGATGTTTTAGTTTGGATATAATAGTTTTTTTACACTTTACAATATTTCTTAAAACTGAAATCAGGATGCAACACATTGGAAGACAGACTTTTATTGGGAGAGAAACAAAAAATTGGAAGTAAGAATATTGGCAGGACTGACTTAGAATTACTTTTAATTTTCATACTTCCTATTTATCTCATTCTTCCCTTTAATCTCTCGTTAAATCTGTTAACATGCACTGGGGGCTATTTGTGCAGAAGCTTTTTACTTGAAAATCATGCCTCTCTCAGGGTTTTTACTGCAGGCAAAGATAATAAAATCAAGACATGAAAATGCTGAGAGTGAATCTTTTCCAAGTGGGAGGGAAGCTTACTTCCTGGGTACTTTCTGAAGTGTTTCAATGTACATGACTATTTATGACAATGTAAACAACAAAAAAAGCCAATCTTCCTCGTGAAGAATGCAGAATCATCCTTAACTAATTAAACTCCTACTGTGAGCTCATAAATGTCAGGATGTTGAATTGCTGTACGGTAATGGAGACTGATGGTTGTTATTATTTATTCGAGGGGAGTAAAGTAAGGTTTCTGAGATCCACAGCAGCTGCGAGTTGCAAACATTGTGGAAAGCCACCATATTTAATACAAAGAAAGAAGTTAGCAAGTACTGCTAAGCACAGTCAGCGCAATAAGGCTGTGTGAACCCTGCATTCCCAGGGCAGACAGCTGTGAAGATGAGAGGGAGACCCTGTGGGGACAGGAGGACTGCAGCTCCTTCCCATCCCACAGCCACAGTCTGCTTACAGGAAGGTGTCCCTGCACGAGCCCATTGTCGACTGCAGGAACCACCTTGTCTGAAGCCACCTCAATCAGGGAAAAGAACAGGCTTTCCTCCAAACTGTACAGATGAGAAATAAGGCAGGTGTATAGGGCAAACATGCATCCATGAACAAAGTTCTGCCTGGAATATGCTAGGATACCGTATGATTTAGCCTCAGTGGTCTACCAGGCCCTAGTCTTCATGTCTATAAGGAGCTAGAAAGCACGATGGAGACAATTATTTCTTTTACCTTTCTCAGCCACAGGGAAAACACTTGCAATTTCAGCTGGCACCTCTCCTAGCAGGAACACTGCTGGAAGCCAGAATCACCTCATTCCCAGGAAATAAGTACAGGACATCTTAACTCAACCTATTGCATAATCCCTGAAACACAGGGAATATGCTTGGCACAGGAAGGAGCACGCATTTACAGGAGCCCTGGAGGACTGCACTGGGACCATCATAGTCCCTGTGCCTGAGGAAGAAGGTATGAACAACCACAGGCCTGCCCCAGCACAACCAACCCCATGGCACATTGCCTCCATCGTGCTCACACCTCTGAGGATTGCTGCAAGACTCCAGGTGTTCGGCTGGGATGGAGACAAGCCAAAGCCCAGCTCCTGCTTTCTCACATGCAGCCAAACAGCACCTGAGTAAAACAGAGGGACATGTGTCTGGTTGAACCAGTACAGCAAGTGCTGTTTGCTAAGCAGGACTGTGCAGCACACCGGTAGCATCCTGGAGGCATCAGAATCGTGATGAGCACGGTGTTTCCAAGGGAGCTTGCTTGGGAGATGGCTGCACTGTTTCCTTTCCTCCTGCTATGGCCCTGGCTCACATGGGCATAAAATGGTGCTTTTACATTAATTAGCTCTTTTATAATGTCGGATTTAATTATCAGAGCTACAAGAACCCCTATGAAAATGACCGTATCTACTGTACTAACTGGAGTGAGTCACAGGTGATTATTTACTAATTCACTTAATTCAGTGGTCCTGTTTACAAACAGCTTTTTGGACAAATTTATTTTACCTCTGCCAGCTCATTGCTTAGACAACCTTGGAGATGGAACAAGCAGCAGGGGAGGCAGGGCACACTGCTTCTTGCACTGACACTAACAGCTTTTGGAAGTTCAAAATGCTCTTGGAACAACAATGCAAAAACCCAGAAAAGTCCACAGTGTAAAGAAGGTGTTCATTTAAATCCTTTTGTGGTAGGGGTGCTGTGGGCCCTCAGTGCCAGGCTTCAGGGTGCCTCTTCATCCAACACAGCATGACAACTAAAATTTAGCTGATAACAAGCAGATCTTTATAACCCCATTTGTGATGTTGATGCTTTATGAAATGTGTCATTGAGTCATTTTATAAATAGAATCAACTGATTGTGTAACTTTCAAATGAATTATTATGGTATTCTTTGTAACACTTTGTCATTGCAGAGCAGAGCTGGTGGATAGCCTGCAGAATTGACACAAAAGCAAAACAAAACTCCTAAAAATAACAAAAAGTTATTTAAGTGCAAAACACCTGAAGAACCTCAAACAAAATCTTCTAAAAAATGATAGAAAAATTACATAACTAGAACTTCATTGCTTCCTTAGAAATTCACTGCCAATCTAAAAATGTGAGAACTTAAACAAAGAAATGTATGCTTAGAAGTGCTGTAGGTGATCAACGTCATTTCTCCTTCAAGGGAAGATGATTAAAGCTGCATGAAGGATGAAGTATGAAAAATGCATTGGAATGCCTGTTAAAAGAGGCTGTCAGAAAGTGTGGTGTGTCTTGGATTACATTCACTCAAGGACTGTCAAAGGCAAGAACTTTAATGGCATAAAAGCACTGAGTAAAAAAGCAGAAGTTCTGAGCCTTGGGAGCAAAATAGCAGGGTATGTACCAGCAGCAGGCAGGGCTCCAAGGGCTTGGATAGCCACTCCAAAACACAACTACATAAAGAAGACTGTAGCTTAATCTCCCAGTATTCCAGCAAAATGCATTTCAAAACTATATTCACAGGTCCGGTGCTTTTCTCTTGTTGATTATTGCTCATAAATGCAAATTCAAGTACATTAGATGAACATGTACCTGGTAGAGCTGTAGCTCCCCACTGGATAAAATGTTTATTGTAAAATCTAATGAAGAGCACAACTTGAAACAATGCTCCCGTAGCTCAAATATTATGACAGTATTTGAGGAGAAATGAGAAATTTGTGTTTTCTCTGCACTGCTGCTATAGAAGGCCATCAAAAGAAACTCCCACCTGTAGAATAATCATATTCCAGTGCCCCAGCTGGAACTATGAAATAATTCTTTACAGGTTCAAGAGCAGGTGAAAGAAATGTCATCACCTGCAATGATGAATAGCCTTTTATCCTTGTTTTAAAAGGAAAACAGATGTCTGTTTATTAATATTCAAAACTTTCTTTTAAACTGTGTTTTTTTCCACGTAGTTTGCTTCCAAGAGTCTTGTCTTCTTTTTTTAACATGTTCAAAATCTTGTTTTTCTATGGAAATTTATCACACACACACACACACCAAAAAAAAAAAAAAAAAAAGAAGAAAAGAAAGAAAAAGAGTTTAACTGTATCTCAACAATTTAACTGTGTTCATTTCTCAATGAAAACCACGGTCTCACATTTTTAGAATATTAATTCTGAAGAGGAGGAACCCCAAATAGGGTGTGTGTCTCCTCAGAATATAGCAAACACATGTTAGTGACCAACATTCTATTTTTCCACTTAAGCAAGCTTTAATAACACCGCAAAGGACAACAAAAGACAAGTATTTCATCTTAGAGATGTGTTTTCATTTATCTACAGGAAGAACAGATAGACATTCACCTCCCGATCCTGCAGCTATGCTAGTCTTTTTCCATTACAGCTTCCCATAGTTCCTGCCAAAAGTAATTGTACAGCCAAAGGTTGGAAAGTTTATCCACTTCTACTTAGGCAACAAAAATTCTAGCCTTCACTATACAACCTGGTAAATAAACCATGTTTCTATCCACTCTTTAACATAGTGTTACAATACCAGTTTCCCAATATACCCTCTCCAGGACTAACAGTGGTAAGGAGGTCAAGCAGGCCACACACCTCTTTATGAACTGGCCATGAATATTGTGTGTCCTAACCTGCCTTATACATACTAATTAAACTGCCACTGGACCACTTGCAATATGTAGAATATTCAGTAAGAATTGGTGGACAGAGTAGCAGAAAGAGTATACCAGATTTCAAGTTCCTTTTGTAGTCATAGAGAATGTGCTTTTCCACTTCTTCAGTCAAAATTAAACCAACCTACTTCATTTGCTGCATCGTTTAGCAGTTTTTTGTGGGAAACTCGTGTGTAGATTCTGTCCTGCTTTTCCATCTCACTGAGAATGAAAGTACAATGCACCAAAGCCTCTAACAATTGCACAACAGGTAAAAAAAAAAAATTAAAAATCACTGTCCTCAAGGTTTCTCCTCTACATAGCTGACAGCTGTTAGACACCCTTACATGGTCATTCCCTTTCTCAACTCCACCACAATAAGCTTTAATCATTTAAACTATTCAATCCAACACATTTTATTAGAATAAGACTAGGGAGTGTTCACATACTCAACAACAAGGTGGAGATGGAATCTCTTTAACACGTTGAGTTTTCTAAGAAGAATGCTTGTCTACAACCTGAAGTGCTAATCCAAAGTCACACTTGTAAATTTTTTTATCTTTAATGACTAACATCGTGTCTAACCAGAAATTTTTATTATCTCTGTTGACTCAACATTGTAGTTCCTCTTAGCTCTTTTCCCCAAAGTTCCTGTAGCTTTCAGTGTGCCAGCTTTCCTGCCCGCCCCTTGCATTCTGTGAGATAGACAGGCAAGGCCACTGGTGAATTCCTGCAAATTAAACAGGATGGGAGCTTCATGTTACACTTGTATTAGTGGAAGCATAACAGATCATGTAATTTCATATTTTTTTCTAGATTTACCTAATTACAACATCTCTCATTGTGGCTGATATTTGAATGTATCAGCCAGAAGCCACTCACAATGAGTGGTGCTTGCAATATTTTCACTCTTTTCCAAGATATTCTCTCTCTATCACCAGGATTTGGGAGATTAAGTGGATTCAAATGGAATTTGTAGGAGTCTGTTATCAGTTAAGGGAGAAAAGAAGTATGCTGATGAGGAATCCAGCCCCAGCACTGTTGACTGTTTTTTATGTGAAGATTCTCAGGCAGGGAGGTTCTCCCTTTGGGAGAATGATCAACAGTCTTTGATGGGCTAAGGTCTTGAAACCACATGTTCTAGGAGATAAGTTTAGATAACTTTCTCTTCATGTTCTGACATGATTTTGATCATTATTACTATTTTTTTTTTCTAAGGGAAGAGTGTTTTGTTCTAAGTGATCCCTATCCCTCAGTCTTATGGCTTCAAACATACATAAAATCATGCAGAAATTCTTGCATATGATGCTTCAGAGTATTTGGATTTGTTTCATTTCAGGTTACATTAAAACAGATCAACAAACAATTTTTTTAATGAAAACTGGGTGCCATTAAAAATTTAGTAACCTATATTGTGTTTTCCTGGGGTTCCAGAATATTAACATATTCTGCTCCTGAATATGCTTCTCTCGTTTCACCATGTTGTTTTCAGAGCATCATAGAAACAGTTTTGCACTCAGGATTAAATTTAGAAGAAACGAATACTGCTTTTCAATGGAAATCTGCCATTTATTACTGTCTGTACTATAATACAAAACTTCCACGTATGATGTGTATCAGTAAATTCATGCTTTGTGAACTAGGTATGTGCTAACAGATAAGTATTGAAGAGCTTGTCTACTGTAAAAAATGGACTTCTGACATTTCAAAGAAAGTGCAGTTTCTTACTTCACATTTGATTTAATCTAGTGTGTTTTATATGACAATTCCATTAAAAGAATAGCAGACAGTGCCTTTACAACCACTGAGTGATAATCAGGGAACAGAACGAAAGGAAAAAAAGCCCTACATGAAATATGTCAGTCATGTCAAAGACACCACTGTGATATGCAAGTCTGTACTGCAATCTGTATAAAACAGTACAAAATTATTGTTAAGATGTCCTTCTCAGCCTGAAATATTTTATTTCAGATCATTGTTCTTTTTCAGGTTCCTATAATGTGCCATGCTAAATTACCACCTTTTCCTGTGCATTACCATTTCTCAAAAATCTTGCAATAATAGTATCTGTTTCTCCTTGTTTACATTTCCTTCATAGATATTCATAGTCCCATGAGTTTTTTTTTATTAGGTAGACTACTGTTGATATCAAAAAGGGAACAACACTAAGATATGAAGCAAAGGACCTCAGTAAAAACAACCTTCGCCCCCAGCGCTGACTACTTATGGCTTGGGACTGAAATTTGCTTCAGAGCATCCTTCTTAGTGTCACAGCTTGATTTCCAGCTCGTCACATTATTAACTCTAAGAAGACATATGACCTCCTCATAACAATTCTGCCTGCATAGCCTTCCAACGGGCAGCAAGCTCACTCACTAACAGAGAGCAGTAAAACCTCTCCTGAGTCTTCCAGGAAGTTTCAGGCCCATCCTCAGTTTATCCAGCCAGAGCAGCTGATGTACATCTTCCAAAGTACCAGGAAATTACCTTCCTCAGGGGCTATAGCATCATTCCAAAGCCTGCACCGGAATAAAATTGGATTTTGAGACTACTCAGCAACGACATTAACAGATGTTGCAGACAGGTATTTCTCAAACTCTGAGCAACTGGTCTGCTATAAATATTGAGCCAGATCATTCACCACTCTGAAAAATCTGATTTTGATCTTTATTAACACAGTGAAGCAATTCTGCTATTCTCTTCCTTACAGTCTATTTAGCATGGACTTTATGAAAATACAACTAGACTTAGTTGTACTTTCACAGTATCTGGCACGGGCGTTGTGTTTTCCAAACTAGTAAGGATGTAATATGTTACTGAAAGGTAATTAGTAAATCCGGTGACTCTACAAGCGTACCACACTCTTCTTCCTGTAATAACAAGCTTGAATTCATTTTTGTATTTACTGAGGAGCATTAATGAATACAACTCTTTACAACATTCCCGGAAAGGTGGGACAGATCAAGAAAAAGTCCATAAATAGACATCAGTTCATAAATAGTTTCAGCAAAGAGAACAAATTGTCCATTCTTCTCCTGAGAAGTGGGTCAGAATGGCCACTGCTAACCTAAGACCTATGGCTCAGCTCAATGTCCTTGTGTCACACAGTGTATCTGAAAGGTCAGCCTGTGCTGAGCTGCCAGACTGCTCTTTCTATTTGAGATAGAAGACCAGAGGAAGTTGCAGTCCAGGAACTAACTGGGACCTCTGGATCCCCACGAGCAGCAAGGGGTGAAGACAAAGAGCAGAACAGCTCCAAGAAGCTCCAGAAAGCTCAGAGAATATAATGTCACCTTTGAAAATCTACATAAGTGGAGCATCATTTCAACTCAAGGCAGGCAGAGCTATGAAAGATATCAACACAGATATCTGACCAACTGTGGATGCGTAATTTCATGGGTCTGACACTGTTTGCAGCCTTCCCTTACAGAGGCTCAGAAATGATGCCCATAAAGCTGCATGTGTTCTAGCACATCAAACAGCAACAGGGCTTGTTTCTACTATGAAGGCAACTGTGACCTAGATCTGAGCCCATGATCTCTCCCTGCTTAAGTTTGATTCAGACAGAGACTCTGTGTACGTTTATTTTGAAGCATAACTTTATTACTTTCATTTTCTTTAATGGAATTACCCAGACAAATAAACTCACTGAGAGATATAAATGTTTTTAGGATGAGGATCTCTTTGTGGCTCACAAATTGATGGTAAATTATGAACATTTAGCTTCCAATACGTGGAAGATGTCATGAACTTTGGTTCTTCTCAGTCTTCCTGCAGCTTGCCTGAGTTTTCAAATCTAACTTTTCTTTGTCAATTTGGGAATGAGTTAAGAGGAATGAGTTAGGAGGAAGAAAGAATTCTTTGCTGAAGAAAATGTAAATGGAAAAAATCATATAAAAAGAAAGAGATAAAGAATATCCAAATAGAGTGTAAGAAGAGAGAAAGACCATCTGGGAGGCTGACTATTCAGTGACTTCAATCCACATTAAATTGTCCGGCAATCAGTCACCCTGCATGAAATTAATGAGGCTGGTAATTCCTTGCTATATAACAACCTGCCACCACTATTCATTAGTACAGTGCCAGTAGCCTCCCCAGTTAGTGATCCACTCCACAGTTTACCTGAAATGTAACATCCAAAGTCCAACCCACATAAACCCTGGCAAAAATTATTCAACCATTTTCACTTACACATAAACAAGTTAAAGCTGTGTTTTCTTGCTGCATTCTATTTCTACAGTTCTTGCAGCAGCTCAGTTCTTGCAACAGCTCAGCTTGCTGTGAACATTACTTTAATACTCTACTATCATTGTACTTAGAAATTCCTATCCAGATTGGCTCATTATTAGTAAACAAAAAAAGGGAAGGACAGAAGCAGTCCCTGGATCATAAAGGGTTTACAGGCCAAAGAGATGTGCCTGGCAGAAGTACCACGCTCATTAAAAATGAGTACCTAATGCTAAATAGCAAGACAACTTCCCTTGTGCCAATCACAAATAAAATCAATCCCATTGTCCAGATCTTGCTGCACTGCTTAAATCAAAAGCTACATAAAGAAAAGGCTGTAAGCCAGGACATATTCATGCTCCTCCATCTCTCATAACAGTGCACACCTCAGTGCCAAAGCGTGGGGACAGAGACCCACCCTGGTACAAGACAAAGAATGGAGCCACAGCCACATGCTGAGGATGGGAGAACCAAGACTCCATCCCCAGCAGAAGACTTCCTTGTAGATCTCAGGTTGATCTACAAGATCAGGCAGAGGGGAGAGGAGTTGTAGAAGCCTGCAGAAAGAAGTGCTTGCAGGTGTTCTGTGGTACAAAGCTTCCCTTCTCTCATCTTCCAGACACACAGGACTGCAGTGGAGGTGGGTAGGTCATGCCGTGGCTGGAACACTGACAGAGAGGAGGATGGGCAATCAGCAATGAAATGAATTCTCAGTAACAAAACATCAGAGAAAGATTATCTTCAGGAATCACTTGCCAAATAAATTTGAATAGAGAAGAAGTATAATAAATGTGCAGAGGGTTCAACAGAGGGAAGACATTCGTCAAATCTTTCCTCCTTGCTTCTTTGTCTGGTTTTGCTCAGTAAGAGCACTTCTGCACATAGTGTTTGCTAATTATCTTTGGTCAGCAAGATCAATCGTATGTTCTTTGTCTTTTTCTAATACTGGCCCTGCAAATTCTCTTAATCCATGAGTAATATTACTATGATAAATCTTCATTTTCTATTATTAAAACAACTCCCTACTCCCTGAACTATACATTTTAGACTCCGAGGGCTGCTGCTTCCTGTCAAAGGCATAATTTCAGTTCAAAATTTGCAGACCTTGTTGTTTCTACATTTCTTTTTACAACAGAAAGAGAAAAGTGAGTATGCCCATTTGAAAGCTCTCTTCTGAAAAATTAAGGTTATGGAAAAAGCAAGGTCACTGTTTCTTGTCCTTTTAAACAGATCTTCGTGATACATATAGAATAGATATCAGGGAGAAGTTCTTTACTGTGAGAATGGTGAGGTGCTGGAACAGGCTGCCCAGGGAGGTTGTGGATGCCCCCTTTCTGAAGGTGTTGAAGGCCAGGTTGGATGGGTTTGAGGAACCTGGTCTACTGGGAGGTGTCCCTGCCTACAGCAGGGAGTTGGAATGAGATGATCATAAATGTCCCTTCCAACTCTAACCATTCTATATATATAAAAATATAATTACTCTGAACACTTCAATACATGTGCTGTGATACTGTCCTCGGGAGTTAGAATATCAGCTCATGGGTTTTTAAGACATTGAGGCCCTGGAACTTGTCCAGAGAAGGGCAACAAAACTGTGAAAGATCTGGAGCACAAGATCTTTGGGGGAGCGGCTGGGGGAACTGGGATTGTTCAGCCTGGAGAAGAGGAGGATCAGGGGAGACCTTGTCACTCTACAACTGCCATAAAAGAGGCTGTGATGAGGTCGGTGTCAGCCTCTTGTCCCAGGCAATTAGTGAGAGAATGGCTTTAAGCTGTGCCAGAAGAGGTTTAGGTTGAATATAGGGAAAAACCTCTTCTCAGAACGAGTGATGAGGCACTGGAACAGGCTGCCCAGGGAGGTGGTGAAGTTGCTGTGCCTGGATGTGTTCAGGAGCACAGTGGATATGGCACGGAGGGACATGGTTACTGGGCATGATGGGGATGGGCTGACGGTTGGACTGGATAAACTGATTGGTCTTTCCAACCTTATTAAGTGTACAATTAGTGATTCGTACTAAATTTCATTTTGACTGGTTTATATCTGCCCCAAATACCTCTCAGCAGTTCTGTGTGTGCTTTTTCACTCCTGTGACAAACTCACACAGTGACACCGAGCACTGAGAATACCTTCCTTCCTCAGCAGGGATGGTTGTGCTTATGCATAAGCATGCACACCCGTTCACAGTGCTCTTAGCTCTTCACTTAGCTCAGTGTATTTTCCAAAAAGGGGACCTACAGCTCCTTCCCTCTGTGAGTGATGTCAGCAGGGACATCGTTCCCCCCAATCATCAGGGCATGCCCTAAGCCTTCTGGCCCGCTGGGCACAAACAGCACATCCTAAGGGAGACACACCAGGCCACGTTTCCCCAGAGTTTGTCACTCATCAGCTGTGGGATGTTCTGCGTGTGGGTTAAATCAGGAGCAGTGCAGTGCAGTGCCAGTGCTTTTTTCAACACCGTGTTTGTGTTTCCAGGGAATTAAACAAGAAATACCCTTTCCAGCCTCTCGGTTTGTTGCAACCAGTGTGAGTCATGCAGCTAAGCCTGGGCTGGCGTGGCACACACAGATCTCATGAATTTGAAGAGAGCACAGTGTTTACTGCCCTTTCTTTTTAAAATAAATAACAAAATCGAGACATGGATAAATGTTTTCTGAAAGAGGCCTGCAGTGCTCCTGAGTGCGCTGTGGTTAAGTGTGTTTTTTGTTCTGGCCAAATGGTTTATTTATTAAAAGGCATTGCATCTACACGGGTCACTTATTTACCAGGGACACGCACTGACCAGTTTATTAGGCCTTTCAGCTCTGCCAATAGATCCTAGCAGGCTCTTCCTGCCCCTGTCCATAGACATCATCCTAGTCAAATCCTTCCTTTCCATAGGTACTGCCTGGGAGATCTCTGCATGGTTTTGATTTCAGCCAGCTGCTCCAGCAAAGACTGAAGCATGTAGAGCATCTATATTGCATGTAGTGACTTGAAGCAATAAAGGACATGGGTCTTGCAAGAACATGAGTGAAGCAGAAGCCAGCAGAATTCTCCTGCGTTCCCATTCACATCAGCCACGGCTGTCAGTGCTGAACTGCATCCTACCAGCTCTCAAGGATTTTGGTGTCAATGACAAATGTGCTTTGCATCCTTAGGCAGCCTGCACTTTCCCACATTTGGCCCCAGACTACCAGACACATGAACAAAGTTTGCAACAGAGCAGATTTTTTTTTTTTTTTTTTCTTCAAATCTCAGAGAGTGGCAGAGCCACTGGAACACCCCTCCTGAGCGCAAGAATTACAGGAACAAGTCATTTCTCTTCAGATATACTGGCCTTCAAAAATCATTTTGGTTTTCTGACTCATTCTTTCTTCAGATGGCTTTGATTCAAAGCTAGGGAAGTGTGAAATACACCAGCTTCTTTTTCCTGAGCTTAAGATGGAGAGGCCAGTTCCATAAAGATGAGTAATTTTTTTTTTCTATGCTACTGATAAATGTTCAGTGGAAGGATCTGACTGAATTCCCAAGAAACTGAAGTAATCAGATTTTCTGTACAAAAAAATCAGGCTGCTATCATGACATTAAGGGGGTTTCAGTAATCAAGTAATAGCTTGCAGCTAAGTATGACCTGATGGGATATGTAATTTGCTCCAGATGAGATTGGGAGCTCTCCCACTGTTTCATTCACGCAATTCCTCTCTGCAGACTTCGGGTCACTGATTCTGTATTCTGATGCAAAACAGCAAGGTAAAGATGCAGTTGTAAAGAGACAATTGCAGAGGACGTTAATCTTGGTATCAAGTCTTGTTGATTTTAAGCAATGACTTGCAAGGCAGAACATGCATATTGGATACTTCGTGAAGCTTTGTGACAATTTCCAAGTGAAGCAATTCCAGGTGGGATCTGACTCACTCTGTTTGGTGCTATGGAAATATGTTTTAGATTTGGAGAAGAAGCACAGGCCAGTTTTTAGGAAATGGTGAAAGTCGCCCTCCTGGCATCACATCAAGACAGACAAGGCTGGCTGTGAAGCTATGTTGGTTTGAACAAAACATCGTAAAGTAAAAGTTTGCCAGCCACCTTGCTCACACCACCCACTGACAGGGAACAGTACTAATCAGGGTGAACTTCTAAGACAGAGCTGTAAGGTAAGTTAACTTCTGCTTAAATGTCCTAGTGCAAACAAAAGCATGCAAGGGCTGCGTAGAGACTATTTCTGAATGCAGTAATCAGAAGCAGAGAAATGTAGCTTAGCATCCCTGAAATCTGATGCTTGAATTTAGCTCCAAAGCTTGCATAGATGGTTCAAAGGAACAGAACTTTTTAATCACTCTATGCAGGGTTAAAAACCTTTCTTGCCTCCTACATTACATGTTCCCTCATACATGCAAATCCTACCCAGATGAAAAAAAATAAAACCAAAGAAATCATGAAATCTGGTCAACTTCCTAAACATACTTGCAGTATTATCACTTTTGAACTTTGTGAGACATGAAAGTCCAAAAATGCAGGTGTCTATCTCTGGATTAAGAGACCAAAGACATGGCTACTGTGTCTCTTGTCCCAAATATGTCATTAAATTAGGCATCTCCTTGGAAATCAGAGCATGTGAGTCAAATTCTGTCTTTGGAAGCCAGTTTTCTGAGCAAGTTTAAAGTGTACATTATTTATCAGAGCATTGAAAATAGCAATTGACTAATCAATAGCTACCCCAGGTTCTGCCTTTTTTGTAAATTAATGAAAACCTTGCACAGTTTCAGTTCTACAAAATAATAAATAACTAACTCTCACTTGTAAAAGCAAAACCAAACCAAATCAACAACTTTTACATAGATATGAACTCACCAAAAGATTTGAGGCTGCTCCAGGCTTCCCACTGGCATTGCCTGGAACAGCATGTGCACCCCAAGTCACATTCCATAATGCTATACCCACCCAGCTGTGCAGTCCCGCTCCCTCTTCCCTGTGTGTTCACCTTATTAAAGCTCTGTGTTTTTAAATCGTTTTAATCAATTTGATGCAGGTTATATAAAAGTATCTATACTGTGTCAAGAGAAAGATTTATTTACTTCAATATCTTGTTTTTGGCTGAAAGTGAATGTGTAGTATAAAAAACCCAGTGAGCATATGGTGGCAATTCACCAGATTCCTTTCCAGCCTTCAGGCACTCCATGAGCCAGAAGTGGTGTTCTCATATGTAATCACTCTGCCTGGATTTCTCTTGAACTAAATTGTCTTGTTTCTTCTTGAATTGTGGTAAACAGAAATATCCAGACCATCCTAAGGCAAAAATGTTCCACAGCTCAAGTCCATGCTGGAGGAAGAACCACTCCCTTCTTCTGCCATATGAATGATTCCTACCCACCCCTTTCATTAGCTCATTATTTCATAGATTTCTGTTGCTTTTTCCTTTTGTTTGAATGTTTGGACAAGAATCTAAACAGACAATCATTCGCTGCACTTTGTCTTTGCAAATTATATCACATACATTTAGTATTGCATATGGCAGCTTCCACATGCAGTTTTAGTCTTCTTAAAACACAAAACTGTCATGCAGTATTCAGAAAAGCTAGCACTTGTACTTTTTGCAAGTTCCACAGGTGATCCAAGTTTCTATCTTATAAGAAAACCTCTTACCTCTTGTCAAGTATGTATCAGATTGAAACACATTATCTGGAAGAGTTTCAAGACATGAAAATTTTTGGATCATAAAATACCTCAGCTCTAGATACAATCTGTTATTCTTTCCTTAGATGAAGAAAGACACTTTTCAAAGCAGCCAGGGAAATGTTCTGATCTTAGAGGAGTGCATACAAATGTCACTGATACAACAGTGGATTTATTCCTAGTGAGCTGTCTGCGGCAGTCCGTTATCCATCATTACAATACACTCAAAATGAAGATGCAGCCCAGGATTTTAAATGGGTCTTTGAGCTCCTCCAGTAAAAGCACCCGAACACGACAGGTAATTTCTTACCCAATTATACTACAACGGAGGAGACAGGACACAAATGATTAGACACTGAAATGCTTTTAGACACAATGCAGTTAACATGTCTTTCCAATAAATGCTTGGCTGACTACAATATTTCAAAGCAGAGCACACAGGCTCTCTTTGATGTCCCACAGCTACTCTTGCAGGGCAGCTCAGAAACTGTTCTATTTTAATCCATTCTGATTAATGCCACAAAATGAGTTTTCCTGACACCTGCAATTTTGGTTTGCTGCGGAGCGATTGAAGAGGATGGGCTTTCATCCCAGCGCAGCAACTCCCTGGCAGCCTCCTGCAACAAAGAGTTAACTGTCTTCTTCAGCAAATGAGATGAAACTGTAACTTGTTTTCTTTTAATTAACTCCTCAGCAGATTGCTCCAGGTCCTCCTGGCACCCTTCAGCTCCAGGACAATGCTGTGCTCCCAGCTAGGGCAGGACTAGGGAGCACTCCAGTTTCCCGGGAGCAGCCGTGCTCTGCAGGAGCCAGGTCATGCTTTTCTCACGCTGTCTGAGAAAGCTTTTGGAAAGACTGACTGTGGGCACAAGTCGAAGGTATCTGAGGCCATTCAGACAGACTCAGCATGCTGGTGAGTCAGGATGGCCAGCAAAGATAACATATCAGCAAGCCACACCAGCTCCCTTGCTCATAATGAATTCCTTCCTCTGGGTTTACTTTCCAGTGATTACTCTCTAGGTTTCCTTAGTTTGTTATTATTGCCTTAGGGCTTCCAGTTCCTGCTCCTATTTAGTTTTTGTCCCCATGTGGGTTTGGTTGCTCTTTTCCACACACTGTGTTCTTAGACTGTGGGGCAAACCACAAACCTAATGAATGAGCTTTTAGAGTACTAGGCTGCCACGCTAGTGTCTTCAGATTTGATTAGTGTTTGGGTGGTCCTGCATGGAGACAGGAGTTGGACTTAATAATCCTTATGTGCCTATCTGCTCAGAGTATTCTATGATTCTATTATAAATAATGTGAAGGAACACTGCAGAGGTGCCAGGACTGCAGCACGGGCTGTTCCTGGGTAGGTGCATATACACAGGGTCACTGTACACATCCAGAGCCTTCTGTACACATTACAGAGATGAATTTAATGCAAAGAGTGAAAAAGCTTCCTAGCAGGGACATACATCAGTCCACATCAAACGCAAATGCAGGAGAGCAGAATGACTTTCAGGTAGGATGTGAAGCTATGTGTTGGATTACGATGTGTGCTTCTAGAAGATACACAAAAGCATGGGAAACATGTTTATATGGATTTAAATTTGAAGAATACAGAATGAGTCAGTAAAATGTGCCAGTATCATGCTTTGTTGGACCTGATGTTCAGTGCAGTGGAGGGACGGGGTAGCAGTCTGTTTGAAGGAATGCTCCCAGTCCCCAAGGGAAAAAAACAGGGTTTTGATATTTTTTTCCATTAGTTTAGAGCACTGCAAACTTCTGTCTTTGATGCTGATAAATATGAGAACAAAAGCAGATGCTCCAGTGAAAAAATACAGACCTTGTTCAGATAAGAGATTATGCAGCTTATTGTGCATAAGGAAAAGGTATTATGGAGCTCATCTAGGATAATGAATTCTCCATACAAAATACATAAAACTTGTGCCCGAAGCTTCCTCTGGAAGTGCATTTCTCTTCATGATGGCTAGAAAGAAAACTAGGTGATTAACTATGTGCCTAATTCATTTCTGAGCTCTATATCTTGGTGAAATCCCAGATTTCAAAGTTAGGACAAGAATCAAAGTTAGGATAAAAATGACTTTTTCAACAGTTCAGCATTTTTTTTCTGTAAAACAAATGCCTTATATATGCTAATTTATGAGACTGAAATGAGACTAATTAGACCACTTAGTTCTACATTGCCAATATTCACTCTAATATACAACACTGGCTGCTATCTTCAGACTGCAGGATTCAAGAGTTGGAGTCAGTTCAACACCTTGAAAGCTGATGGTCTGAACTGTATTTTGGACTCCTTGTATTAGTAGAAGAGGACTTCAGTTTGGGGTAGAATGCTGAATTGCTGCATGTTAAACTTTCTGCTGAATAGCACAGCCAAATGAAAAACGCTGAGGTAAGATGTGTATCTACAGGCAGAAAGTAATAAGAAAACTTCAAGCTGGGAGGGATCGACAGAGGTCTCTATTCAAGCTTTGTAGTGAAAGCTGAATTAACTAGCAAATAGTAAGTCCATTTCCTCAGGGTCTTTTCCAGTCAGACTCTGAAAATCTTAAAGAATGAAAATTGCCAAGTCTTTTTCTGCAATCTATTCCATTGCTTCAAAGCTCTCATATAGGACATATCTTTTCTTGTACAACCAGGCAGAATTTACCTTGCCACAACTTTCTGTCATGGCCTTTTGTCCTTTCTTTGCGTTCCTCTAAGAGGTATGGATGTGTCTTCTCCATAGGTAGTGGAGGCAGCAGCTAGAGCCCCTTTACCTTTCTTATCTCCACACTAGGCAAATCTCATTTTTTCCAGTGACTTTTTCAGTGTCACGTGTCCCTGCTCCCTGACCATCTGAGTGGCATTTCTGCAGACTGTCCTCAACTCCTGGACATACCTCTTGTACTGGAGAGTCAAGAAACAGACATCATACTCCATATGTAGCTTTGTGAGTGCTGGATAGAGGGAAATGGTCATATTCTTCAGTTTACTGGCCATGGTTCTTCTTCAGAACTTCAGTATGTGTTCAGTCATCGTTGCTGACCCATTGTTGCTGCAGTAGCTGACTCAGTAATGTCAGCTTTATTACTGTAAAGGTATCATGCATGTCCATTTTCATTTCAGTTTTCCAGAATCTTATAGCACCAGCCCTATCCACCTTCCATCTTCATAGCTGAATTGATTTTTCTGTGAAAATTAATAATTCAGAAAGAGTGTCTTAGGCTCCAGAGCATCATAAAGATTGACAGTGGAGACATCTACGCCGCTAGTGGGTACATCTGTATGCAAATAGTGTCTCACTGCTGTAGTGCGTTTCAGTAAGCCATCAGTTAAAGGCAGATTCAGTCTACCACCATGACAATTCTGTCTTGTATCACCAGTTTTCTGGTCCCTTTTAAGAGGGAATGCAGGCAAACAAGCTTCATCACCCTGCAGTGTCCAGGCCTTAAGCTCTTCCTGATTCTCTGGCTCTTTGATCTCTTTGATTCCCAGAGCACTTGCTTGACTTTTACAAGACTATCAGTGTTACCATCACACAGCCATGAGAATCATTCTCCTTCATCTTTTCAACTCCAACTCAAGATCAGCTTCTGAAGATGGAAGGTTATCTTCAGTAGAATAAACAGAACTCATCTTTCCTTCTGGTGCTTTTTTATATAGCTGAAAGACATAAAAAACTAGAAGCTACAGAATACTTTTGATCTTGAAGTATATAACTGTTGCTCAGTATACCAGACCCAAAAGATGACTTTGTGCTGTATTTCTATCCAGAGCAGAAATTGACAGGTTCCAGTAAACGTCTTCTATAGGTATAGCATGAAATTGGAGAGAAAAAACATCAGAGCCCTGCAAAAGCCACAAAGAACTTGTTGCAGCTGAAATCCCTGGCCCGAGGGTTCATCCATTTGTTATCCAAAACATAGCTTGGTACAGCCAGGCCCTGACCTCAGCTTACTTTTACTGGCAAAAATTACAGGGGGAAAAAAAAAAAGAGTGAGAAGAAAATATTCAGAGATGAAATTTTTGAATAATGGTAATAGCACCTCAAGTATTAGAGAGGAAAAATGCTGAAGCAACAGAGAACCGTGGTAAAAGAAAGCAAAGCACTGGCAGATGGCAACTCAGCAACAACAAATGCCAGTTGATTTCAAGAAGCAACATAGACCAGCCTTTCCCTATTTGACTGATGACTGGCTGGCCAATAAATAATTCCTTGACACTGTTAAACTGCATATATTCTGCCTATGTATTCTGTCCTTTCTGACTTTGTTCTCAGCCAGGATACCTGAGCAGAAATAATCAAGTAAGGAGTGGTCACATGGCCATCTTGGATGGATTGATACTGATATTAAGAAGATGGGTGGTTGGGAGTTTGGGGTTGCCTTTCATTGCTTTCTTCCACAATTCCTTTATGTGCATGGATGTAAGATTTTCTTGAATCTGCCAGGTAGACAAGGAAGAATGGTGGATGCTGCCACCTCTGAAGCCATGAGACCGCACAAGACCAATACCACGATACAAATAATGCAATGCTGCAATCAGAGCTGCATGCCTGAATCAAGGTACCCACTCAAGTATTTGGAGATGTCCCAGTCGTACAGTTACCACCAGCTCATACTAGAGCACTAACGCTGCCTTGCTGCCAAGAGCTGAGACAATTTGACTGTGTCTACAGTACAGAGGTCATGGCTAAACAACTGCAAAATATTTTCATAGTTCTATTCAGCATGCAATCTCAAGGACATCTTCCTGCTTCTGACCTTTACTTACAGAAACTTCACAGCACCAGGAGGCAGGACCAGCTAAGCACTTCCCAGAGAGTCTAGCTTGTGCAGTGTTTCTGTTTTGTATATTCTTCACTGTTAGAGGAATCAAAATGGAAGAGGATTTTCCTTTAGTCATGTGACTAACTAGCAAATTGTCACCTTACTTCCACTTTTAACAACAAATTTTAGCATTCTTCAGAATGGCTTAACATGGAATCAGTTTTCCTCATTTCCCACTGCAGAAAGTTGCAAGTTGCAGCTGTTCTGGGGTTCAAAAAAATGCTTGTGGGGGCTGACTGTAGAGTTTTCGTACCAGTTTATGTTTCTTATGTGCTACGGGCATTCTCTAGATGAAAATTGTGAAGAAAAAAAAACCGCGTGCATTAAAATATTATTGTCCCAAGGAAACAGAACATTTGGGGGAGTAAAATGGCATGCTTTCAATAGCACCAGACAACAATTTTTAGCAAGATATTTAATAACTTCCTGAAAGAAGGTAGGAATGTAACCTGGCATTTTGCTAGGTCAAAGCTAATAATCCTTACTCTCAGTCCAAGTGCTGCAAGATCATTAAAGAGCGCAAGTTGCCATTCACTTGATTTTTTCACAGTTCCCTTGTCTTAAATTTATTATTCAATCTGCAGAGAAACAAATTTGCTTCTTCAATATAACCCTTCTAGATGTGCAAAGAAAAAAATCTCCTTGACAAATGCCTTAGCCAGCTCAGTCTTGGTGCCTCCAGCACAGTACTCACTGCTTTATTAATTCTTGTCATAAGCTGCAGTATTTTCATGACAGACTGCTGGTGTGTTCCCACTTTCAAAATAAGAGGCAGCAAGAGGAGAGCTAGATGCTGATATTGCAGTCTCCCTGATAGTGATAGGGAAAGCTCCAGCCTTGGGGTTTTCCGCCCCACTGCCTCCTGGTGGGCTTCAGAGACTGGCTTACGTGGCAGAATTTAAACGTGCAGTGAGGGAGCATAGAATAATAAATGACAGCACATTAACAGCTTAGCTAAATGAAACATGGAGCTTTTTAATTTCCAAAACAGCAGCACATACATGCCTAACTGACTACCCTTGAAAATTTAGTCTATCAAAAGTACCTTCCCTCTGCTGATTAAGAACCGAATTTAGAGGATCTGTTTCCCTTTAAACAGCTGTGGGCCAAATGAACAGTCTAGCAATGAGTGACACACTGAGTGCCCAAAACTTCCACCTGACTGGGGCCAGGCTGAGGTGACTTGTCCCCTTAGCAGCTCAAACCCTGAGATGCCAGAGGGCAGCATGCCAGCCCCAGTCACACAACAACAGGACAGTTCCTAACTGTTGCAGCACGATGCCCTAAGAGACGTCCTTTGCACTGCCTGATAGCTACGCATGCTGCATGTCACTGAGAGGAAGACAAGCAAATTACTAGAGAAAAGCAGAGAGAAAACAGGCAATACCCAAAGACAATCAGCTCACATCTTTGTTTAGTAGGTTAACAAGATCACAGACTGCAAAGGCTGGTGAAACAGCAATATGAGAAAGAATAGTTTCAATTCTTCCAAGTTTCAGTAAACAGATCTCTTGCTTTGAATTCACAATTGCACTGAGACCTTTAAGTTTCACTTTGAGAGCAGCATTCAAGGCAAGCCAGAAGCTCAAAATGAATCTCAGCTGGAATCAATGACTTCTTCTGAGCTTCCATAACATATTTGGTATTACTCAACACATATCCTAATTGAGCAATCTTTCCTCTGAGAAGTGAGAATAGCTTTTTTCAGTCTTGTTTTCAAGCAGCATTTCAGACCACACTCTCATTTAATTGTACCAATAAAAGTTTCAGTGGAGAATCTTGGGTAAGTTCAGGTTTATGTCCACCACACAGCATTTCATTCCTTGTACTCAAACTATCAGTAATGAAGGGCAAACAGAAATCTAATGCTACAGAACTGTTTTCAACTATGCAGTGTGAATGAATTATATACCTGCTGCTTTAATGCCTTCTTCTCTATAGACTATTTCCCCCTTTGATATTTCATATTTTATTTCTCAGTCTTTGCGATTCATTCTTTGGGTTTATATCTTTATCAGAGGGAAGAGTTTGTCACTTCAGCTTCGTGGAAGTGAAATGTCAGTTGAGTTAATTTTGAGTTGAGTCTTTTTAATAAAATGTCTTTTTTTAATGAAAAAGGATATCCAGCTGCAGGTATTTTGTAAAGGTGCATATCCATTATGCCAAAGAGCAGCATAAGTAGATACTTAATTCAGCAAATGAAATAGCCAGCAACATTATATATTATCCTAGAATATCTTATGTTTATGTCTAACTTTGAAATTGCTTACAGCATTCTCATTTTAAGGTTCTATTCAAGGCTTTAATGCAGGGGTCTTGGGATTGTTAATCAGTCCCATGTAGATAGTAATATGTCCAGTTTGTCACATCTATCCAGATTCTTAATATACTACAGACACACCTTGCCTCAGTAGAGCATCCAGCATGTTACTGGTGTGCCTTAGAAGTAAGAGATTCATTTCAAAGTCAGAAATATTTTGCCTGTATTTATGGCAGCATCAGGCAAAAGAGAAAGGAACCAAACAGAAGATAACCCTGCAAAGGCTAAGTTCATTCAAACCTTTTCTGAATAGGCCTTTCAGATATTTTCCAAATCATCCTGCATTTGTACAGGTCTTACCCAGCTTCCATATTCTACAATTGCCTCAAGGATTTGCAGGCCTGATTTAACCAGGACTCTGCAGCCAGCCAGACAATGGAAAATACTGATATATCCGTAATATATCAGTATAAAATAAGGTGAATGCTAAAGTACACAGTTCATGCAGTTGTGGTCTCTGGCACTGAGATTTTTTAAGTCCAGTCTTAAATGCACGCTCGAACTAAATTGAATGGTTCCACAGTGGCTGCCCCACGGTATGTACCATGAGGGGAGACACTTTTTAAATACTTGCACCCCAAATATTTTCTTTATTTTCTTAGTGCTGCAATACAACAAGCAGCGAAGCTGTGTGATAATCACTAAAGCTATTCTGAACACAAAGATCAGAAATGACATCGTCAGTAACATTGGGCTGCCCAGGCTGCCCAGGCTGCCTAGGGAGGTTGTGGAGTCTCCTTCTCTGGAGATATTCAGACACCTGCTTGTATGACCTGGTTTAGGGAACCTTCTTTGGCAGGGGGTTGGACTCGATGATCTCTGGAGGCCCCTTCCAACCCTTATGATTCTGGTTAGAATTAGAAGTGTTTAGAAAATAACTCATATTTAAAAATTTTTGCCTATATGATTCAAAATTAATTCCTAATGTTGACATACTGATAATTATTTATGATCAGTGTCTTTTTGTTTATCTCATTAAGTTCTACAGTTAGATTTCATAGACATATTTGTGTGTATTTTCTGAAATGTTTTCTTGTTCATGACAATGTTGGCCACTTCAATGAAGTGTGCAGATTTAACTTTGCTAGTTGTACTGATTTATTACAGAAAACTCCTTTAGATCTCTTCTTAGCTGTGTGTCTAATGTAACTATTGATTTGCAGTAAGTAGCACGTTTCAATTCCAAGTCCTAGCAATCTGCACATCATATGCATGGCAACATGGATCCTCCTTGGTAGATGGAGTTCTTCCCACTACAGCCTCTTGTTTTGTCACTAAACATCAATTTTCTGTTTTCTATTTTCTTAATGAGATTAATTCAATAAAGTCATGTGAGAAGTAGAAGACAATTTCTCCAGTTACCAAAGAAAAAGATGTTTCCTCTCTCCACCATTGCAAACCCATTGCTTTGGTTTGAGGTGGCAGTAACAGTGTGGTGGTTCACAGAATCTGCTCTGAACCCGTTGTGTTCCAAGAACCTCTGGCGGAATGTCAGAGGAGGGGTGCAGTGATCTCCCAAAGGCCAGGCAAGGGACCCCATCAGGGAACGCTGGCATCTGGCCACGTGAAGCGAGCAGCTGTTTGTGTGCCAGCATCAAAGCGTTGCCTCAACAAGGAAAAGAAAGGGCAGTAGGCCTGAATGGCAGGGGGTACTTCCTAGCCCCTGTGAGCAGAGTGCCTGCGATGAAAAGAACTTTTATGGGACACTTTCAAGCCAGCATTTATAATGTAACTCCTCTAACTGAGTCATATTCTCCTTTCAAGTACAGAAGAGCATTTTAAAAGCAGCTTTACCCAAAATGCCAAAAATGTGTAGTCTGTGTACTTCTCTGGGTACTGGTTTCTAATGATGCCAGAGGGCACAGGCACGTTCCCTAACTACAGAAGCTGGCACATTTTGTGAGACACTTACACAAAGTGCAACTTCTGCTAAGAATGTCAGGGGAAAGGCCGCGGCCACATCCCACCACGTGCTGCGCTGTGAAATACGCTCTTCACTCTGCAATACTGAACATTACACTAGAAGTTCTGTCTACAGGCAGATACACTCTGTCTGCACAAATTTGTCCTTCACCTCTCAAACAATATTTGGTCATGTTGACTGAATGGTTCAGCTTAGCAGCACTTCTCTCCAACACCTCATTCACTGGTCTGCCAACTCAGCTACCGGACAGAGGTCTTGGTGGATGACACCAACCTGTTTGCAGATGACACCAAGTGGTGTGGAACAGTTAATATGAGCAAGGTTGGAGCAGTGAGCCCAAATGAACTTTATGAGGGTCAACAAAGCCAACAAAGTTCGGGGTCTTCCACTCAAATTGACGCAACTCTCATTATCAATATAAGCTGGGGGATTAAAGAATGGAGCACAGCTCTGAGGAAAAGGACCTGGGGGTACTGGTAGAAGGGAAGCTGAGCATGAGCCAGCAATGTGCCCTCACAGCCCAGAAAGACAATCATATCCTGAGCTGCAAAGAAAGCAGCGTAGCCAGTAGGGCAATAGAGGGATCCTGCCCCTCTGCTCTGTGCTGGTGAGGCCTCACCTGGAGTACTGCATCCAAATGTGGAGTCCTCAGTACAGGAGAGACATGGAGCTGTTGGAGTGCACCCAGAGGAGGGCCACAAAAAATGACCCAAGAGATGGAACACCTCCCTACGAAGAGGGGCTGAGAGAGCTGGGGCTGTTCAGCCTGGAGAAGATAAGGCTCTGAGGAGACCTGAGAGCAGCCTTTCAATATACAAAGGGGAGGCTGTACGAAAGAAGGGGACAGATTCTTTAGCAGAGTCTATTGTGATAGGACAAGGGGAAATGGCTTCAAACTAAAAGAGAGGAGGTTTAGACTAGACATAAGGAAGAAGTTTTTTTTACAATAAGGGTGGTAAGATTGCCCAAAGAGGTGATGGATGCCCCATCCCTGAAGACATTCAAACCTGGGCTGAATGGGGCTCTGAGCAACCTGATAGAGCTGTAAGTATCCCTGTTCATTGCAGGACAGTTGGAGCAGATAATCTTTAATGGTTGCTTCCAACTCAAACAATTCTATGACCCTATAATTCTCTTCCAAAATCAATGATCCAGAAGGAAGCAATGGATAAGTGCTCAAGGTAGCACAGGCAGGACAGGTCTGTTGTCTAAACCAGGCAGGTTGCTGTGTGCAGTGCCTCCAGTGAACTTCAGCACTTATGCTACATACTTCTTTCTGTGTAGAGCTTCAGTTTTCTGTGTTTTTTTCTTTCAGCACTAAAAAATGCCTCTATTTTATTTCTAGGAAATGCCAAAAGCAGCTAAAACATCTAAATAACGTCCCAAGTGATTTAAAGGACTATTAGGCAGAATAGAGATAAATTGCAAATACCAACACATTTCCGTTCAATTGCTGTTATATCTACTGTGTGTAATCTCTGAAAAAAACAAAATTTAATCAACAGAACAGTGTATGGCTTGTCTTCCCATTGCAGCAAACACATGGCCACTGCCTACCACCAACCAGAAATGCCTGCTTGCTTGCATCCAACACCCCCATATGCGCTCTGCTCACCCATTCTCATCTGCTATCTTCCCCTCTGCCCTCCTGACCATCTGAAGCTTCGCAGCATGGTTGGAAGGCTGCTATGGAAAACCAGCAGTTATGGCTGCAGATGTGGTTGAACAGATAAAAAAGAGTTAGTGACAGGAGATAACCAGAGGTTTTTGCTTCTGTTATTTTAGGATAAATATGCGTATATCTTCAAACTTTCAGAAGTCTTCATATATATATATTTTAATTTCAGTTTATTTGAGACTCTCTAATTTTAAAGAGGCAAAAGCAAACCAAATATGTAACTTCTTTAATTTAATATCATCTGATCTGTTGTTTGCCAGTCCATCATGTTTTATTATTATTTTATTAGGGATAATAAAATTTATGGTACAAAGAATTTTTGCCGTGAAACCGACAGACTACATTCTTACTATTAAACAAAAGTCCTCAGTCAGTTATTAAACTAAATCTAATCTAGTGTATTAACTAATACGATTGCGTGTCTTGGGGCCCAACTTACAAAGCCCTGGTAAGTGTGGCACGATCTGACTACTCAGCTTTGGACAGTTTGATGAATTTAATTCATCAACTCCTAAGGGGACCATAGGAACGAAATGCCTTTCCTTCTTAAACGCATATCAAGCTGCAAGCACTGCGTAGTAAATGAGACCACGGTTGCCAAATTCTGTTGAAATTATAAAATCATCACATCTTACTGTGCTTTACAGTAAACATTTAAACCGAAAAATTCCACTTCCACTCTGTAAGATCATACCACCGCCAAGTCTATACATGCACACAAGTGCACTCTTCCTCCTTCAGCCTGCTGATGTAAGAGGGACTCCAGTACCACCTCCTGACCATAGAGAGCATAGAAAGAGAGGACATCTGCGCATCCATCCAGGCTGCTCATCCAGCCTCTCTCAGTGCAGCTCTGCACTGCATGAGGTTGCAAAGTGGCACAGCACAATTCAAACCTGGAATGCAAGGAAGAAGGATGTACACAAGCCCAGCTTCATGTCAGATTCATGACATTATCTGCTAACAGCTATCAAGGGCTAGAGGAACAGGGGCCCAGTCATCCCAATGCTCCACAGCACCCAGATCTCCAGGTTACCAAAATAAACCTCTTTAACTGAGAAAGGATTACACAGACTTGACATGATTCCGTGTTGCTCTTCAGTTATTCTTGCAGGAATGCTGGCACAAAACAGAAGCTTGTCAACATAAAGATGGATGACAGCAAGAGTAATTGTGGCAGCAGGTCACATCTGAAGCAGCTTCCAGCATATCACAGGAAATTGATTTGAATTAGAGAGAGGACCTGGTACAAGCCTGGAAATTTTGTACTTGTGCTCTTTCCAAAGCGGGTCACAAGCTTCCAACCTCATGGGAGGCAGCTCATACATATAACAAGATGCATACATTTTTAAACAGAACACAACCCATGGAAATATTCTGAGAAATAGAAGCCTCTATACTTCTCCTCATTTGGAGACTAGCAAGAGGGGAAGGGAAGGGAGAGGAGAGAAGGACCAAAACCAAACCAAAACAAATCTTGTGGCTCATATCTCAAACTTTCTCTAGAAAACAGCGTGGACAAGAAACTTAGAAAATTGATAACCAGTGATATTCTTACCTATAGACAGTTCTTTGGGTGTTGGATCTTTCTCCAGGTACAAATTAATCTACTAGACAACCCAAATATAAGTCCTTCTCATAAATGAAAGAAAAACATGTTCTCAGGGAACAAAATGAGATTATGTTTAGCCAGTATTTTCAATACCTAATTCAATTGAGCCTCTGAACGCTCATCTGGAAATAGGAAGCAGAGAGCTTCACATAGTCTTATGAGGACAGGAAATCACTGATCGTGGGGAACTTGTTGCAGCTGTTCACCATTGCTGAAGATTAGGGTGAAAGAAGAATAGATAATGCAGACAGTATTGGTTACAACAACAGAATTTGAAAAACTGGCTTTGGATTTACACTGTCACCTCTGCAGGAACTGTTAATATCACTGTATGAAAAAGGCACTTGGATCCCACTGTTGACATCAGTAGAAATCTGCATTTTGGGAATGTTGTCAGAAATCTGATGGAAACTGTAAGGCTTGTGCTACTGCTCTCTTAAGAGATCATATAGAAGCAAGAAAAGCATAAACTCTGTAAAGAATTTGAGGGGGCCATTCAATATAAAATAAATACTGTCCTTTAATTGCAGGGAACAAATTCACAAAGGGAATTAGAAACGTCATTCTGTTAATCTGAGCAGAAGTACTTTCAGAGTGCTTTAAAAGTGTACCGGTACTCCTAAAGCCAATTATGCAAATGCATCACTTCCCAAAATCAGCAAAAATAAAAGCCCAGAAACAGGCCTGCTGAAAAAAGCACCCAAATCTTGACCTTTAGGAACAAAAAACCTCGGCCCCATGTACAGAATGTGAGGCTTCAGCACTAGATTGGCAGAATGTTTGTTCCATTGATCCTCGTTCAGGGTTTTGTGCTGATTCCTGGGCTGAAGCCTTTTGTTCTGGCATGTAGCTTCAGGAAAAGAGAAGGGATACAACAAAGGCATTGAGCTCTTGAAGGGGTCTTTTCATTAGGTTATTTCTGAAAACAAGGAGAAGACAATGATATTTTCTTCCTTCCGTATTCCTATTGTTTCAGTGTGACTTGACTTTATGAACTGTGGCATCAAAGGGAAAATTAAACCTGTGACTAATGCAATTTCTATAAAACACAATCATTCAAATTAATTAGATCCACACTTTTCTTTCACTTTCTTTTTTTTCTTTCTTCTTCCCCAAAGGCAGCAGGAAGAATGTTGTTATTGTTCTGATGCTTTCTAATTAGTGTCCCAAAAGTGTACTGCTGGGAACAAGATGCTTCAGAAACCTATGACTCATCAGCTCCTCTCTGAAAAGCTAAACATGCAAAGAACTTCATGCAGAATTTATTTATGCTGTTAATGTCAGAAACAAATACTTCAGAGGTCCCCAAAACAGTCCAAGGTTCACATCTCGCACTATAACTCATACAGATCTAACTGAGAAACCGAAGGCAAGAGTAGAACTCAGTCACAATGCACATTTCTGGGTATCCTACAGCACCAGCTGTGAGCCACCCGTCTCATTTATGACTTCTTGGGACCTCTAGCGATGTATTCGCTAATTGCAGCATGAGGCTCCGTGAAAGCGCCGTCAGCATCAGCCTGAGAATGTAGGTTTGCACATATGTTTAGCATTTTACATGTAAACAGCGACTTCACCTGATCTAGATTAAGGGCGCTTAGAAACTCAGTGGGAGGGTATTTGATTTGGTACTCAGTGAGAGATCACTATCAAACCCTCAATCTGATGGGTTTTCAGCTCCCACACAGTGACCAGGGTCAATCTGATCTGCGCATATGATTTGTGCCTAACCCCACTCTGACAGTTTAATAGGGCTGAGATATGCACATTTGGATTATTATCCTGTTTTAAAGGATCATTTGTAACTTGATTTGAAACGGCTATTTTTATAGTATTGGGGGGGGGAGAGAAAGGCTTATCTGCTATGTTTGGTTTCCAGCTTCCTCCACATGTTCCGACCTCGTTGAAAAACAAATACAGAAACACCAAAACGCCTAAATAAAATAAAATAAAATGAGTGCTAATTTGTAACACTGGAAACAAAATTCCTGCAGAGTATCTGTTCTCAAAGACTTCCAAAGTAGTTGCTGGGAGAAATTTTCCATAGAACTTACAATTAGCCATAGAACCATAGGCTTGTTAAGGTTGGAAAAGACCTCCAAGAGCACCGAGTCCAACTGTCACCCATCCCCACTAACCATGTCCCTCCGTGCCACATCTCCACGTTTGTTCAATGCCTCCATGGCAGTTTGATGCCATTCCCATCCCAGTGCAGCCAAACCATCCTCACTACCATGATAGTTCAGTGGTCCAGCTCACAAATGTTGAAAAAGATATACCATATATCTTGATTCACTAAGGACAGATGAAATCAGAGCTGCCTCATCTTTATACATCAGACTGCATTTCTATGACAGGAGCTGAGTCGTCCCTACTGGTGGGAAGCTCTGATGTCGCAAGTTCATAGAAAGGTGTAGGGACCACTGCAGCTCTCCTGGAACACACCCTAACCCTTGTTAAAGGGAATCTCTGTTCCAGAAGTTCATAAAACAGAATATTAGATTATTCTAAAACAAATGGCAATCAGTAAGCTCTCAAAGTGAATTCACAAAGAAGATGAACATACTTGATAGCAAAACATCTTCTTTCAAGAAGCCAGGTAAGTAGTCCCTTGAGCGTTGCTAATGTTCTCTACACTTTTCTACACAGCTGAACTCTGCTATTTAAGTGCCAGCTTGTGCTCAAAACTATAGAGGAAAAGAAAGCGCAGAAGTCTTCCCTATGAGGAAAAAATTCCAGTTCTATTAAAGTCACGAGGAGCTGCTACATATCATAATATGTAGCTATTATAATATGTAGCTTTGATAACAAGATCTGCTAATATCATGCAGGTTTCAAATCTATTTTTCAAGTACTCTGATTTAAAAATGAACTGCAGGAACTCTGCTTTTTCGTGAGTTCACATTCAGGTGTTATTGTACAGACATGAATGTTAATGTACAGAGATTGTGATGAAGCTCAGTAACGGAAAAATTAGATCAAATAACAAAGGGAATTTCTTACAAACAAAGACATTTAGACCATGGGATTTTTTCTTAGGAGAAATATATTTATATATACATATCTGTCACAAAATCCATTTAAAATTGCTTACAGATTAATCTCCCATTCCCCACTATAGATAGGATCTTTGTCTCTACAGTAAATGAATATGGTGGAGGCTTGGATAGCAAGAGTGAAACTCGATGAAGCAGTCTGCCTTTCACAAGAGCTCTCTTTGTGGTGTAGCTGAGCTCTGCTAACAGGAGCACAGGCCCTGAACTTCCAGTCCCAAGTGAAACAAACCCAGGTCACTGGGAACTAAATATATTCAGCTATCACAAAGTCAGGTTAGTAGTTTATTCAGATCAAGCCTTAGTTTAGCTTAGGCAATTCCTTTCCCAGCACATCAAAAAATGCAGAAGTCAATGTAGAATATGGGAGAAAGGGACTTCTAAAGGCTTTGCTCACTAAATAACTTCTGTTTAAACTGAACTAGAATTACTGATTTAAAAATCCTTTGGGGCAGAAAATCTTTATATACACGTAGCTTACAGCTAACAGCATGGGGTTCCCTTATGAAAATATCTTGTGAATGTTGAATAAATGCAAAATTATTAAAGCAGATCTGCATGCACAGATACGTCAAGAAGCACCATGTGCCATAAGGCCAGCATTTTGCTGTCAGTGTTACTGTCAGCTCTAAAGCACAAGGGAGGTACCGTGGTGTACCCCTCCTACCTGTGCAAGAGTACATGTTCGTGCCATTTTGGTGGGTGTATTTGACTGTAATACAACTGCTACTGTGCGTAGCTAATGCTGGAAGTAGACCAGGTGATTCACATTTGCTTTTTTCTCTCACATCCAGCAGGTAATTTCACAGCCTTTGTGATGCTCTGGAACACCAGGATCAGGAGCACAAATGGTTCAACCGGGACATCCTAAGAAGAAAAGAGAGACCAAGGGACACATTTCTGATCCCTCAGGGACAATGGTAAGAAGTGTCCTTAAACCAGCTTCATGCAAAGGATTTTACATTGCACTGCAGTTACTCTTAAGCTTAACATGATCTGTGCTTGTCTGACCACACTGTCAGTAAATCAAAGAATGCTGTATTCCCAATAGTTGTAAGAGAATCCATTGCACATCCATTTCTGTCTTTTGATGAGGCATTATGTTAAGGCACCCTGAAAGAAACCTTCCCTTTTTGCTTGTGTAAAAGAATACAGCATCTCCTCTGTTATCTGCCTGCATCTGTGTTCTAGTTTAGAAAACTGATCCAGCTTGTCTTGACACTAAATTAGATCTAAAAAGACTGATTCAAGGCCTGGCAAGCTTCTCCCTGGATTCACAGAGCTTTAGATCAGATGCTACATGTCCAGAGCACTGTACCCTCTCACCAGATGACATACTCTATCCTGTGCCCACCAAGAGCTGTGGAAGTTAATCAGCTGTTGGAAAGTGAACTTCCCAGATTCAGAATTCAACTTCGTGTCTGGCTTTGGCCATTTTCAAGGAATTAAAATGAGAAAAATTACCTAAGCACTGGGTTTGATTCATTCTGCCAGTCACAGCCACTCAACTTTAAGTCAAAACATACCAGGAGTTGTGGGAGCTTGGATGTGATGAGTTCATCACACTTCTTGGAACTGGTGCTTTACTATGTAAAGCATATGGACTTGAGAATGGAAAAGCTGACAAGATACTGCAAGAACCTGCAGCCATGTGGGCATCACACTCATACTGGACATCAGGTAATATTTGGATAACTTGTTTAATTCTTGCTCTGGCTTTTACACTTTCTCTCTTTAGGAACAAAAAAAACCCCAACCAACCAACCAACCAAACAAACAAACAAAAAAAAAACAATAAAAAAACCAACACTCAGAAGATGCATCTGGCTAACATAGCTGTCTAGATAAATATCTGTCTTTCTGGTTGCATGAGAAAACAGAGACACCATCTCCAAATTTTTGGAAATCTACATTAATGATGATCAGATGTTGTAGAGTGAAGACTTCTTTGCGTTTGTTGTAACTCCACATGCCTTGTCTCTATATCTGATGAGGAGCCTGTTACATTCTCCAATAATTCCCCTCAGCCAATAGCATCTGTGTCATTTTTTAGCTGCAGGAAACATTTGTTTTTTTATTTTTGAGGATGAGCTTTCATATAGCTGGGTAGACTTCACAATATCTGAAACGACTATTTTCTGCTTTGAGCATGAAAGCAAACGAGAAAAGGACTACTGGGAAATCCCAATACAAACACAAGAAAAGGTCAGGCTTTCACAGTACATTTCCATAATTCATTAGAGATTCAATGCACATTGACAGTCTGCAGTAAATTGTCCTGCTGACAGAATTGGAAAGAACAGTGAATGGAACAAATTGAACAGCTCACAGCACAAGGACGGCAATGAGATTGCTAAACGGTACAGAATTAATTCCTCAGATGAGCTCTTCTGTCTCGTATCTTCAGCAGAAAGAAGGCAACAATATCCCAAGTGACTCCGGCCATCTTACTTGAGTTATACATGAGGCTTTATGTCTAAATTCTTCTAAATTATGGATTCAATAAGTTATAATTGGCCTCCTCCATTTAAAGCAGGAATTATGTTGAAATGTATGCCGCGCAATTGAGAGGAGGCTGCAGTGGCAGCTTTCAGAAACTGCTGAATACTTCTCTGTACCCTGGCTAAACCAGGCCTTTGTCCCACGGCTTTGATGATTTTACTCTGTTGTTTCTTTATTTCAATCTGGTATCAATGATTCCCTCTTCCCTGCTTTGGATGCAGAACTGGGCAGAACCTCAAAGCCTGGAGATCATTTATTAAACCTACATCTATTCAGACTGGCTAAACATCAGCACAAACACGGACGTTAGTCACCCGTATGACTAATGCTCATTAAAAACATTTTTAAGCTCAGAAACACAGTAGCTCATATTATCCATCAGCTCAAACAACCAGTTATTTAGTTACTGAACTAATGAGCTGTGCATTTCTCACAGAGAGGAATCTTATCCCTCCCCCTGTTTTATGAACCTGGTATTCGACAATATCTAACCTGGGACCTGGGAACACTTGCCACCTCTTGCATCAAGGTTCCTTCTCTGGCTGGGTCTCGCTTGTTGGAATAAGTCTCTAATATACTCCATACTTTTCCCAGGCCTGCTTCTACTGGAAAAACACAACTATCTGGGCACAGACCAGTGTTCCTCCCTGCAAAGATGATAGAAAGACTAGAACCTTGGGCCATGGTAGGTTGCTACCAGGCCCACCATTTGGAAACAGTAGCAACTCTGTCCAGAAGGCTGAGCACACCTAAACTTCATGAGTTTTCTTCCAGCAGTCACACTACCATTTAGTTTCTTGCACAGAAACTTGGTCCTTATGGATCTGCTTCAAGGAGATTCTCAGCCACTACAGCCAGTCTGCAGCCAGCAATTACTTCAGATCTGTTCTCCGAATAAGGCCAAGAGAATACTGTGAAAATGTTTAATATTTTGACAAAATGAATCAGATTCTATTTCAAGGATTCAGAAACTGAAGAGAATGATGCATGAGTTTCAGGACAGTTAATGTTTCCTGTAATTCAGAGACAAATCCTGGTCTAACTGCCTTTGAGGTAACGGGCACTGGACCCACTGAGTACTGTAGTTCTCTCGAAGTACAGAGATTCATTGTGTTTAGTAGTCATTAGTTAATGGTTACAGTAGTGTACATAATAATACCCTACTGACATAGTTAATCTGAGTTTGTAGAGGGCAAACAATTCTAGCATACAACTGAGCCTGTCATTGCTTTCTAACAGATTGGTATAGGTCAAAATGGCAGCTTTTCAAAGCAGAGAGAGGGTTTGCCAAGGCTGAACTGAAGAAAATGAAAGAGATTATATTTATATTAGAGATTAGGAATAAATTCTTCACTCAGAGGGCGATGAGGCACTGACTCAGAATACTCAGAGAAGTGTAGGTGCCCCATCCACAGAGGTGTTCAAGGCCAGGCTGGATGGGACCTGGGAAGTTCGATCTGGTGGGAGGTACCCATGGCAGCTTGGAAGTGGATGGGCTTCAGGGTTCCTTCCAACCCAAACCGTTCCATGGTTCTACAAAATTGTTAAACCCCATATGGTCTTCAATGAAGAAAAGTCTACAGGCTGCACACAGGCAAGCTCCTGACCTCCCAGACCACAGCTTTGGGATTCTATGTTTGCAGAAGATGACAGTGCTGTCCTCAGATGAATGAAGTGGCAGCAACAGTGTTAAATGGTGATGCCACAACTTCTGCTTCAAGATAGAAGTCAAATTTTGACATACAAATGAAAGAAAATATTTTTATAAGTGGTTGTTTTTGTAACTTTTGGTCTATATAAATCTCCTGGCAATGCATTAGGAACTTAAAGAGGTTTAAATGATGAAAGCCTCTCAGCTTATCTTTCGGATTACCTAGAGTTATAGTGTTTATCCAGACCTTGGTTATACTATTGCCAGAAGGGTGACGAGACAAACAGAGAACAGATAACAAGAAGTCTACCAGACTACATGCTCTGTACCCTGAGCTATCTACATAGCTCACTGTTTGATTCAATTTACATAGTGATTGATAAACTTTAAGTGGAAAACTTTTGCTCATTTCAGTTTCCTGATCTAAATGCTGTATTTTCCTTTAGCCAGGCCATGCTGTGCAAATTCCAAGCTTGGAGTAGAGCAAGCTGAGGGTGGGAAAGCCAGTGCAGCCATGCATCCTCCATTCTGTTTGAGCAATGTGGTCCATAGAAATCCTCCCTCTGGTTTTAGGTTGTTGATTTGATCTTATCTGACTCAGAGCCAGCTAAGACTGCTTTGTCATAGAGGTTCAAGAGAGGAATGCTTGAAAGCACTAAAGGAAATAAGCAGCATGGTGCCTCCAGAGGTTTGCAAGCCTCTCTGTTACTCCTGTCCCTGAACAGCAGAGCAGTGTGCCTGCTGGAGGCAGCTTCTCTACTACCTCATCTGCAATCACAGGAGACAGCAAGAGGGACACTTTTCCATTTCTGGGTTCATTTAGTAAAATCTGGGGGGGGGACTCCATACAGTATCTTATGTTTCCTAACCCTCTGGGATCAGTAGCAGCAGTGGGGCCGGGGCAGCCTGATCCATCAGTCATGGATTAACTGGCCAGTTTCCTTGTGAAACAGGTGAGTAGTATTAATAGCAGCCAGACGATAAGGCAAAGGATTATTTCCCTCCGGTTGTAAATGAAGACTTTTTAACTTACTTGTCTTTCTCTCAGGGAGGAGGTGTTGCCTCAGGACATTTTTGTCTGAAGAGCATGATGAGCTTCAAAGACACAGCTAAACATTCCCTGCTGCTGAGAACGATTTTGCAAAGACCCAGTGAGATTTGCAAGTCTGAGTAAAATTTGCTGGCCTTATAAGAAACTTTAATAGGATGCAGACAAAGAAATGTTTCCACCACATTTTGTGACCACGTTGCAAGCTAAATAATGTCTGTAATCCATTTTCTCAACTGCCCACTCCCAGTATTTGGAGGACCCTGTCCCTGCTGCAGGAGTTGCTAAAGTTCTTCTAAAGCTGTAGCTAAATTATCTTGATTTACTGAATGGCATATTAAGGCAAACAGGGATATATTTCTTAATTCTGCAGGTTGTGATGTGATTCACAAGAGTCTCATCAAAAGTAAAAAATGAAGCTGTCATCAGTCAGAGTTCTTTCAATGCCAAGTTAATGCCATACAGCTCTCATTTCTGCCAAGAATTAGGCTAACTTCAGATAGGGCAGGGGTCTGGACACAGATTTATGCTCATGTTGTATAAACATCACAGCAGGCTGCTCATATTGTAGGAACTCTGTTTCCCATCGATCCCTGGACCATCTCACTCCCATTTCTCACATGCCACATCATGTCTGAACTGAAGTAGAAAGCACTTTAGGCCAGGGACCACATTTTTTAATGATTTGTAAAGCACCTAGGATGCTTTTAGCTGCACAAAGATAATGAGTATTTTATAAAGAGGAATGAACTATCACTGTAGGAGGTTTCTACACACAGCACTAACTTTGTGACTGCTCCTTCAGCAATAATTGTGGGAAGAGCCCTGGATATTGTTAAATAAGGCATTAAGTGGCTACGTGAATCGCAGTACCCCCCCACTACCACGATTACCAAGCACTACACATCTGAACTGGAACAGAAACTGAATCTCATGGGTAAAATACATAGCTGCTCTATCATTCCATGATGTATCATTATCAGAGTCAACATCTCACATAAAGCAGATTTGTTCCTTGCAGTCAGAACCCAATGCTTCAGTTCCACAAAACACCTCCTCAGATCTCCCCCATACACTCACTTCTTTGCTTTGTTATTGTGCCATCATCTTTTACAGTCTCCATAATGCTCAAATTAACACTTCTTTAACAGGGACCTTGAGTTCCCTGGGTTTCTAGACATTCTCTTCTGTGGCTGCATTCAGTTTCTGTGTATTGACTCTTTCCCTATTATTTCTTACCCAGGTTCATCTTGCAAGGCTATCATCTCTGGCCTCTAAAGTCTCACTGAGGCAATAAAGGATGACTAAAGGTAGAACTGATGTCAAATAATAACTGCGTAGATCTAAAATTAAAACACACAGGCAGATTATACCTGATCAGGCACAGAGCCTGCCTGTACAAAGTTGATCCACCAGTGCTTTTGAACAGATTTGAACCACTGGTGAGTTTGGCAAACCAGAGCTTGGCTTCTGTTGGCCATGCCACTTCTGATGAAGCATTAGGCTCCCTGCTGGCAGATTCACCACAGTGCCAGCCTGTGGTGTTACAATCACCTGCACGTGTCTTCTTCCATTTCCATCTCTGTCAGATATGTGGTTAAGCCCACCAATGCCCAGGTCTTTCCCAGAACGTTTTCATGCTGAAGAACAGCGACCAAAATCTCCCAAACAGAACCTTGGATTATCCCTGGAACAATCTGATCATCTCCTCTGTCCACAGGTAGCACACTCTAAGATGCAGTGTTGTCCTATTGGGGCAGTTCAGCAGGGCAGAATACGTTCAACACGGTATATATGAACACAACACAGCTTACTGGTTTCAATGGAGCTGAACTGATTAACACCAGCATTCAGTCTGCCAAAGGTGCAAAAAGCATTTCTAATAATTGCAAGACTTAAATCCAAAGTAAAACCTTGAAGTTCTCAGATATGCAGCACAACCACTGAGCAAGGTACAGCTAGTCCATCAGCATTCTGCACTGCTTTCCAGGGCAAACTGCCCTGCACGAGACACAGCACAATACAATAATTCAATTTGTTCCTTTCTCCTCTCGAAACTTTGAATGAGAAAGATGTTCTGGCTTTGACCAGGATAAGCACTCGAGAAAGAATTCATATTCATACCCATAAAAAGCCATTGCCTTGTTTCAAAAGGCATTTCAGAGACCATTTTTCATGTCCAGCAAATAAGCACAGAGATCATTCTAAAAGTCCAATCAGAGAGCAGAACCAACTCCTCAGGATTCTGATCACCACCTCTTAATAATGGACAAATGAGCATAACAGGAATGCTTTGCAAGAACTGCCTGCAGAACTGACCAGTGTTTGCATGAAGTAAACAAAGAACTCCCAAATCTCCAGAAAACAGTAATGGCAAAATGTATACAGTAATTTGCCACAAGTTGTTTGCCCAGCTCTAACCAGTGCTGTCCTATAAATGAAGAGATGCTTCCTTCTGGGAATCACGGCACAGTTTAGCAGCTTTCACTTATTCCTGTCTCTCTCTTCCTCTCAGCTTAGCTGTTCTAAGGGAAAAGAAGCTGAGAAGAGTTGTCACAAGCCATAAAATTAGAACGGAGTAAAAGAAAGTGCTAATCAACAGCCCACATCAAATATAAAAGAACTAGAACTGGTACGGCTCAGAAGAAAAACAAATAAATGACCAGATACAGCCTCTAGGCAAAGAACCCGTTCTGAACTTTCCGTGTCTCCATTGAAAAGACAAAGGGTCAGCACACACAGCCAGAGCTGACCCGGAGCAGTTTTGCTTCTGTCATGCTGTTCTGAATGTTGGTCATTTGCGACATTGCAAATAATGGTCCCTTTTTGTCACCGCAAGAACAATAAGACTGACACCAAAATGCTTTTCATGCCATTCAGTGCAAGTCACTGCAGGGATTTTGTTCTGCTTCATTCTTCTGTCCTGATTGCTGCAATATTTCCCAGGACATCCGAAACATTTGGTTCCATCCTTCTTCTCCCTTGTTCCAAATTGCACAACGATTTTGTTTACAGCTTATTTCTGGAAACAAGTGACTCGAGTGAGGCGGTCGCAGCCAGCCCCAGCCCGGGATCACAGAGAATGGAGATGTTTGCTACCATCTGCTGGTGAAGTACGACTGGGGACCGAGCAATCATACAAACCTGTTTGCTTTTCTGCATTTATTAGCTGGCTCCTTTTGATTCATATTCATTGAGGTGTTTGATATGAAGCTGAGAAAAATGCTGCTTTTGCTATGCAGCAAAGCTGGTTGTGTTGTAGGATAAGCAAGTAACCAGGGAGAGATGGAGGGGGGGATTTCAGTCCTTTATAGATGAGCAAATCTCTGGTAGCAAGAAATCTCAGGAGCTGTGAAGCTCCCAGATATGTAATGAAAGTCAGAAAGCCTCAGTCTACCATCACAGCTTGAGGTAATGAAGCTCTAGTGTTACTGCTAGGAATAATAAGTCATCACCTTGGGGAGTACATGCTTCCGTGGCAGAAGCTCCCAAATAAGACATCCTAATCCCAAGTGTGGCAGTGTCTGGCTGCTGAGACAAGTATTTGTGGTCATAAGCTACTACTGGTCAGATAATACTGTGAAAAGTGAAGGAAGTTTGTCAATCTCCTTTTTGGCTGCATCCCAAAGTGACAAAAACAAGTGACAAATGCATACAATGGGGTGCCCTGAGAGCGAACAGGCACCTCGTGTGCTAGTGAGCAAAGTTCACTGCAGCTGGTGTAAAAACAGCTGCCAAACACATTGGAGAGGTCCTTAAAAAACAGGTAGAAAAATCTTCCAGGAGAGCAATTGCTGTTTCTGGATACCTATCAAGGAACTTACACTTGGAAGAGTTTAGCAACTTTGTATTTAACAGAAATGAAGTTCAAGGAATAATGCACTGCTCTAGTAAGCTGTAAACAACATCCAATTTAAAGAATAAAGTGACATGCCTCCTCACAGGTGCTGAACATTCTCAGCTCCATCACCTCCTGACTTCATTAGGATCCAGGCAGCAAAGCAGCTCCTTGGGCTAATTCAAGCTCTTTCTAGATTAAGCCCTAGAGTAATTCATTGCTGCATGTACCACAGTCATGCTGCCCTCCTTCTGCCCTTGCCTCTCTACTGCTGAACAGCGGGACTGAGTGAGCATCACAGACCTGTCTGATCTTGTGCATTTACTGCCCGAATCCTTCTGAATCACATTCACGTAAAGGTTTGGTGAGAGGCTGCTCCCAGGCAGAGGAGCTGCACATTGCTGCCCACTTCCCACAGCTCTCTCCTCTCCCCAGCCATCAGTAGGATTTTTTCTGGTTTTCTTATCACAGATACTGCTTGTGTTGTAGTACTGGAGCATTGTTCTCACATTCCCAGGAAGGAGCTGGCATCACTGTTTCTTTACAGTCATTTGGATGACAGGTCTCTGTCCCAGCATCTGCAGCTGGCAGAGACAGTGAACCACTGTGCAGCATTTGAAAGTTGGCACCGTGCTTGTGCTGGCTTACAACCCAAGCCCATTCATGTATCCGTGTCAGGCAGAGAACAGCATCAATCTGACAAGAGGCCCCTGAGACAGGCCAGTTCCCATCAGGTGAACTTCCTGAGCTCAAATAGAAAACCACAGAACTGTATTCCCACCACCACCACCTACTTGAGTTCAAATGTTACCCAGCAAAAAAAGGACTGTCAGCAGGAAGAGAAAGTCAGTGGGATTCATGCGCAGCCAATTCTCAATGAGTGAGTACACTCTTATCTATAGTTGTTTGTATCTTGTGAATTTGAACTGCACTTATCTAAGCAGAATCATAGAATCATTAAGGCTGGAAAAGACCTCCGAGGTTGCCCAGTCCATGACTGTCCAACTCTTTAGCTTGCCTGAGCCACACTGAGTGAAGAGGAATTGTCTTGGGCCATGTTGGGTCACTCTTGGGTCACTCTGAAAGCAATGGCTTCTATTTATTTCCATGGATGCTACAAGAGACACAAAGAACGCAGTAACTCTGTTTGGTAGTGCAAATTCTCATACAGAACACTATTTTTCAACATAGTCACCATTAGCCCTGCATTTTTACCAGCAATGAAGAAGAGCCTGCGTGGCACGCTCATCAAAACCTGCACCAGTGGAGGTGCCCTGCCATCACCTACTGAAACACAGCACCCACCACCTCACTGTGCTCACATCCACTGTTTGGTCTCCATAAATGTTCAGCAAGCACTGATGAATGTCAGTGGGTGACATTTTTCCTGCATGCAGAAATTCAGTGACACACCTTTGCTTCACATATGCGCTTCCATGTCAGATGCCATTCTGTCAGACCACCCCTCTGCTGCTCACAACAACAAAATGTGATGAGGTGTTGGTGGGAAGGTTCCACCTCTTCTGCCTTACCACCAACATCCACCTCTAACATTGTGGGCTATCATCATAAAATAGGAGGCATTACTTTTAGAGCCCTTGTAAAATATATAATATGTTTAACATATATAAGTAACAAGACATTTGAACTTCTAATATTTTTATTAAAACATTAAAAAAGAGAGCAACAAAACCATAAAACTACTTAATATGTGACTTTGTTTTTGTGAAACTAAGGCATCAGTTGGGTTTGATGGCAGTGGTTGCAATTCTTAGTTCTCAAGGTGTTCTTCAGAGACTTTTGACAATAATTGCTCACAATTCTGTGTACTGCCAAAAAGCGATGATATAAACAAGGAGCGACTGTGAAGCAAGGAGTACTTTTCTCTGGTAAGAGAGGGTTTATGAAAGTCTGCTGTGTGGTTGGTACTGAGCAATGGATGTGCTCAGCAGGGCACAGCCACCACCTTGATGGCCCAGCAGCAGGGGGTGGCCATGTTGAGAGCTGTGCTGGACAGCATGCAGCATGCGGGCTGTGGGTCCAACAACCCTGATCTAGTCCAACCATCCACATATCAGCAATATCACTCACTGAACCATGACATTCAGTACTACGTCTGTACATTTCTTAAACACCTTCAGGGACATTGACTCCACTACTGCCCTGGGCTGCCTGTGCCAGTGCATTACCACTCTTTTGGAGAATATTTTCCTGATATCCAACCTGATCCTCCTGTGGTGCAACTTGAGAACATTCCTTCTCATTCTATTGCTGTTACCCAGGAGAAGAGGCTGATCCACACCTCATCACAACCTCTTTTTAGGGAGTTGTAGAATGTTTCTGTCCTCTAGTTAGGAAATAAGCGATAGGTGTTTGTTGGTGTACCAGTAGCTGCATGTTATCCCCTTTAAAATCAATATGTGCAACACAAAGAGGTGTAACTCTAGACTCCCCTACCTTTAGCTGAAAATGAAAACATAACAGCGATTTGCATGAGTGATATCTGGAAAGCCCTTTGGAGAGGAACTCTGGCTGAGCTGACAGCAGCCCCAGCCTGATCTGTGCAGTGCAGGCACATCATCACACAGCACTCAGCTCCTGCTCCTACCAGCTCCACACCCGCTGACAGCTTGAGAAGCGTCAGCAGCCAGTTCTCTGAGGAGGAGGCAAACAAGCAGAGCTGTGAGAAAGAGCAGCCCCATCCCCTCCTCAAGGCTTCAGAACAAAGATGCTTCTCTCTTTGGTGTTCCAGGCCTGGTGCCTACTTGAAAAGGCGCGTTCAATCCTGAGCCCTTCACACTTGTCAGCAGCCTTTCAGCTGTCACCTCCCTCAGCCTTCCTGTACTCGTGCCCTCCCCCCACTTCTAATTAAACCAGTTTTTACAAAACAATATTTTGACAGAAGCAATGAGCTTCATGCCCTGCAGACCGTGAAATGGCTGCAACAGGAGCCCTGCCTTTCTTCCACGGTTTCTGAAATATCATATGAATGAATATTATACCTATAATTAGAGCAGGCATTGGCCTGAATAGTTTTCACCAGTATTTCTAATTAGAAATTAATTTCTGATAGCAATAAAAGCTGCATAGCAGAAGGATAATGATTTGGGACAAAGCTTGCACCACTCCTCCTGGCCTCAGGAGGTCTGCAGCACAAGCCCACACCTTGCTGGCCTCACTGCACGACACAAGGCTTGCCTGCTTGCCGTGTTATGGTACATGCAGAGGCAGAACATTTCACACTATCTGCAGGCTGGGCCACTACTTTTGAGAGAAAAGGGCTTAGTAGTTTGAAGGTAGATGCTTCTGTCTTCCCTACTCCAGCAGTGATGTGACCTCTTCCAGCTTTGAAGGATTTTGATTAACGCACAGTGCTGTTCTGGCTGATATTAGGACATAAGCAAGACAGGGTTGTGGGGAAACCGTATTTTTCATCAGCTTCCTACTATGAAAATAAAAGGCTTGCGTGCCTGAAACCACGTTGCATTTTTCCAGCTGTAAGGGCTGATCAATAAAACGTTACCTCTCTCCACAAAGCCTTTCTTAAATTAACTTAGAAATTTATTTTTTGCTTGTCAGCTTTACTGGCTTGACATCTCATTTGCTTTTCTGTTCCCACTTTTCCACATACTTAGTTCATCAGTAAGCATACCACATTTCAGGAAGATCTACTGCACCATAACTTCTTTTAACTTTAAGCAATTGCTCGTGGTTGCACATCACCAACACTGTCAAATAATATGAGCTGCGTAAATAACAGAACAACTGGAGAACTGGAAAAGTGAAGCCAGGTGCACTCTTCAGTACTTGCTCATTTGTTCCAGAGGGGTTTACTATGATGAGCTTACGTCTAGTGGCCCCCATAACAGAACAATGAGGAAAATGACCAACAGAATGCAGCACTGAGTTGGGCTACAGCCACATCCATGTCTGCAGAGTACCAAAAGCCCACAAGCCAGGAGTAGGAAGGAGCACCACAACACAGAATGATCCTGGCCCATTTCCCATTGCAGTCCCCTCTTCTATATGCTTTGCAGTCTAAAGGCATGGAATTGTAAGTCCTCACAGTTCTGATGTGAAAGCAGAGAAATCTCCAATACACCATTAGCAAGTGTGTGTAAGACCATTGTATTTTTTGTTGAAATGACCCTACTTTTACCATTTAGGGAATACTCAGTTTGGAAAGATCAGATTTCCCACACAGAAAGAAAGCTTCCTATAACATTCCTCTCATGTGAATTTTATTCCAAAGTCACTTTGCCCCAGCAGATGATTATTGTTTAAGGTATTATGCTACAAATAGTACAGATCTTGTCTGGGACTACACAGTGGCAGGCACCTTAAAGAGCTTCCAATAACAGCTTCTGAGCTGTGTCTGCTTCACAGGCCAAGAGAAAAGACAGGTCAAAGTCTGAGAAGAGGATACAGTAGAGGTATATGACAACTACCTATGCAGTGTAATGAATCATGCAGAGCTGAAGCAAGAGCAGTTACCCTGCTCTCTCACAGCATCTGGTTTCTCCTAATTGGCTCACAACTTAAATGCCTAGTAACAGATAGAGGTAACCTTCCTACAGTCACTGCTCTGTAAATAATTGAATCTAAAATGAAGTTTTTAAAGTAATACTTCACAGGATAGCAAGTGGGTTCATTCTCCAACTGCACTAGCATGAAAGCACACACTCACTGACAGAGAAAGGCAATGCAGTCTGTCCCAGCTCATCCTGACAATGCTGGGCTTCTCGAGATAGGAATACTTGTCTCAAAGAAATGAAGATCTGACCCGAATCTCTGAATGAACAGCTGATATGCGAAGCAGCTCTGGCTTCTGCCAAATTTTATCACAACCACACGCCAGGTAATTTGTGTCTCTAGAGTTGCTGGGCTTTTTTGCTTCAAATCCTTTATTGTAGGGATGCAAATTTTTCGAATTTATCATATCTTGGTACAGCTCACCTATCCATTTAACCCTTGTTATCTAGGAAGCTTGAAAGTTTTCTGCAAACACTGTTCTTTCCTTTAGAAATGAGTAAGTTTGTGTGTTTATACACCTCTCTGCATTTGCTGTCACTACAACTACAGTAGCATTGCCAGGCTCAAAGTAGGAAAGTGTTTATGTGTTTGGATATTTTAAAAGTCAGGTGATAGAAGCTTTAAAAGGCAACTAATAATCTGTTCTCTAGGCTCGTATCCATTTAGTCCAGCTAGTTCCAACCAGTCTTGTATACGCCATTTTGCAGTGCAGTTCCTTTAAAATGTTATCACTCCCCTTAAAATTTTGTCAACATGGCTCACAGCTTAAATTGTCATTCCCTGTGCTGCCAGCATGGCTGTGCGATACGTATCTGAACTTACCTTCCATGTGACGGAGGGGCAGGCTGCCAAGGTGAAGGTAACTTTCTCTGTCACTACATTGAAGGTGACACGAAACATGGTTTGTATTCCAGCGGCCTCAGACCCAGGGCAGAAATCCTCGGTGATGGTCACACTGCTCACTTGTGTACATGCTGCCGGGCTCCTGTCACGCTGCGCTATACATGAGGCAAACCCATAATGTTATGATCGAAGCTGAAGCCTGAAACAGCTGTAAGGGTCCAGCTTTTCCCAGCAGCCTCACTCCTGTGTGTCAGGACTAATCAGATTAGCTGGTTTTACTTGTCTGAGTTGGGACTAACAGGTTAGCACAACAGTTTGGGTGGGGGAAGGGAGCAGCAAATAAATCAAATTAGGGCATTTACTAAGCAGCTGAGATTTCCTTCCTGCTCGCCTTTGTCTCTTTACAAGACTCACACAGAGCCAGGACAATGCACTACAAAAATGGAGCTTTGTTTTAGAGCAGCTCTTTGTCTAGGGGAATTTCTCTAATTTTGCCTTGATGTGATTTGTTTTTGGTTGCCAGGGATCACCAACAGGAGAGCTCTCCCCAAGTAGCCTGGATGTTGTGCAGATAAACAAGCCCCACACAGAAAAGATGAACATTGTGCTTTTTTCATCCCATGCTACCACCAAGGCAATGCACCGGCTGTGCCAAGGGATCGGTCACATGGGCTTCTCTGCACAGGGCTGGGTAATGGGGGTCATAGATAGCCACATTTGGAAACTAGGGACAGGACAGGACAACAAGCAAGTCATGAACCCCAACCCACTTCAACCTTGGAGGCAGATTTATCCTTGGGTGAAGGAAAATGAAGAAGATGAAAGAAGGAAAGCAAATAAAGTAGTGTAGGAGCCCCTTTCCTGCCATTACTAGTGGCTGACTGAATGCATGAGCTCTGTGTTACCTGGTGTGAGAGACAGTGTGAGAGGAAGATGCCTCCCTGATGAACACAGGAGGTGCAGTCAGCACTGCCTGATATCATCACAAAACACTACTAGCATGCAAAGACAGAGTTAGTTTGGAAAACACCTCTCATATGTATTTAACCTTCCAAAAATTAGGTTGATAGTTCAAGCTAATTTCCTTCTCTGCCAGTGGAAGATGGGTAGGATCAACTGCCCTCAATAATTACCTCTTTCTCACCACCTACTAAAGAAAAGCAACCTACATGTTGGCATTTCAGAAAAATGACATGAGATTAATACATTCCTTCAAAATTTCCATTAATGGTTCAAAGATGTGGTTTCTTTCCCCAGTTTGCTCAGTGGGACTGCTCTGAGACCCCAGACAGTTGTTAGTTACTGAATGAGGAGGTTATCAAAATGTCTTGAGTTCTGCTAACTAGTAATGATTCTACAAGTGACAACTCATGATGTTGGAAAGAGGTCATTCTGAGAACCTCTTCTTCTTACCAATGAATTCCCACATTCATACAACAGTCATACCAACACTGGACAGATTAGACTTGCCACAGCTCAACAAGGGGAGTAGTACATTGACAGTCCAACCCCCTAACAATTCCCTTATCCTAGTAATCCAATTCTTGTGACCTCAAAGAAGCCATGGAACAAGTTAAAGCTAAGGAATTGCACCAGACCTTTTGATGACAGCATATGGACAGCTTGCTGTACTTTAATGCCTGCACTAGCAGAATTGAAGCCTGTGGTCGTTAAAGGCAACACAAGCCATGACGCAAAACCATTATTCAAAATCCTAATATATATATAATATATATATCCTCATAGCTCAACTCCCAGTACCAGAAAACCTTCCAAGAAGGCCAACCAAGCAGCCAAGTGCCAATTACCTTTAATATGAATAAGATGTGATAGGAGAATTTTGTAGGAAGCCCACACTGCCATGCAGATCTGATGCCCACCTTTAAATTACCCCATCCCTGGAGGCCAGTTAGGATGGGGCCCTGGGCAGCCTGATGTAGAGGGTGGCAACCTTGCCCACAGCATGAGGGTTTGAAGTGGATGGGCTTTAACGCCCCTTCCAACCCAAACCATTCTATGAGTCTATAACAGCAGAATGATATGTCCTGTCACATAAGCCATGATTGACTAGACAGACCAAAGTCATCTGTTTGCTGGGATTATGTGTTAGGTGGGCTTTTTGTTTCCATGAAGAGAAAATAAAATTCAGGTCCTGGCAAATAATGTACTGATTGTAATAAATTTGTACATTTCTGAAGGGACTCATGCGCAGTGAAATGTGCTTTCCCCTCTGCAACTGACTTGCTTTTCCTCTGGTCTGCTCTCATTTACTCATCTAATTAGATTTTTTTAGCACTATTCAATCACCAGGGTATGAAGTGGAGGCAAAATAAATTGAAGTATTTTCTTGCTTTAGTTTTATAACCAATATGATTTAAGTGCAGGTTTACTGAGATTCTGAAGGAGAAAGTTTCCTTTATGAGAAAAGATTCATTTCCAAGACAGTTGTAAACTAAAGTTGTTTCCCTGTAAACTATCTTCCAGTGGCCAGCAATGCTGCTGTTCCTGTAAGAAAATGTTGGCACAGGCAGTCAGGCTCGGGTCTCAATCCCTTGGTAATTTGTGCCACACTGATAGAGAGAATGAAATACAAAAGGATGAAAATCACCAAGCTAGATGCTCAGCCAGCACAGTACACATTTCCCTTCTCTCCCCATTGTCCTTCACTATCATACCCTGCTTCTTTGTTTCTTCCTACTTTATGATTGATACCCAAGATTCATGTCTTGTTACTATTTGTACTGTAAACTCCTCAGGGCAACATTTTATTTATTCTTCATATAGCCCCAAACTTATGCCTGAGCACTAGCAGGGCCTCTGGAGCACTGCTGCACTGTCAATCAAGCTCAGCATATTAAAACAAGCCTATGCTGAGATCATCCATCCTTATCTACTGCCTTAAAATATTTAGAGAAGTTACTCCTCAGATATATTTTCTTCTCCTGTTAATCCAAAGACATGCATAATACTTTTATTTAAAACATATACTTTTAATATGCTGACTACATTGACTTAACAAATTACATAGGACATCACAGCTGGGAGCTTACTGACAAGTACTACTTTATGGCATACTTAGAAATACCCACTGCGAATCATAACTTCACTTTCCTTTCCCTCCAATACATATATGCCAGCATGCATCCTGTTTTTCCATGACACCCCACGCTTTTCTTCCTTCTCAAAGAAACAATAAGATCCAGAAGCATATTTCAGAGTGGCAACAACTGTAGACACAGATTCTGAGATCCATCCAAAAAGGCAGAATACCTGTCAGCTCTAGCAAACAAGAAAGATTAACTGAGACAGCAATATGTTGTGCTCCTCCCATAGACAGCATTTCATGCTGTGAAATATATGTGGTATTGCATCTTGATAGTATCCTAAAGGCAGCGGTGCCACTCTCCTCTGGATACAGTTCCCTTTGTACTCAGTACTGTGTTCAGTTTTGAGCCCCTCACTACAGGAAAGACATTGAAGCCCTGGAGCATGTTCAGAGAAAGGCAGCAAAGCTGTGAGGGGTCTGGAGCACAAGTCTGATGAGGAGCAGCTGTAAGCTGGGATTGTTCAGTCTGGAGAAGAGGTTCAGGGGAGACCTTATTGCTCCCTACAACTGCCTGAAGGGACGGTGCGGTGAGGTGGGGGGGCGGCCTCTTCTCCCAGGTAACAGCAATAGGACAAGAGGGAATGGCCTCAAGTTGTGCTAGGGGAGGTTCATGTTGGATATTAGGAAAAATTTCTTCTCTGAAATAATGGTGAGGCAGTGGCACAGGCTGCCCAGGGAGGTGGTGGAATCACCATCCCAGAAGGTGTCCAAGAAACATGGAGATTTGGCACTGACGGATGTAGTTACTGGGCACGGAGGAGATGACTGATGATTGGACTAGATGTTCTTATTCTGTTCCAAACTTAATGAGTCTATGATTCTATGACAATAGCACAGAAGCTAGCCATAAGTCTGATTCAACACATATACTTACACAGAATGCACTAGCTGCAAACCACCACTGCAGATTTTCAGGCTGCTGCCAGATGAAAAGTATAAATGGAAGACAGGCAGAAGCAACCAAATCTGCCCTCCACTGGCATAACATTTTCTGGTCAAAATTAGAGAGCAAAACTCATAGAACGAAGGACATTTATGAATGCCAATACCTCAATTTATGAATCTATCATGAGATGCCTGTTAGGGGCTAACAGCAAATAATTGCATGTTTTCATATCACTTCAGAAAGCACATGATGGTTGGGGCATTCTAATTAGCTATCAGCTTTGATAAGTAGAATTTCTGGTTTCATTTGCTCTTGTAGTTACTGCCATTAACTCTCTCATACGTTTTGCAGATCTCTTATCCTAACATCTTCCAGCTGGCCAAATGGAAAATGGCAGCTTCCACACTTCCTGTGCTTTGAAAATATGTGGTTAAGCCTGCCTGAGTGAATTTCCCATCTCTTCCTATTCAGTTAGTATTCATAAGTGTATGTTTAAGGAGTGATGCCTGAAATGTCTCCCCAAAGCATCTGAAATCCTGTAAAGTCAGTTTTGATTACTACAAGATTGAGAATTAGAAAATGATGCAGACTCTAAGTAAGAACTTCCTCTGTGGCTCAGAGTAAGACTTTGCAGGGAAGGCTGCATGCCGTCCCCATTATCCTGCTGCTTGCACTGCTGTACAAAGAATTCCTGCTTCAAAAGAAAGGCTTTCTGAATTCAATAGCTCCTTCTGGTGGTCTGAAAGAAAAGGCTTGATTGCAGTCAGCCCGAGGCACTGCAGCATTGATGCACAATTCATTCAGTAATCACACATAACAGCAACAGCTAGAAGTTATGGCATCAATTTAAGAAAAAAAACAAAAAACAAAAAACAAAAAAACAACATAAAAGTGAAGATTCAATAAAATGCCACACCAGCTATATTTTACATTCTTCTTATAAAGGAGACAAGGCTTCCAGGAAATCCTTCTTTCATCTCATTTCACCATGATATTTCTGTGCATTTCCTTTCCTAGTGTGAACAAGAAAGCGTGAAGAGAGGTGATGGGATGAAAAGTGGTCAGAGTCAGGAATTCTGAGCTGATGGTCCAACAAATTGAAGAGAAGTCCTCAGTGAAGTACTGAGCATGGTCTATCTCTGATCAACTGGTTCTGATTTTGAGGAGCTGATCAAGATCCAAGAGAAGAATTTAATTCAAACCTTGGTGAAGACAGAGAGACTTCCTCTATTAATGTGAATGTGGTCTTGGTCAGGCTCAAAGACACCACCTTCAAGGAGGAAGAACATGTTATATAATCTCTGAGAAAGAGATGCTAAAAAGCTTTTGTTTTCTGGTTTTTACCCTTAGATTGCCCAACGTCAAGACAGATACTATGCTCTTCTTGGGCTAATCTCTTAAAATTGACAAGCACATCACACTTTAAAGCTATGCATTCTGTCCAATCCATTCTTACTACCATGATGTCAGTCCTCAACTACTCAAACAAAACATTTTGGGAATTATAAGCAATAGTCCCTCAACTTGTTTCTAAATGACACATTGTTTTTAGTGAACAGAATTTGCTGCCAAGGTTCTACAAATGTACTTCCTATTTGATGTTCCTTTCACGACTCATTTGTGAGACATCATAGTACTCCAGAGAAAACCTTTCCAATCACACCACCAGCCAGGAAGTAGGATAATTCTGCTCAGTTAGATCCCTGATACCTGAGATTCTGCTTCAGTGAAGCACTGAAGAGACCTTCAAGTTAAATCAAGACAAATATTATTTTAAAACAGATATGAATCATTGTCTGCTCACACTTTCTCCAAACATCATGCTTGGAGAAAACCAAGGTTTTAAAAAGCTAATGAATAACACAGATGTTTAAATGAACTGTGAAAGCAACAACACATATCTTTCTAAATACAGCTTCCCCTAAAATATTTGCAATCTAGATTTTGTTGAAAGTCAATGTAGAATAAATTAAAATGAAAACAGTCAATGTTTTTATGCAAAGAACAAATACTTGGGAGAAAAGCACAACAAAAAAAACAGCACTAGGGGCAGAAACAAAAAACAAAACAAAACAAAAAAAGGCAAAACACCAAATCAGAATCTAAACAACAATTTAATTTTCCTGATATACGCATATTTCCTGTCAATGGCCCTGACAGATGTCAGCGTGGATTTTAGGGTCTGGCCTACCTGGTACCGTAACTGAGTTACCAAAGAGAACTTAATCCTACTGGTAAAGAAAATGATTTTTTTGACACTTGATGTTAATCTTTGATCTGAATGTTTACTCAGAGTACTGCAGAAAAAATCAGTTTGAAGTTGACTGCTGATGCTTTCTGCCAACTGGTTCCAATTCCTTCTAGATGTAAATTCAGAGTTAGCGATTATTAACTGTGTGTCCAAAGGGTGCTCTATATTACATACAAATTAAGTGGGAATGATATGGAATGGGAGGAGCTTGCAAGAAATAGAGAATGCACCCTGGGAGAGCAGTGAGTGATTCTGTGCTGGGGTGGATATGTTCCCTTTCCAAACAGCACGTGTGAGGCTTGTCTCTCTGGAGCCCTGGAAGAACACATTCAGAAAGAAGTTTTGAAGAAAGAAGCTTGCAGTCAGGGTGCCTTGTGCTAGTCAGTATTGACTTCTGTGGGCAAAGAGGAACTGTTTGACTCTTAAAAGCAGGAGACTTAGAGAAAGGAAAAAACATGCCAGGTTCCCATGCAAATACCAGCAGGCTTAGCTGTGGGATGAGCATGTCAGTCTACATTCTGTGTGTACTGTGTATGTTTTCAAATGGCTGTTATCCAGCTATTAATTACAGTGTGCATGAGAACTGCATATGAAGCCCGTTCCATTCCATTAGAGACCATACTTCTGCAGAGAAAGCAAAACCTCTGTCTCCAGCAGCCTTTGATGAATACCAGCATAAAACCAAAGAGAACCAGAAGAGTGTGTCCTTAGCTCTCAGTAATCATAAGAAACAACCACAGAAATTTGAACTGAAGGTCCAACCAGCTCAGGGCCTCCTAGAGCAGTCACTGCTGGGGACTTAGGAAGAAGCAAGGATCAGAGTGAGTATACCATGGCTTTCTGACAGATCACTTCAGCTTTCAGCAATCTTTGTTTAGGGACTTCCAAAGTCATTTTATCTTAGGTAATATTCGATCAACTTTCTTCCCCTGTTTTCTCTCTAAAGCCATTAACATTTTTTGCTGCTATGAGGTCCAAGTGATAACCAGTTCTATAAATGAATTATGAGACTGCAGAATCCTAGATAGTATCATAGAATCACTTAGGTTGAAGAAGACCTTAAAGATCATCAAGTCCGACCACAACCCAACCATACTACCCTAACTCTAATAACCCTCCACTAAATCAGGGGGAAATTCTTTACAGAGAGAGTGGTGAGGTGCTGGAACAGGCTGCCCAGAGAGGTTGTGGATGCCCCGTTCCTGTAAGCGTTCAAGGCCAGATTGGATGGGGCCCTGAGCAGTCTGGTCTAGAATTAAATGTGGAGGTTGGTGGCCCTGCAAGTGGCAGGGGGGTTGGAGATCCATGATCCTTGAGGTCCCTTCCAACCCTGGCCATTCTGTGATTCTGTGATTCACTCTGTGAAATCATGCCCCTGAGCACCACATCCAAATGGTTTTTAAACAAATCCAGGGATGGTGACTCAACCACCTCCCTGGGGAGCTTATTCCAGTGCTTAAAAACCCTTTCTGTAAATAAGTGTTTCCTGATATCCAACCTAAACCTCCCCTAGTGCAGCTTGAGGCCGTGTCACCTCATCCTGCCACCTGTCACCAGTGAGAAGAAACCAGCCCCACTCTCGTTGTAAGCACCTTTCAGATATTGGAAGAGAGCAATAAGGTCTCTCTCAACTTCCTCTTCTCCAGGCAGAGCAGTCCCAGTTCCTTCAGTCTCTCCTAGTAGGGCATATTCTCCAAGCCCTTCACAAGCCTTGTTGCCCTTCTTTGGACCTGCTCCAGCACCTCTGTGTCCCTTCTGGATTGAGGTGCCCAAAACTGAACACAGTACTCAATGTGAGGCCTCACCACCTCTGCTCACCACACCATTCCTGATACAAGCCAGGATGCCATTGGCCTTCTTGGCCACCTGGGCACACTGCTGGCTCATATTCAGCCGACTGCCCATCATTGCACCAAGGTCACTTTCCATCAGGCAGCCTTCCAGCCACTCCTTGCCATGCCTGTAGGGTTGCCTGGGTTGTTGTGACCAAAATGCAGGAAAACTGGGGAGGGACTTTTTATGTGGGCATGTAGCTACGGGATGAGGGGAAATGATTTTAAACTGGAAGAGGGTAAATTTAGACTAGGCATTAGGAAGAAATTCTTTACTGTGTGGGAGGTGACACATTGGCACAGGTTGCCCAGCAAGGTTATGGATGCCCCCTCAGTGGAAGCGCTCCAGGCCAGGCATGATGGGGCTGTGAGCAACCAGATCTACTGGGAGGTTTCCCTTCCTACAGCAGAGGGGTTGGAACTAGGTGATCTCCAAGGTCCCTTCCAACCCAAACCATTCTGTGATCCTGTCATGTACAGATGCATTAATACCAAGAGATGATGACAACAAGGAAACCATCCCCAAAAATGTTTGTAGTACAGATGTCACAAGGTGGAAGAAGCACCATAGGTAAAATTAATCAGAAAGTTTATTTTGAAGGTTTTTAAATGGTCTTTAATTCTGTGGTAGCTTCTCAGTGGTCATCTGGGGGTCAAGGAAGGAATGACAGTCTTCATTGCTCCGAAACATTCATCCCTGGTCTCGGGAGCATGTTCAGATATGGTGATTGTGTTCTCTTCTGGATGTGGTGCCTCTGGTATTTCTCAGCTGGGCCCATTCATCCTTTTTTAGCTTATTGTTTGTTCCTTATCTTCAAAGGTCAATTGTAGACAGGTCCACATGATTACTTGAGGTACTGCTATGTGCAATACTCAAGTTCCAGATACCATCCTAAGGTGAGCAGACATAAGCACCTGCTTATCGATGTGGAAAACGTATCTGTGCACAGGTATGTGGAGGGGACTGTAGTAGAGAGGTGCTGTGAAGCTGCCACTATTACTGCAGTGCAGATACCCAGATCCTGTAGGACCACAGAGCACTGCAGAGTAAAGCGTGGGCTTTCCCAGGGCTTCAGTCCGTGCCTTGTACAGATGTAGACACAGGCTGGAAAATAGCCAGATGTACTGCTATATATTGCAGGCCTAGGGTACCTCATCTGACAGTCATTTCCATGGCACGGTGTTGAAAGGACGACTGCCGTCAATAACACTGGAGCCAGCATCTGCTATGAACCAGGTCTCTGCAAAGCACTATCAAACATTGTGGTGAGGGCAGGGGACCTTGAGGGGCTTCTAAGTAACCTAGGGAACAAGAAGGTGTACTACAAGGCAGATGGGAAGGAAGAAAGGAAGAAGCAGCCTCATGTCCCGTATGACTGTGCTGCACTCCCCAGCATTGCCCTGCTCACCGGGTTGCTGGTCTGCCAGCCATTTCCAAGGCCACTTGTAGAAACGGCCACTGCATTCTGGAAGTCCGGTACAGCATCTGCCGGGGGGTCAGGTCCCTGCAAAGCAGTATCACAAGTTGTGGTGCGGGCAGGGGAACTTAGGCAGATTCCAGGGATTCTCGGGAACTAGAAGGGGTACTGTGTGTGGCTGACTTATCTTTTATTATTGAAGTTCGTGAACAGGAAGTCAGATGAGGATAGACGTGTATCCTGCTCTGGCTCCATGTGCACTTGGGCGCCCATCTAGAAGGCAGATGGGAAGGAAGAAAGGAAGAAGCAGCCTCATGCCCCGTATGACTGTGCTGCCCTCCCCAGCATTGCCCTGCTCACCGGGTTGCTGGTCTGCCCGCCATTTCCATGGCCACGTGTGGAAACAGCCACTGCATTCTGGAGGTGTGGTACGGGATCTGTAGGGGGGTCAGGTCCCTACAAAGCAGTACCAAAAGTTGTGGTGCGGGCAGATGACCTTGGGCAGATTCCAGGAAACCTCGGGAACTAGAAGGGGTACTGTGTGTGGCTGACTTATCTTTTTTTATTGCAGTTGGAGAGCTGGTAGTCAGATGAGGATAGACCCGTATGCTGTTCTGGCTCCATCTGCCTTTGGGCGCCCATCTAGAAGGCAGATGGGAAGGAAGGAAGGAAGAAGCAGCCTCATGCCCCGTATGACTGTGTTGCCGTCCCCAGCATTGCCCTGCTCACCGGGTTGCTGGTCTGCCCGCCATTTCCATGGCCTCGTGTGGAAAGGGCAACAGCATTCTTCGGTCTGGTACAGCATCTGCCAGGGGGCCGGGTCCCTGCAAAGCAGTATCACACGTTGTGGTGCGAGCAGGGGACCTTGGGCAGATTCCAGGGACCCTCGGGAACTAGAAGGGGTACTGTGTGTGGCTGACTTCACTTTTTTTATTGAAGTTGGAGAGCAGGTAGTCCTTTAGGATAGACTATGTATGCTGTTCTGGCTCCATCTGCCTTTGGGCGCCCATCTAGAAGGCAGATGGGAAGGAAGAAAGGAAGAAGCAGCCTCATGTCCCGTATGACTGTGCTGCCCTCCCCAGCATAGCCCTGCTCACCGGCTTGCTGGTCTGCCAGCCATTTCCATGGCCACGTGTGGAAATGGACAGTGCATTCTTAGGTCTGGTACAGAATTTGCCATGGGACAAGGTCCCTGCAAAGCAGTATCACACGTTGAGGTGCGGGCAGGGGACCTTGGGCAGCCTCCAGGGACCCTCGGGAACTAGAAGGGGTACTGTGTGTGGCTGACTTATCTTTTTTTATTAAAGTTGGAGAGCAGTTAGTCAGATGAGGATTGTCGTGTATCCTGCTCTGGCTCCATTTGCCTTTGGGCGCCCATCTAGAAGGCAGATGGGAAGGAAGAAAGGAAGAAGCAGCCACGTGCCACTGGTCCCTGAGCTACCCTCCCCAGCATTGCCCTGCTCACCGGGTTGCTGGTCTGCCCGCCATTTCCATGGCCACATGTGGAAAGGACCACTGCATTCTGGAGGTCTGGTACACCATCTGCCGGGGGGTCCAGGTCCCTACAGAGCAGTATCACATGTTGTGGTGCGAGCAGGGGACCTTGTGCAGATTCCATAGACCCTCGGGAACTAGAAGGGGTACTGTGTGTGGCTGACTTATCTTTTCTTATTGCAGTTGGAGAGCTGGTAGTCAGATGAGGATAGACGTGTATCCTGCTCTGGCTCCATCTGCATTTGCGCGCCCATCTAGAAGGCAGATGGGAAGGAAGAATGGAAGAAGCAGCCACGTGCCAGTAATCCCTGAGCTAACCTCCCCAGCATTGCCCTGCTCACCGGCTTGCTGGTCTGCCAGCCATTTCCATGGCCACGTGTGGAAACGGCCACTGCATTCGGGAGGTCTGGTACAGCATCTGCCAGGGGGCCGGGTCCCTGCAAAGCAGTATCACACGTTGTGGTGCGACCAGGGGACCTGGGGCAGATTCCAGGGACCCTCGGGAACTAGAAGGGGTACTGTGTGTGGCTGAAATATCTTTTTTTATTGAAGTTGGAGAGCTGGTAGTCAGATGAGGATAGACGTGCATGCTGTTCTGGCTCCATCTGCCTTTTGGCGCCCATCTAGAAGGCAGATGGGAAGGAAGGAAGGAAGAAGCAGCCTCATGCCCCGTATGACTGTGCTGCCCTCCCCAGCATTGCCCTGCTCACCGGGTTGCTGGTCTGCCAGCCATTTCCATGGCCACGTGTGGAAATGGACAGTGCATTCTTAGGTCTGGTACAGCATTTGCCATGGGACAAGGTACCTGCAAAGCAGTATCACACGTTGTGGTGCGGGCAGGGGACCACGGGCAGATTCCAGGGACCCTCGGGAACTAGAAGGGGTACTGTGTGTGGCTGACTTATCTTTTTTTATTGAAGTTGGAGACCAGGAAGTCAGATGAGGATAGACGTGTATCCTGCTCAGGCTCCATCTGCATTAGGGTGCCCATCTAGAAGGCAGATGGGAAGGAAGAAAGGAAGAAGCAGCCACGTGACACTGGTCCCTAAGCTACCCTCCCCAGCATTGCCCTGCTCACCGGCTTGCTGGTATGCCAGCCATTTCCATGGCCACATGTGGAAAGGGCAACTGCATTCTGGAGATGTGGTACAGCATCTGCCAGGGGTCAGGTCCCTACAAAACAGTATCAAAAGTTGTGGTGCGGGCAGGGGACCTTGGGCAGCCTCCAGGGACCCTCGGGAACTTGAAGGGGCACTGTGTGTGGCTGACTTATCTTTTTTTATTGCAGTTCGAGAGTAGGAAGTAGGTTAGGATAGACTACGTATGCTGTTCTGGCTCCATCTGCCTTTGGGCGCCCATCTAGAAGGCAGATGGGAAGGAAGAAAGGAAGAAGCACTCTCAGGCCCAGTATGAGTGTGCTGCCCTCCCCAGCATTGCCCTGCTCACCGGGTTGCTGGTCTGCCAGCCATTTCCATGGCCACGTGTGGAAAGGGCAACTGCATTCTGGAGGGCTAGTACAGAATCTGACAGGGGGCGAGGTCCCTGCAAAGCAGTATCACACGTTGTGGTTCGGGCAGGGGACCTTGGGCAGCTATCAGGGACACTTGGAAACTAGAAGGGGTACTGTGTGTGGCTGACTTAACATTTTTTATTGAAGTTGGAGAGCTGGTAGTCAGATGAGGATAGACGGGTATCCTACTCTGGCTCCATCTGCATTAGGGTGCCCATCTAGAAGGCAGATCGGAAGGAAGAAAGGAAGAAGCAGCCACGTGCCACTGGTCCCGAAGCTACCCTCCCCAGCATTGCCCTGCTCACCGGGTTGCTGGTCTGCCAGCCATTTCCATGGCCACATGTGGAAAGGTCCACTGCATTCTGGAGGTCTGGTACAGCATCTGCAGGGGGGTGAGGTCCCTACAGAGCAGTATCAAAAGTTGTGGTGCGGGCAGGGGACCTTGGGCAG
>NW_024885532.1:31492644-31662569 GCF_019232065.1 Centrocercus urophasianus | reverse complement strand
CTGTGCTGCCCTCCCCAGCATTGCCCTGCTCACCGGGTTGCTGGTCTGCCAGCCATTTCATGGCCTCGTGTGGAAAGGGCCACTGCATTCGGGAGTACTGGTGCTAGTACATTCCTTGTGGCCATGTCCCTGCAAATCAGTATCTGACTTTGTGGTGTGGGCAGGGGACCTTGGGCAGATTTCAGCAACCCTTGGGTACTTGAAGCGGTACTGTTCGTGGCTGACTTATCTTTTTTTATTGACGTTGGAGAGCAGGTATTCAGATGAGAATAGACGTGTATCCTGCCTTTTCTCCATCTTCATTTGGGTGCCCACCTGCAAGGGAGATGGAAAGGAAGGAAGGAATAGGCATCCTTGTGCCCTGTTTCCCTGTGCTTCTCTCCCCAGCATTTCCCTGCTCAACGGGTTGCTGGTATGCCAGTCATTTTTGATGGACATTTCTGGAAAGACTCACTGCAATCAATATTTCCTTTGTGAGCACCTGTATTCATTGGTTAGGTCTCATGAAAACAGTGCAATATTTTTCCTTTGCAGCGAGGGGTTTTTGAGTCTCTTCCACAGTTTTGAGTGAGCTAGGTAAGTTGTATTACAGGAAAAACTTATCTGTCCTGTGGAGCATGGCCCTCTTGTAGTGATGTGAATGCGGGTGAGGATAGTAGTATCTCGTTGCCCTGCTGTGTCCCTGTCCTGCTGTGTCCTTGTAGCAGAGGAGGATGAGCTGCCATCCACCCCCATGGGCAGCTTATAGGGTGCTCATTGGCCATTTCTGGTCAGCAGTGCCCTTCTGGTCAGCATTCAGGTTGCTGTGATACCAAGCTCTCTCTGGAACACAGCCGCTATTGTGACTTGGCTGTGACAGCTGCAGGGTGGTTCCTGGACCTGCTGGTTGCCCCTAGTGATGTGGATGTGATGTATCAGGGTTGGTGCTGCCTGGGATGTGGCTGCTGCCTTCCACCATTCGTGTAATAAGGAAAGCAATGAGTTGTTCTTGGTGCCTGATGGTACTTAGGCCGTGTGAGCATGAAGATCACAGCCATTGCCTTTCTCCCATCTCTAAGGGAAGTCAGACAGGAGGTGTTGAGAGGGAGGGGGAGCGGGGCCCTCAGTAGTGGGAGGGGTGCTTTTTCCTTCCAGAATCTGTGAATATGTGGCTCAGCACTTGTTGATTGCTTTTGGTTCCCATGGCTGAAAGGAGCACTTCTGATCTCGTCCTGCTCAGGACACTCTGGAAATCATGCCTCCCATTGCCAGGAGCTCCTCCAAGCCCTTCCCGTGGTTCCCAGGTTTGCACAGTGCCATGCTGGTGACAAGGCCATGCCCTGTGAGAGTTGGCTGGGTGCAGCCCTGCTGCCAAGGCCCTGGCTGTGCATCCACTCATGTACCATCACGGACGATCTTCCTGTTCCCCCCCCCCATGGGCCACTGTAGCCCCTGTCCTACCTGTGGCACTGGCTGCTGCAGGGCTCCCTGTCCTACAGCTTTGCAGTCTCTCTACCTTTTCTGTAAGCATGAAGAGTAACTCTCTCTCTGGAGTTGTTGTGGCCAAAATGCAGGACCTGACTCTTGGCCCTACTGAAACTCATACAGTTTATCTTGGCTCATCGATCCAGGTCCCTCTCTAGTGCCTTTCTCCCCACTGGCAGGTCAACAGTTCCTCCCAGCTTGATGTCACCTGCAAACTTACTGAGAGTGCACTCAATCCCCTTGTCAAGATCATTAATAAAGAAGTTAAATAGATAAATATTAAAGTATTTGGTTTTACTTTTTTTTTCCTACCTCCACATGACATTCAGAACTCCATAGGTTTTTGTTACTACAAAAATAACTTGAACTCATTTTCTTCATACGGTTGTGTCTATAGCCCTCAGAGGCCTACCTCTTAAAGGCCATTTCTTTGATAAGGCAAGAAATCCATTTCTCACTCCAAACTGTCCCAGCCACCAGCCCTGAAATCAATGGGTTCACTGTGTCCAGTGGGATGCCCTTTCCCTTTTGTCTTCTAGAAATTTGAAATTGGTGTGATTGACATAAGGTTTGTCTGAGTTGCCACATAACAATGCCAGAATAAATTTACCTCTCTATCATGAAAATTGGCCATCTGTTCATAAATCTATGATTCCTACCTTTTAGTCAGTTATTTAACTGTTCCTCAAAGAGCCTCTGATAAGGGAGTACATATCAAAATATTTTTGGAAATATCATTCTGATACTTTACAAAACTCCTTTAAATGTTAGGATTGTTTCTTGTACGATCCTTTACTGTTGAGGTTCTATGAGGATTAATCCACAGCCGTGAGTTTGTAGAGGCTGTGTGGAAAGACCCCTATTCGTGCACATCCAAAAAGAGATCCGTCCAGACACATTACTGAAGGCAGTGAGACCTAGTGGTGAAAAAAAAGATTGTAAGGTGTAGCCTTTCAGTAGAACAGCTTGCTTGCTGTCATGGAGGAAGCCTGTAGCAGCTTCAGGAGATGAGTCGTAACACCTTCCATAGCTCAGCTCAGCTCCTCACCTCCAAGGCTTCCCTCCATAGTGTGTATGAGAGCAAACTTTGTGTCACAACATCCCTAGTCTGAAAGGAGACATCTGTCGCAATATTCTTGGAAGGTTAGTAATGCCACTAGCAGACAAACTAAATAAATGGCAATGCTTGAGTCAGAAAGATGTCTGTGACCCTATGGGGAATTAGAATGTCAGAGTACATTTGTATCAGAGCAGTTGAGCTATCATCACCAGAAATTTTATCTTCAATTTGAGCGAACAATTTCAGTAGCAGCTTTGGAAAAAGATTGTACCCTTCTAGCTCTAACATTCCTTTTTTGATCATCATAGATAGAAAAGGGTCTTTGAAAAACATTATGTGTTCTAGATTCCTTTAACAAAGGAATAAATTCAAACACTTTTTATCTAATTTTATAACATTTTAAAGAAAATCAATTAAACTTCCAAAACAACCCAAATGGGCAGACAATCAACTATCTACATTTCCTGAAATAATTTAGAAACAAGTTCTAGATACCCTAAAGTACTTCTCCTCTGCTGAACTTAGGATTATGATCTATATTTTTCCTGGTCAGTTGAAGAGAGGTTTAAGGAAATGATATTCTCTGTGATTGAAGAAGATCAAAAAGGAAATATTGTTTTGCTCTTGCAGGCACAAAACAATCTAAAGTAAGCCACCTCACATACATCACTTAACCAGTAAGTCTGAAAAGGAAAGCATACCCTAGCACACTATTTCTTCACTTGTACCAGTGCCTGGCATAGGACCCACTGACTCTCAGATGACACGCTGCCTGGTTGATCACTGTATTAAAGCTGAATGTGAGCAAGGAGAGGTGATGCGGGCAGAGAAAAGTGTTTTGAAAAGATGAGCAAAATAGTCCAGTTTCTTTGGTTGCAAGCTTGAATACCCAACTGGCCATTTCAATGTGTTGTCTCAGAGCACTCCTGCTTCCAGTGCTACTCATATAGCTAATGTATAACTCTCATACACTACAGAGGTTACACTTGCTGTAAATGATGTTCCACCCCAAGAGATGTAAATTAATTTGCAACTTTTCATCTACACTACAAAATTAACATATGTGTTTTGGAAATCCAGTTGGTACATTCAGCTTACCTTCTTGACTAAGTTTTGAACATGAACAGACAGAATCTGTCCTTCACTCTCATCGTCTCACTCCCCAGACACTGACTAGGTGTCTGTCCTCATCTTTAGACACTCTGTGGCTTGGTCCCAGCTCAGAGATGAAGATTATGGTTTACAGATGTTATAGTAAAAAGTCCAAAAACACAGGAAGCTTGCAAAGATAAATATCAAAACCATGCAACTGAATGGCTTGAGATTGTTACCTGATAAGCAGATGGATAACAGGCTAACAATCAAGATTTCTATGGTCCATCAAAGAGCTGATGTTTACTTCATTGGGCAAGATAAACCACACTAAAGGTAAGCATGAACAGGTTGGCAGAGAAGCTGTGGATGCCCCATCCCTGGATGCATTCAAGGCCAGGCTGGATGTGTTCTTTGATAGTCTGGCCTTGTGGTTGGCAACCCTCCCCACAAAAGAGAGGTTGGAACTAGATGATCTTTGAGGTCCATTCCAGTCCAAGTTCTATGATTCTATGATGATAAGGATGAAAAGATCAGAACACATCCAAATGTGAACTCATGGTGCTGACAGTGATTAAAGCTTGAGTGTATGGTTAGTACATAAAATACTAACATACTACATAAAATAAAATGCCAACTAAAAATGTACAACAGACACGATCAAGTGAATAAAGAACTGCTTAAATATTTCCAGAGGAATAACTTCACACTGAGAGAAATCTGACTGATGGCTGGCCAGACATCTCTGGGTGCCCGTTGATCACCAAAAGAAAGTTTTGTTTGTTAATTTCAGGTATTGTTCAGTATTCAGCAGGCTGAATAACAGAGCATCTGCCTTTGGACTACAAGAGGTTTCCAGATAAAGATCCATGATCTGCTGATTCTGGTAGTACCTTTGTGCCCGTCTCAAGTGTGGATGTATTTGCTGGAACCATAGAGATGCTGATAGCCCCTGGAGTATCAAGAACACCAACTGTGATTAGTGATCATGGGAAAATAATGTTAGAAGGAACAGCAAGGCCTGTATATTTTGTATAAAATATGAATTTTATACAAAAAGGGAAAACCTCATTCTTGTAGCAAACACTACTCTCATGTCTTGGTCCTCAAATGAAAGGATAAACATCCTTAGAACATTCAGAGCATCACAAGCCCTCATAGGACAATGAATTTCTTTAGCCATGCCGTGCTCTAAACAAGGCAGTAATATGTCATCACAAACATACAAAAGAAACCCTCCACTGCCCATTATCTCCCCGGAGAGAGGACCCTAGGAGTCATTCTGTAACTGCTAGTCACACTGCCTGGCCCCCTGATAACACAAACTGCTCAGAAGATATAGGAATGCACACTACACACAAAACTCCTGCAATAAAATGGCTTCCAAAACTACAAAGACAAATTATTACAGTTGCAGCTTTACTGCCCTCACTAGAGGATTGACGCCTGGAAGGGAAGAATTGTGTTAACCATCTGCAAGAGCTGCTGCTGCTTTCGTTCAAACAAGGAACTCACAGCATGCTCTCTACACCAGCAACAGACAGGATACTTGAGCAGTGATAGCATTTCTTCTGATGTGTAAGATCCGGACTATTGGCAGAGTTCACTGCTCAGATAATCACATACAGAGAGTAGCATGGAAATAATTTTAAATCTTATTTCTAACTTCCTAGTCATTTCCCAATCCAGCCCAAAAGCGATTTCTTCCATTCTGCTTACTTTTTCCTGTGCTATTTAGTTGTTTTTTGCTTTTTTGTTTGTTTGTTTTTGGTTAGTACAAACTGGGCCACCTCCCCAGGTTTAATTTATACTCCAAGATAATCCTCCTTGTTCTGCTGTCTACTTCTTCCAGTTTTCCCTTTCACTGCACTTGCATCCATTCTTGATGTTTCTGAAGAGATCCCTCCACTGTTCTTGTAAGCCAGAAATGTTCATGTCTTCAGTTCACATTTAATTCTCATCAGAATGCATTTTCTGTCTTGCTGTCCTTTGCTGTCTCTACAGCAATTACGTAAGTGTTCCCACTAGGTGCATGAAGGATGAATTTAATTTAAAGAGGATGTCCCAAATTCAGCTGCACCATACATGTGTACACAAGCTATTTTCATCCCCACTGTGCAGCTCTGCTGGCAAGCGACAGACTCACAAGTCAGGAGCATAAATCCACTCACAGCATTTAAGATCCTCCAATACTCTCTGCTGCTGTTAATGTTTACTCTCACCAAGTCCACATGGCAGGTGTCTCCTCTATACATCTCACTCCTGTACTCTGTAATTCCATATACATTAGTACCTTCTCCAGCTCTCACTCCAGGGCACAAATCTCACACATTCAACTGCTACATGAAGGAAAATCACATGCTGGTACTTGGAAGTCTCAGGCAGAATACACAGTTCTCATGGCTTACTGTTTAGCCAGATTAGTTTTGGAGGACTTTCTTCTGCCCTCTTACACAAAGAAAACTACTGAGCTGGTGAAGGGAAGAATTCCTGTTGCAGGACCTAACTCTGCAAGAACATTCCTGGTACATTTGCTTCTTGCACGAGACAGTGAAATTATTTTGTATATCTGCAGAATGCAAGAGACATCCCCTTCTCTCCTCCATCAGTAACGTTTTGTCCTTGTTTCCCAGAGCTTGTATTTGTCATCATTCTGACCACATGATGCCTGTTGTGCTACCAACCACTGCGCCCTTTGTCTTCTTTATAGGAGGCAGTCTTAAGAAGGAAATTTTGTGGAAAGATTTATTATAATCCTATAGGGACGGGAACCGGAACTTCCATACTTGTTTCTCAGCTTGAACCTTTCCCTTGTGATCTAAGTTGGACTGATTTATCTTCTTCCTGATTGCACAATTCCTAAAAGACTGGCGCAAGAATGCTGGCAGCAGCTTGGCAGTCAACCCTGAGTATCCTCTGTCATTGTCATTTTTTCAGAAATTTTCACACCTCCATTCTTCTGCAAAGCCAAAACAGCCACACTTTGACTTGCAAGAATGGCTAATTTGTCTTTATGCCTATAGGAAATTCCTGAAACCTCCTTATCACCAGAACAAAGCAACATAATCAACACCATGGATTAGCCTAGAACACTTGTATGCAAGGCTGTGAGCAACAGAGGATGAAGAACTGCCTCAGAGAGAGACAGTCCTGGAGTGACTCTGCTCCAGGCACCTCCATATACAGGACGGACAAACAACTGCCTAAATAGCCCCAACACCTCAAACACATGTCAGCCTGGGCCACTTTTATGATGTTGTAAGACAGAAATATATTAGGAGCCATGACCTCTGACCAGACCCTTCTGTGACCACTGCAAGTGATAACTACAACATCATGTTTCGCCACGTATTTGCTTGGCCATCTATCTCATCACATTCCAGTTTCTAATGAACTCTAAAAATTACCTTCACAAATGCGACCATTTGAACATATTTAAGCTATCTAAAAAATAAGCTTTCTTTAAAGAAGAGTTACTACTTATTCAGTAGAAAAAAAATAAACACCTCCTTATGTTCATTCAGAAGGTGGTGAAGGACTGGAACAGCTGCCCAGAGAAGCTGTGGATGCCCCATCCCTGAAGCCATTCAAAGTCAAGCTTGGTGGGTTCCTGGGCAGGTTGATCTAGTGGCTGGCAACTCTGCCCACACCAGGGTGGGATGAAACTAAATGATGAGGTCCCTTTCAACCCAAGCCCTTCTATGGTTCTATGATTCTTATTAATAGATGTATATATAAACCTAAAGCTTAAAAAAATCAAATGTTGCCTGTGGCATTTTGAGATGTTTTTGCTTTGATTTGGTTGGTTGGCTGGTTATTATGCAAATGTATTCATTCAGAAAAAGTCAACAGAAAAAGTCTGAAATCCCTCGGATGGCCCCAGCACTTTCTGATAGAGATCACTGTGTAGCGTTACAATTTTGCAGAGTACAAAACACCGTTTCACTTCCTCACTAACTGATCTGCATATGATTCATTTTTAAAGTTGTTGAACTATGCTAACAAGATCTCAATAATTAAAAGAGCTTCAGGGGCAAGAGAATAGAGCTGGGAGTTAGCTCTGCTCTCCCTGTAAGAGAGAAGGTTCGTATTTCCTCTCAAGCTGCTTTAAGCTAGCAATACAAATCCACAGCGCTCACGTTAATGCAAGCCTGACTGACAACCCACCATTCAGAGCAAGCATCTCAGATTTCTGCAATTAGCATGTGCTCTAAAATTACTGTTTCTGTAGCCTTGGTCTCTAATTTACATTTTGAAAAGGCTTTTAAGAATGAAGATGCCAAGACTGAGCAAATTCACTGCTCTTTAGAAACATTCTGTGTAGCTCCAAGCACAAGAAAAGCGTGTTTCTCTTAAAATCAATAGGATAAGTATCACATGGGAAAAGACTGACCGTTCTTACCAAGTCAGGAGCACTGAGGGCTTTCATGGCGAAACTCCGGAAAGAGACAAAAGAAACTACTCAGTGCACTGAAAAACACTGTATTAAGAAATGCAGAAAGCCCCAGACTGCATTTGTTAATCCCTGAAAATCTCTTCGTGTCCTTAATGGCAGCTTTTTATATGGAAAACTGTATATTCAAGATGTCTACATAAAACTTAATCACAGATAAAAGAGAGAAAGCAAAGATATATTAGTCATATCTTCTCATCTGCTGCCAGTGATTTTTCTCTTTGTCAAGGTTTGCTTTAGAAGACCCAAGAAATCAGACATGTATTACTTACCCGGGAATAACATTTCAAACTTAAGAACATTTGCTGAAGAATAGGAGGCTTGAAAATAAATGAAATAAAATCTGTAAGCGTTGATGCCTAGTTAGGTCCCATACTGTAATGCTGGAGTCAGTACATAATGGGTACAATAACATTGCTGAGATCAATTTCTGACATTCTGGTCTTCAATTCACTACATTTCACACACTTGAAGTTCCACCTACTGCACCTGAGTTCCCCTGCACCTGAGGTGCAAGTTGTGATAGGTCAGGTTCCTATCCAACAAAGATTCCTAAGGCACCTTTAATATTGATGTTTTCATTGTGCAGATTTAGCCAAGTTATTCTTTCAACAACTTTGCCACCCACAACTTTTGATTTTTTTTGTGTGCCCACGTGTGGTAGAAAAATAAAGAGAAAAGAAAAGAAGACAATTTAAGTGGATTTTACAAAACAGTAACATTTCTGGTTCTCTGTTTAACTTCCAGTTTGCTATTTAAGCATCAAAGAGGTATTGAGTATTAAAGAACAACTGAATGAATAACATTTAGTATTGTGTAGCAGTTCGTTATACTGGCATCCAATCTGCAGTATCCGATAATACATTAAAATGCTGGTGTTTGTTATTATAATATATAAATGCATTCATATGACCACGTTCTCCCCACACAGAAAATCAACTAAAGCATGCACATTTATCGCTTCCTTCTTCCACCTCTTCTACACATAAAGCTCACATTTCATCTCTCTGATCAAAAGGACCTTTGAAAGTCTCTAGTATATTCCCATGACAATTACATAGAGGACAGCATTGGTATGGCATTGTCAGCAAGTTAAGGGACACGATCACTCTCTCTGCTCCTAAGGCCATATGGAGTACTGTGCCCAGTTTTAGGCTCCCCAATAAAAGCTGGAAAAACTGGAGGCTGTGCATAGCAGGAGCATCTAATGGCTATAGACTGGAGACGTAGCATAGAACAAAAGGACGAGAGAAGAGAAAGGCGAATTTAGAATTTAGGGGTAGAAACAGAATCCAGGATGTGCTGTTTGCCCTCCAACTATGGGATTGGGCCTATTTCATTCCTTAATACAGATGTTAGCATCAGATCAACAAAGTCCTGCTTTTGAACCTCACTTCTGAGCTTTACTGTCACACACACAACCTTAGTGAACCACAATAGGATTTTTATCTCTGGGCTTTAAGTGAGCACTAAACAAATTTATGTTCATTTTCCCCTCAGTGTAAAAATCAGGAAAATAACTGGAAACAAAGCCTACTCCTGGAGTTTTAATGGAGAAAGGACAAAAGTCATCTGATAATATCCAAATGCAGGCCTCCTTTCTCCAGTTCAGGAAAGGCTGAACAACTACAGTGTAAGATCCTTGCTACTCTACTACTTCGCATTCACAGTTTCAATATTCTTCACTTTAATACCACGTTTCTCCAATACTTAGGGCTTGGCAAAGCTCATATAAGGTTTAGAATTATGGATGTAGATAATCAGAAATTATTTCACTGTATTTTCTACATCTTTAGTTCAAAACTTTCATATAGATCACTGACCAATAAAGATGCTGAGCAGTTTTTCTTTTATATTACAATAATTAATTTGTAGTAAATGGACAATTGCAGAGCTGTTCTCCTCCCTGCCTGGGATGCAGCAGCCCAGCTGATCCGTACCAGTCACAGGCAGGGGTTGACACGAACAGATACCAACAAACAATGGAAATAGTATGGCCAAAGGGAGGGCAGGAGGAAGAGAGAGAGCAATGACTCGTGTTTCTCAAGCCTCTCACGAGTTTGAATAACTAAGGCTAACTCAACACAAGTCAGAAGTGCTGCTATCCCCTCTGCAATCTCTCTGATGCCATATCAGGTCAACATACAAATTTTTGTGTTTTTTAAGTAAAAAAAAAAAACAGCTAATGAAATGAGACACAGAGTACATGCGGATTCTTGGTAATACTGGATTGTATGCACTTTTCTTTTCAATCTCCAATGATGCTGCATTTTTGTAATGCAATGTTATGGCTTATGATGATCCAGGGATTCGAAGAAGGCAATATTCACAGGGGTAACTTCGATTGATAGAGCTGCAAAACAATTACAGACTTTCAAGCACATAAGCCCTTTTTCAGCTCTAAATCTCCAAGGTAAACTGAGAGCATGAATCACTGCTCTGATTTTAATTTAATTGCATTTGTCTTTTTCAAGGAAAAGGACAGTGGGTACCAAGGGAGCAGAAGAAAACGTTAGCAGAAAGAGGTGATAATATTTTAGATGCTGTGGGACCAGAAATTAGTAATTACTGCCTACAAACAGTGAGGTTTTAATAGAGGATATGGTGTGGAGAAAACACTGCCAATTAGTTTCTCTATTGGATCCAATGACTCGCAGTTCCTAGGCTATTATCTGGAGGCATTTTTACCTCTGAAGGATCAGGATTAAGATATTAAACTGTGGCTTCCTTGCAGAACATTTCTTACTTACCATCATCTCACTTCGTAAGTTCTTCTTTTAAGAGTAAAATACCTAAAGGCAGGAAGTTCTGCCTAACTGCACAATATCCTGCAGGTTTCTTTATTGAAACATGGTGCAGTATTTTTAGGTAACACGGCAGAGCCACTGCCTGCTCCCACTGTTTCAGTGGATTTTATTCTTGAAAGTAGTAATCTGTTTTGCCAGGTGTAGGAGTAGGGAGGGAAGGGGCTGAGGTGCGGAACCAAATGTCATACGAGCTCTGGTCACATCTACTCACATCACTCTGCTTATACGGTCTTGGTTGACCTGGCGCTCTCTGCCTAACAGAACATTTATGTAACAAGCCAAGTAGGCTGACCACAACTGATAAATGTGTTAAATAAGTATACCAAGACATTTCTGGTGCAAGTAATTATGCATGTAATTGGCAACAATGGGCATATTTCCCAAGGTAACATGCGGGCAGATCCATCTTTTAAAAAGCCAGGTGTTTTCCAGGATGCCCACACCACCCCCATCCCCACCCCAGCATTCCACCACTGATTCCGAGGTGTTCCAGCACCTTGAGGCTGCCCAAGGACACAAACGACCAGGGTCTGGGCTGGCGTCAGTCCGTCACAAGGTCTGACTGGTGCTATACAGTCCTCAACCACATCACCAGGCCATTGGGAGACCTGGCACCAAGCAGAGCCCACTGTGTTGGAGTGCCACAGAATGGCTTTGGTTGGAAGGGACTTTAAAACTCATACAATTCTAATGTACCTGCTGCGAGCATGGTTGATGCACTAGACCAGATTGCTCAGGCTCCATTCAACCTGGCCCTCTGGGCAGCTTATTCCAGTGCCATGCCATCTCTGAGTGAAGAATTTCCTCATGTTATCTCTAATCTAAATCTCCCCCATTTCAGTTTAAAACCAATCTCTCTTGTCCTATCATTATCAGCCCAAGTAAAATATTGGTCTCCACCTTGTTTACAAGCTCATAAGTTTGATTTTACTCATAAGTTTGAGTTTACAAGGTCATAAGTTAAGATTTTCTTTCAATTGCAGAAAGCTCTGAATTAGTATCTCTGAATCTGATTAATTTGATTAAGCTAATTGTAAAATCTATTGAAGCAAAGGTCTATTATTGCATGCCAATTTTCTGTTTCCATTTAGCCAAGATGCTAGGGACTGAATTAGAAATCTCTCATGCTGAAGCATAACTCTGTGATACACTACACATCAGGTTTTGCAAACAAACTTAAGGGCTCCATTCAGAAGAGAACCAGTGAGTGATACAAAAACAAAATGGAAGAAGAAAATATTAATGCAATGGAGCTGTGTGATGAAGCTGTATTACTCAGAAGAGCTCACAACATTGAAAATTCCTCTGGGGCTAGAACATGAGCAAATGAAGTGTGTTTCAGACTAGCCAAGAAATGATTGCTTTGGAAATTATTAGTGTTCATGTGTATCTTTAGGGAACATAGCTTGGTTTTATTTCATAAGAGAGTAACAACTTTTATCAGCACACAGTTCTCTGGTGTCAGATGAAAAAAAAAAAAAAAAAAAGAAGAACAAAAAAAAAATCACAAACTAATTTAACAAATTAATAAACACACAATTTGAAAATCACGTGTGGTCAGTTATCTGCTCAAACATTTAGATCTTTGTACCTGGACAGAGAGCCAAGCACAAACGAATTTTGAACAGGCAAGTCAAAACTATCATTTAATTTTCAAGGCTTTATGGAAAAGAATTATCTATTAGCCTCTCTGACACTGATATCAAGTGTTCATGGGAGACACAAAGCCAAATTTTGATGAAACGAAAGTAGGAATATTCAACATATAAGTAGCATATTGTGTACTCACTGCCTGTGATAAACAAAGAGAATTTGAAGAAAATTACTCAAACACAAATGTGCTTTTTTGTATATTTTTTGCAATTTTTACATCTGTTTTTATTTCAGTAGTCAATTTTACACCTAATTATTTCTAAATGAAATTTATTTCATCGACATAGGTGTATAGTAGTAAAACATGCATGTGTTAGACTCTAATATGCAATATACTGAGTAGAAATTTGCTACCTGTTTTGAAAATGAAATAAAAGGCATCAACATTAAGGCCACAAACTCTATGATGTGCAGTATTTACACAAAAATACCTCCCATGTCATTCAGACCAGAAATGGAAATTAAAGATTTCACTGCCTCACTTGGGAATTATTGCAAAATATGTTCTGTCAGCCAAGTGAAAAGTGGAAGAAGGCAATAAATACTCATGGTTGTTCTTTGGATTTGCAGAAATCGATGGCAAAACTTGAATCAATTCAAGTGTCTGTAATTTCACTAGGAACAAAGAGAATTTAGAGGTGGAGAAACTCTACCCTTTTGAATTTTAGCTAGACAATTAGTTGAGCTTCAGTAACTTTCAATACAGGCCATAATTGCTTGAAAGTGCTGTATCACATGATTGTTGTCTTCAGCAGACAATGTTGTAGGATAGGGAATAACGAATGTAATTATATGGCACAGTTTGGTTTGAATTAATAGATCTGAGATTTCAGGTTAAGACAGATTTGATTTCAAAGTTATCTAAAATCACTGTCTGCAATACCACTTTTTGTTTTAGGTGGTTTTTTTTTTTTTTTGTAGAATAAAATGGTAATCCACAAAGTGATTTCTGCTCATACTGGATTGTAAACCGTGTAGACTTAAGGGCTCTCTGATTAGCAGCGCTGTGAAACACTTTAATGTGAATATCAATGGCCACTGGAGTTCCCCCATTGCTATCTTTTACCCTACAGAAGTTTTCTCCACTTGCCTGCACCCCTTGAAGTTGCTGAAATGATAACTTTTACGGTAGGGATGAGAAGTGAAGCTGACAACTAGAACTGATGTCATGTGATACTTCCTGCCCTGGGAGCCTGTCTCCAGTTCTTCAGTGCTTGCCAGATGTCAGACACCGAGTCAGAAACCTTCTGCCTGGGCCTTCTGCTGGCTGAACTTAGGGGGAAGTTTGAATCAAAACAGTTCAGTTATTAGGAACAGTTCCTGAGATTAGAAACAAAGTCTTCATAAGAGCTCCCATTAAGAATCTCTACCATTACTTTTTTGGAGACGCAGACTTGAAAATTGGTTTTCGTGAATTGTCTTCTCCCAGGGCTAATACTTTTGTTATAGTAACAAAAGTGAGGGTGTTCCCTCTTGCCTTCTTACAGCCCCCTTTATTGATGAGATGGAAAAATCTGAAGTTGAGCACAGAAGGACCAGAAAGGAGAATTTCAGCAACTGGAAAAAGTTCTCTTTTTTCAGATCCTCCACTGCTGGCAATGTTTTCCATATATAGCCTGACACAGAAATCAGGGAATTGTTTTTCCTCTCTCTCTTCCTAGTGTGGATTTAGGCTATTAATTCAAATTTTAGGCATCATACAAATCCTCAAAGCCATTGAGGATTTCCTACTGGATTTTATTCAGTCCTACTGCCCCTTAAGGTACCTAATTTCCTACTTGCCCACATTATTACTGCTAAAATTTCTGAGATATTGATACATGTGCTGCTGGCTAGGCACCATACATTTCTCTCCAAGAAAAACAGATACTTGAGGTCATGCTGTGATGTTATCCAGCACCGGATAATTTCCTAAGTCTTTTACAGCATAAAAATGTTGCTTATAACTTTCACATACAGAGAGAAGCCATATATCATTATTCTATATTACAGTATCCAAAAATTACCCACTAAGTACTTTTGGTTCAGTGAAAACATATGGCTGACTAGAGAGATCTTAATAAACTTCAGATGATGAAACTCCTTTCAGATCATTCATGATCCAAACTGGGGTTTGCGGACAGGATATCAAAATATGCCAGAAGGTGACAAAAACACTATTAACATTCACTCCTAAAGGATTTGCCACACATCACTACAGAGCTCGGGAGACATCCCACACTATCAGTCTTCTACAGGGACCTGTACTATCAAGCTGTCTGAAAACGCCCCTTTTGGACTATATTCAAAAAGCAGCCTTGTAGTGGGAACATAATTAGCATCTAATTTTTTTCAGTAAAAAAAATAAAAAGTACCACACTACTTGTAATTTCATAGAATCATAGAATTGAATCATACAATGGTCTGGGTTGAAAAGGACCTCAAAGATCATCAAGTTTCAACCCCTATGTTCAGGGTCACCAACCACCAGACCAGGCTGCCCAGAGCCACATCCAGCCTGGCCTTGAATGCCTCCAGGGATGGGGCATCCACAGCCTCCTTGGGCAACCTGTTCCAGTGCATCACCACCCTCTGAGTGAAAAACTTCTTCCTAATATCTTACCTGAGCCTCCCCTGTCTCAGTTTAAAACCATTCCCCCTTGTGCTATCACTATTCACCCTTGTAAACAGCCGTTCCGCCTCCTGTTTATAAGCTCCCTTCAAGTACTGGAAGGCCACAATGAGGTCTTCCCGGAGCCTTCTCTTCTCCAAGCTAAACAAGCCCAGTTCCCTCAACCTTTCTTCATAGGAGGGGTGCTCCAGCACTCTGATCATCTCAGTGCCCTCCTCTGAACCCGCTCCAAGAGCTCCACGTCCTTCCTGCACTGGAGGCTCCAGGCCTGGACGCAGTGCTGCAGATGGGGCCTCACAAGAGCTGAGTAGAGGGGGACAATCACCTCCCTCTCCTGCTGGCCACCCTTTTTTAGTGCAGCCCAGAACACAGTTGGCCTTCCAGGCTGCAAGCACACACTGCTGGCTCACGTCCAGCTTCTCATCCACTGGACCCCCAAGTCCTTCTCTGCAGGGCTGCTCTCAAGGAGTTCTTCCCCCAGCCTTTATCAGTACCTGGGATTGCCCCAACCCAAGTGCAAAACTTTGCACTTGGCCTTGTTAAACCTCATTAGGTTTTCATGGGCCCGCTTCTCCAGCCTGTCCAGGTCCCTCTGGATGGCTTCCCTTCCTTCCAATGTATTTATTGACTGCATCACTCAGCTTGGTGGCATCTGCAAGCTTTCTGAGGGTGCACTCAATGCCACCATCTATGTCCTTGATGAAGATGTTGAAGTGCACCAGTCCCAAGATCGACCCCTGAGGGACACAGCCTGTGACCAGCCTCCAACCTAATTTAGAATTTCTGATATGGAAGCTGTTCTTTGCTTACCATTTACCAAATTCATGAAATCTAATTCACTTCTGATTTCCGCTTCCACCCCACTGACACAGTGAAGTCACTGACTGCCATTTTTGTATATGGATGTTAAGCACTTTTTTTCAAAAAGGTGTGATTTCAATCAAAGCCAACTGGAATGTGAATTTGATGAATGGGACACATTTATGCCACTAATAGTATTTCAGTATCTTCACAGCCATTTGTTTTAAAATCTCTGAAATAAACTGAAAGCACGTCTTTCCCCCAAGACATGCATCTTCTCTGTAGGACAGTAAATACATAAACATTTACTCTTTTCTGTTCAGTATTCACAACACAGGCTAATGAAATTCAGTCCCTTAATGGGGTTGCTAATGTCAGGCAACCTCCTTTCCTGCAACCTTCACATCTACTTAGAGCACAGTTTTGTCATCTCTGGCTTTAGCCACAGAGAATAATGAAAATATGAGAATGAGACTGGTCAAGTGAGGTTTCATTTCGCTCTACTGCTCAATTCATTTTTGCAATTGCTTTTCAAACTACAGCACCAACACAAGCATACAAAGACATCATTCAAGTTCCCCTGCAATTCTCTATCTGCAGTGATATATTTTCCAATCTAACTGATGAAGTGAACACATCATCCCAGAATGGTAATAACTTTCAAAAAAGGTCACAAACTCTCTGCGGCACAAAACTGAAAGGTAGCCAGAGCACAATTTAGCTGCAGATCTTGCAATCCTACTGAAGGCCACATGGGCCAGTAGGCCAGTACAAATGCACATAGGTTGCTCCAAAAGTAAGGTCACCTATTTGTTTTAATGGAAACAACAAACACAAAGAATATGATAACACTATTTGATAGAGGAAATTATCAGCTACAAAATACTGTTTTTCAACAGTCACTGCCATTAGCTACGTATTTTTGCCAGCAATGAACAAGAGACTGCATATAGTGCCCATAAAAATCTGCACCAGCAGAGGTGACCCACAGTTTCACAGCTGCTACGATGGCATTGTTGCTAGGAAAATGTTGCCTCCACAGTCCATCTTTCATTGGCCTGAACAGGTAGAAGTCAGAAGGTGCCAAATCCAAACTATGTAGTGCATGTGGTAGGACAGTGCAGCCAAGACTGGTAATGTGCTCCACAGCCTTAAAACTGGTATTGGGCCTGGTGTTACGTTGCAAGAGAAAGGTTGTTGTCTTCTCTGGCCTGACTCTGGAAGCTTAAGCTTTCAGCTTACACAGCATCACAATGCAGCAGTCAAAGCTGATAGTGAAAGATTTTCTTTCACAGATGCTATCATGGAATAGTTTTTAGTACAGTTAATCCATTATTCCTAATTCGTGACATTTTTCCTAGTGATGCCCATGCTCTTTTAATTTCCCTAACCTACCTAAACAATAAATAAATAATTTTAAAAACACTGTCCAGATAAACTATGAGCATCATATGTCAAACTGCTACCCTAGGAGTATTTCAGCAACTACTGAGCAGTAGCATACTTCCAAACTGTATTTGGTAATTACAGAGACAGTTATCCAAAGGTTACTTTGCTGGGCTCTTTGCCTCTGAGAATTGCCCCTTCCCAGCAGACTGCTGGTGTGGGAGGTTCATTTCCACTGAACCCTCTACACCTGATACATCAAGAACAGTTCCAGCACTGTCAACGTGGACAGTAAACTGTCCTGTTTATTTGGTCTAGATTTTTTGTCTGTTTTAATAGCATATTCATTACCAGTTCCCTCCAAGGATCTGTTTGAATACAAAAACTGATCAGAAGCCCATATGCCAGGGTTTAACAGCTAAATGGAGTGAGAAAATCTTCAATTAGCTGAAAGTGATTTTAACCAGACAAGCTGTGAAATACATTCATTTCCTGACCTAAAGGCTGAAAAAGCTAATTTTGCAGCCATTACATTTTGTAATTATTAAACTCTAGCTGGACATCAAATAAACCCACAGTAAAATCTCAATACAAATACAGCAAACAATTTAAATGTTGGAATTGTTTTGGATAGTGCAGACACCAGACTTGCTGAGGAAGTGAAACGAATCACTGTATTAAATTAAACAAAATGTCCAGCTTCCAACAGCACATCATTATTTCCATATGGGGCATATTTAAATAAACATTCATTTCCTTAGTGGTTGGTATCAATCAAACAGTTTTTGCAAAGTTAAATCGACATTATTTTTAAACAGAGAGAGAGAGCAGAGTATGGAATTTTAAATATATTTAGATGAACAATGAAATGATATCTCTTTTCAAAACATAAGTCATGCTCCCTTTTATGATTTATTATTATGCGTGTTCCAGTAGCGTTTTGAGATTTAGTCATGGCACAGATTCTGTTTTTGCTAGATTCTTTACACAAAACACAGACATAATCCCCATCTCCGAAAACCTGTGAACACTTAGTTATTTGCCAAACAATACATTTTAGATCATAATTACCTCATTTGTTTCAAACCTGATCATCTCTCCTCTTTCTTAGTGGAATCAAGTTCTTGACACTGCAACCACTGGACACAGAATATGAGCTTACATGAGTCCACATGCAGAGTTAGTATGAGAGAGCTGCAAAGTTAGTTCTTCAGGTAGAAGGCACATCCACATGATGTGCTTTGATACACTACGCAGTAGCTGACAAATCAAGTATTCCCTGAAAATATTTAGTCAGACAAAGCTAATTCAGCTTTACTGCCCATGAGCATCTGTGCATTAAGCCATCTGCTTTTGTAGGGAAAGAGAGGAAAAATAAACAGGTCAGATGGCAGAAAAGAGTTAAATAAAATTCAGTATGATTAAGTCGAATGTCAGAATAGAAGTGAATTGAGACACAGTAAATTAAAATCTCTGCCTGCTGTCATATCTGAGACATGATGGTTTGTCATTTCTGAACACCGTATCAGTGCAAGGGTAGCGTCAATCCCTGAGGGCAGAAGCCACAAATCGTAATTTTTATTACCGTCTCTTGGGCTGTCTAAAACCTGTCCTAGGCAAAGCAGCAATATTTCAACAATATTATGTTTAATCATGTTTTTTAACTCCAGTCAGAAATGTATTTGTGCAGCAGCTATCTGAAAACCATGGTAAGATGGTAGGACAAAAATTTGAACCCTTAACTTCTGATTTCCTTTGTTACCTCTACCAGACTTTGTACACAATGTCATTGTTTTATTCACCATAAATTGAAAGATCTTGCTCGTCATTATAGTCAAGAGGACTATTACAGTCAGCTTCACAGTAGTCAGAATTTCCTTCTGAGACTCTAATTAAAGATCAGTTTGCCATTGTTCCTTTATTCCTTAAGTATTTCAGGGTAGAAGACAAATAGTGTTTCAACCAACCTTAGCTAAAGAGAGCACATATTTCAAAAGCTGATGTCCTCTCTCAGGACACTTTTACTTCAACAAGTAAATTCTCCCTTCTGGCAGTACAGAGAATACTACTCACCACTGTTCATCTTCCTCTCCTTTGCTCTGTTCTTCATCAAATCATACTCCCAAATGGAAGTGTCTGTACAGGCACCCTCCTGAGCAATCCTTCACCTGCTGCCCTTAAAGCTCACTACCCCTGCACTTCAGTGCAGAGAACAAGGACACAGCAACCTACATTTTTTTTTAACTGATGGCACATAAAAAGTCTACACTTTTTGTTTTCTAAGTCAGTTTCAGTTAGAAAAAAACTGTTCTTCTATTGTCTGCAAAAAGAACTAGCATGCAATGAAATGTCATCATCTTTGTGAAGCAAATTGCTGTAGATATATACTACTCTTCTAAATCTCTTCAATCCCATTTACTCTCCACCTGTCTCTCACACAAGGTAACCTATGCAGGCAGAAGCACAAATACACCAAATAAAATGGAATACAGATCTATGTATATTAAACAGCTCCTTGCTCTGCTGTTTCTATGGTTTATATAAATAAAGCCAATAGATGGTAAAACCTACAGTCAAGTAGAACAGCATCCAGCTTAACAAACTAACGGCAATTTCATGTTCTCTGGGACTGCTCCTCCTTCCAGAGGCTCAGCTATAGGGACAAAGCAGAGATTTACTACTTCTGAATAAAACAATGACGTGTATTCTTACGTGCATATCATTGCATACTATTGCACACCAGACAACTTTATAGGAGCAGCAAAATGCAAGGTCCAGCATCCAATGTGGTATTGATTTTCTTTTGAATCAAAAGTGGGCTTTGAGTCTTGATCACCCCATCACAGATACACTCACAGGCAGTGAGATGTCTGCTATTCTATCTGAGGAACGGAAATCAGAATGAGGACGACGAGATCTTACTGAATCCCAGTTCACTAGACTTTCTGTCATTCAAAGTTATGAAAAAGGGAGAGCATGACACAAAGTAGTAAACCAACTAAGAGCTCTGCTTTTACTCTGGTCTTGCAAGTCAGCCTGCAAGCACCACCAACTGCAAGTGCTCAGCTCTCCACCCCTATATCAGCTATGCCAGCAATGTGAAGGTGTGGTTGCCCTCCTTCTCCCTCCTAGCACACTGCAGAATGTATATATATATATATACACATGTATTTTACCACTGAGACTTAATTAATTGAGTGCCCCATAAACAGCATCATTTGCACTATGGAAAAAAAAAAAAAAAGATTAAAATAAAAAATAAAAGCATACCAAGCACCACCCAAAACAGTTATGTGTGACTGATCGTTTGCTTCGTGCTAGCATCTCATGAACATGTAAGCGGACCTGAGGGCACCCAGAGACTCCCAGAGCTCTCCCCACCTGCTCACGGCCCCAGTTCAGCCCCTGCCCCAGACAGGTGGCAGTGGGGCCAGGCTCCAGCTCCCCACAGCCTTGCCACAGTCCCACCGAGCCTGGCCCACTTGTAGGCCCATGTCCTGACCCCATGCCCATGGCTGCCCTGCTCCTGGCTGTGGCACTGGGATAGGCCCTCTCTGCCAGTAGCACTTGCAGCACTTAAAGAAAGCAGCACCTCACTTGCATGTACAAATCCCTATACATCTTACCTATAGCAAAAATGGGAATTAAGCATTATGCATTTAGGACATCTCTGTCAAGAACACATACTTCTGTCTCTCACTTGGAGACACCAAAGAACACTGAATAAATATTTCTTGCTTTTTTTTTTAAACCTGTATTTAGAAAACAGTAGCTAATTTTAGTGTTACGTTGCATTTCTCTTTTATCACTCAGATCAAACCAATTCTTCATCAGCAAGGAGGTAAAGATAAAGAAAAAAATTTTGGTGAGGTATTTTAATGTCTAAACTCCAGAATGTTTAATTGTTTTCAAAATTCATGGAATGGTTTGTGTTGGATGAGATCTTTAATGTCGTCTAGTTCCAACCCCCTGCTATAGGCAGGGACACCTCCCTCTGGACCAGGCTGCTCACAGCCACATGCAGCCTGGCCTTGAATGCTCCCAAGGAGGGAGCATCCATCATCTCTCTGGGCAACCTGTTCCAGTGTCTTACCATCCTCACAGTAAAGAATTTCTTCCTAATATCTGGCCTAACTCTACTCTGTTTCAGTTTTAAACCATTTCCCCTCATCCTGTCTCTACATGCCCTTATAAAAAGTCCCTCCCCAGCTTTCTTGTAGCCCCCTTCAGGTAAAATTCTTCTACCATAATCAAATAGTTCCTTCTCAGTTTTCAGAATTAAAGCATTCCCACAAAAATACTGTTTTGATTAAGATTTTGAGCCATTTGGGGTATCAAGATTTCTATGATGTTTTTTTAATAAAGAAACAAATTATAAATTGAATGATATATTTTCTGTTGAACAATGACAGGTCTTGACCCACGTACTTTCCTTCAAACAGTCTTTTAAATACCCAGGTTTCCCAGGAATGCAGTTAGAGGTAATTATTGCTATTGCTGTTCCTGGCATGTCTCTTCTTACTGTGGCAATGTTTATTAATAGTTAACTTGAAATTTTCTGAAGCTTGTAAGAACATCTCTTGCAGGCGTTAGCATAAATGTTATTTCCTGTACTGACGGTGTTGCAGAAGTGACCTTCTGGCTGCTATTGCCATTTTTTCATCCTTTACTGTAATAAAATTAAAATTTAATCAGAATTCCAAGATTTAAAACAACTCAGGCAAGAACTTGTTTTCCAGAAGTCTCATTAATCAACAACAAAATACCAAGCTTCTGGGAAAATTTTTTTGTTGATATCATTTTAAAAAGGCATCTCTACTTAATTAGCTTGAGGATTCTTTGTTACAGCGAATAATGAGAATTATACTGATTCTGTTACTTCTGTTGTTTATGAAGGTGTCTTTGATCATAAAAATATGAATTCCCATGACAGTCCTTCAATATTCCCTTTCCTCTCCCTGATCTCAAAGTACAATCAGCTGCTATAGAGCAATAAGAGTAATGTTTTAGATTAAGACCATTAAATGTTTGCTCTAAAGAGTAGCTGCAGTTTGTAAAATAGTAAAAAAAATATTAAAAACCTCTCTGACATGAAAGGTAATCTCAGCAGAATAGTGTAGTAATAGTGTAGTAGAATAGAATAGTATAATATTCTCGGACGTGAATAGAAAGGTCATCTGAGTAGAAATGCTCAACTCCTCAACAAATGGGTTTTCTGTTTTTCCATAGGCAACCTTTATACTCATTTTGTAAAGAAATCAGGCAATACCCCAGTAAAATTAAAACTTTAGGTTTCATGAAAGCCAAAAGTACACACCCAAGATTAGAAGACATTAACAACGTCTGTGCTAATGGCTCCTCTCAAAATGGAAAGATGCCCCATTTCTTATAGACAGTTATGGTGGAATTCACCTGACCTACTTTCAGTCCAAAGGTTAACTGCCTTAATTTAAGCTAGTCATGTGTTTTCCTCAGTCAATGCAGAAAAACAGATATCAATAACAGGTGAATTATCACATCTTTCAGTTTTCTTATTTCTTCTGCTTAACGTTCATGCTTAGGTAGCTAACCACATCTATCAATCCTTACCAACAGGCATCTTCAGAAGCATCTGAAGTACGTAGCCAAAACTGACAAAGAATGTCAGAGAAAGAGCTTTCACATTCAAAAGTATTCTTAAAAGTAGACTCTTCTTTTTAATTATCTATTATTTAAAGTAAGAAAGACTTACATCTCTGAGAAAGGATACACAAAACCAAGTCAGTGCTTATAAAGAAATGAAAGGAGTTTGGCAAATCAGTCAAAGTCACATGAATATTTATAGCCATAACAGACATTTTCCAATTACCACGTAGTAGAGCAGCAGTTCACATCACATTTCTGAATGAAAATGCAGTCCATGCAATTTCTCTAGTTTCTATATAGCTAAATGAACACCTGGTAGAAAATTATTCATTGCTGTTAATTAGCTTTCAATTATCACCAGTTACATTTCCAGCTGTTCTGTTTTGCCCTAGACTTCTTAATTTATTCATCTGGCATATTCAGATCTGTTTCCTCTGTACACATATGTTCACAACAAGAGGAGGGAAGAAATCCTTTTTCTGGGGAATTAATCCCTCATCTGTCAGATTCCTGATTGCAACTTCCTAAGTAATTGAGTGCTAGTAAGCATGCAAATTACAGTAATTACATTTCTACGTGGATGAGGCCAGCTCTTTACTTATTCATTCAGGATATATTTTTCAATAAAACTTGTGAAAATGAATCTGTATCATTTGGGGGTATCTAATGAACATACATTCTTGCTATTACCTTATGGTCAAATAATTCCTGCAATACCCTGAGTTTCTGAAATGGATTTCTTAAGTAAGGGACATACTGTTTTCTAGTACTCATCATAAATAAAATGATTTTTTCTTTTCCTTACTGGCAAGGAAAAGAAAAAAAAAGATTTTTTATAGGATACGTAACAGCACTCCGTTTTTAAAAAGCAGAGGATAAAATTAAGCAGTCCTCTCACGTTATGAAATACATCCAAATAACATCAATTTCCTCAAGTACAGTAATTGTTCTAACTTGCTTTGTGTGTATAATTTTCATTTCTTCCTTACTGATCTTGAATATTTACAGTTTGAATAATATCTTTAGGGACAATTAATCACAGAATCTGTTTGTTGTTCCTTTAATTGGATAACAATTTAAGTCATTTCCTCAAGTGCAAATTCAGAATTGAAATTTGTGAAATCCTTCTTATTTGCATGATTAAAATCAACTTTCTGTGAGTGCTTGTGCAAATAAAATTCAGTGGCTCAAATGCCTCTCAAAAATGAACATAGGAGCAGCATGCTTATAGAAATTGTGTGTAAATCTGATGAACATGACTGCATTTGCTGGTATTCACTCCCACTTGCCCACGGGAAAGCCTCACACAGCCCATCTTACTTTGTGCTCCATCCACAGTGTGGATATCAGCAGTGCTGGCAGTTTTAATGTGAAAGAAGGGTGGAGTCAGTCCTTTATACCACTGAATGCTTGCATAATGAACACTTGCTTTATTAAATATTTATAACAGCTTCATCTCATGTTATTGGAGCTATGGAAGTGGATTTTTATTTATTTATGTATATATTTTTGCCTTCTCTTGCCTACTGTATTCTAAAGCTGTTTAAAATTGATGCACTACATGGGCATCCCTGCCCATGGCAGGAGGTTGGAAGTAGATGATCATTAGGGTCCTTTCCAACCCAAGCCATTCAGTGATTCTGTGATTCTGTGATGATGTACTGATATGAGAGCCTTTCTTATGGCAACTCTCTCCTTGATACGAAGCCCTGCCTTGGATGGAATCTTGACTGAGAGAGAAATAGGGATTTAGGCCAACATAAATATTGTCTCTTTAAGCATTTAGTTGAGATACTCAACAGAGACTTCCACTGTGTGCTTTCCTACAGGCAATGGACAGATCTGAAGTACCATCTGAAAACATAGTTTATCCATGGAAAGAGGAAATGAAGAAAATATTGGTCTCTTAAATAACTTGTTTACCCTCTATACATAATTTAAATAGGAACAAAAATGCCACAGTCAACAATGAGTAACTGGCAGTTAAGATTAGAAGTCGTATCTACAATTTCCTTTTGTCAGTTCCTGAAATACTCATTGTAAAAAGACCCAGTTTTATAAAACTGTTTTTTGTCATCTAGATAATTGCAAATCCTCACTTTGTATTCCTAGCTGTGTTGAGTTAATATGACTGAATTAATATCTTTTTGCAGATACTTAGAATTTCTTTACTTTTGAAAAACTAATGTATCTATAGCTAAGAAAGACTGTCAGACTTCTGTTTTCCAATTCTATAAATGCAATACTTGAACACCCTGTAATTACATTTCTAATATCACGTGCTTAATTAAGCCTTTGTTCTTAGGTGAGTGTGAAGAAAACGTAATGAGCTGCAGTGTCAGTGGTGTAGTAGCTAACAGTAGTACCTTTCAGGGATCTGTAAATCATACTGGTAATACTGAATGTTGGTTGCTGGTTACCAGCAGCAACCACTACAAACTACTACTCAGGAATTTAAATTTAGATCATTTTCCTGAGAATTAACAACCAGCACAGAAATCCAAATAATTATCACAAGAATCACAAGAATCACAAGGTTGGAAACGACCTATAAGATCATCCAGTCCAACCGTCTCCTCATCACCATTGCCACCACAAGCACTAAACCACATCACGCAGCACGTCATCCAGACGCGTCTTGAACACTGCCAGGGACGGCGACTCCACCACCTCCCTGGGCAGCCATTCCAGTGCCTGACCACCCTTTGAGAGAAAAAGTTTCTCCTAATATCCAACCTAAACCTCCTCTGGTACAACTTGTGGCCATTTCCTTGGGTCCTACTATTTGCCTGGGAGAAGAGGCCAGATCCTTTTGCACCACGACCTCCCTTCAGGAAGTTGTAGAGTGCAGTGAGGTCTCCCCTGAGTCTCCTCTTCTCCAGACTAAACAATCCCAGCTCCCTCAGCCGCTCCTCATAAGGTTTGTTCTCCAGACCCCTCACCAGTTTTGTTGCCCTTCTCTATATATCTCCCTTGCCCTTATGCTCACTAGCTGGAGTGGGTGTGTGTGTATAAGAACAGATTTCGAAAAACATCCATTCATTCATTGTAATCACACCAGATTAATACATTCCAAATTAATAGGATTACAAACATCTCATTAGAGAGCTCTGTCATTCTATCACATCAATGCTGTTTACCCCTGGTTTACAGAAATTAAATTTCACAAGAAAAACCCATGAGAACATTTGCTAGCTTAATTAAAATTACATGTAATGCTGCTTTCCAGGCCATCAGCACGGCCTTATGTGAATATCACAAAACTGATTAAATAAATAAAGAAAAAGAAATTCCTAAGCTTCCAATGACTGACTTAGTTGTCATGGGTCAGATCCTGAGCTCACTGAGTATCTCATCTAACATCAGCACAGCCACAGAGATCAACGAAAATAAAGGGCCAAGTTCCAACTCAGTGAATGTTTGTTTCAAACATACGTTGAGGATGAAAAGATGAGCATACAACATGAAGAGTACATCACAAAAAAATACTATGCATGTTACATTAAAGTACTATAAATGCTATCACTGTTTTAAACTAACATTTGTTTAGCTGATAGCTAGCATGACACAGAGTTCATGGGTTCCTTTGGCACTTAGCACAGTGAAAACAAAGCCAAGGCACAGGCACCCTTAGAGCAAGGCTGGAACAAAGAGACCTGGGCTATCAGCTCAGCTTTTCAAATGATGTTAGGCTGTAATCACCTGAGCTCTCTGCACTTCTCTCACTCATCTATAAAATCGAGCAACTGCTTCATTACTTCTCATGAGTGTGCTGTGAAGAGAAACCCATTTGCAGTTTACAAAGCCTCACATATTATAGGAATAAGAACTCCAGAAAAGCCTATGAATTAATGAGTACAGGCTGGTTCTAGTGATGCTTTTATGTGCTCCTAACTGCCGTACCTGCCAAATGCAGTTAGCATCATCAAGGCCCTCTCCGTTGTGATATGACAGGGAGTGAGACCTAATGAAATGCATAAAAAATAAATAATCTTTCCCTTCAAAGCAGCTGCTCAACCAGAAACTCAGGTAAAGTGAAACAATTGACCTTTCTGTTTATATATATATATTTTTTAATATTAAAAAAGAGAGGATGTTACATCACTACCTACTTACATCATTAGATTTCTACCCAGTTTTTGGGATTAATGCTTATTGTAGTTAAGCAAGGAAAATAGAGTAGCTAATTTACTTGCAATACTTAATGAACTGTGCACAATCTTTTTATGAGCAAAAAGTAGGTGAAAGCACTGCTGATCTCTGTGCGCTTCTTTAGCGCACAATCGCTATGAAAATCCAGAACTGCTTGCCTATCTGTTCACATTTAATACAGGTGCATTAGAAAGTTGAATTTTTACCAAGTCAAGAGTCTGTCATCATCTCTGGCTTTTTTCAAATTCTGCAGCAATTCCGTATGCAAATTCATCTATCTCTACATATGCTAAACGTACACATTTACCCCAAGACTTTACATCAAGTATCGTGCTTATTGTTTGGTAACAACCCACTTGTCACACAGAAGGCACTGCCTTTACCCCTTAGATTCTGTAGAAAAATTAAAATGCACTGGAAGCCCCAGTTCTGTCAAAGGACAATTCTTTCTTCAGTAGCTTGTTTGATTTTCAATTCTCTTTAATGCCATGCTTAGGTGACGGGAGATGCGTGGAAACGGCTTAAGATAAAATAAAGTAAAACTTGTATTAAATGACAATTAGAATGATGCCTCTAAAATGCCAGGCCCAATACTCTACCAAATAGGCCAATAAAACGTGTTCTCAGAAAATGGCAACGGAAAGTGTTTCTTTCAAGGAATTCCTGCATTTGCTCCAAGTTTTTAAACTAACTGCCTCTGGCATCCATCCCCCGTTAATTAAGGATTTGTTACTCTTGAAAACTGTTGCACTTTGAATCACAGGGAGTCTTTCCCTTCTGAACCTTCCTGTCAGATTTAATTCCCCCTCAGACAGCCTCAGACATGCATTTTTTCTGCAATCAGAAAAAAAAGATACTTCTGCCTTTCTTCTGGAAAACAACATACTGACCATTTTTGAGATTACAGTTCTTTCCTCAAGAATTAATAACTAATCACTAGTTGATTTATTGTGTGTTTCATGGATGTTGTAGATTCTCATATATCAGCATGTTGCTTGCAGTTTTCTGCAGCAGCTTCTACTTTGGGCTTAATATCCATATTACACTATTTTAAGCAACCATTGGTTGCCTACTACTCTTCTTTTAAAAATTTGCAATAAATTGCTTGGAACAGACTACATTCTGCTACCAAAGTCAACTCAGAAATTTGCAAAAATATAAGAAAAGCAAGTAAATCACTGGAGGGCCCAATAGCTTCTAAAGCCAGAGGTTTTCTCTAGCCAGTGGAAGAAAGTTGTTTTTTTGTTCATTCATTGTGCTAGGCCTAAAAATACACAACAAACAAAACAAACAAAACAAACCCACACAAAGCAGAGTCCCTGCTCAACTTTCTTAACTCCTTTTCACACCTGAGTGCTTTCTGTACTTCACATCCAATGGTGAAGAGCCATTAATCATTCATGGTGAGAATAAAAGCTCACCATGGCTCAGTGCCCCACTTCAAGGGGTACTGGACCAATTCCTGAGCTTTTCTTTGCAGCATGAGTGACGGTATTGTGACATTGCCACAGAGCAGCCGAGCCCTAGACAGTCAGGGCAACATCTTTAAGTGTCATGCTGAGCATTTGAGCAGAGAGGTGACCTCATCTTCTCCAGAGGGGTGATTCCATCCTCTCCTTTGCTAGCAGAGATTTGGACATTTCCCAGAGTGCCAAGTCATCACTGGAGTTTTATATTACACTCAGCTTTTTATAAGCCTGATATGTGTGTTACTCTTTATACCCAGCATCATTGCTTCAAGAATTCTGATTTTGAAGTTGTTTTGCATGTGACTGGGAAGATGGAGGCCAACAGCTCTGCTTCGTCAAGCCTGGGTTACTCACTGGCAGTTTAACAAAGGTTCTTTAAGGAGAAGAAATACCCCAGTTTTGAAGAGGAGTGCAGCAGCATTTCCCTCAGTCCCTCAGTGTTAAAGCCCGTTAACTATTAACATCTCCTGCCTTGGGACCTCCAGCACGCACTGCAGCAGTACGAGTCAGGAGATGTCTCCCTGCTCCTCTTCCCTATCAAGTCCTTCAGTGTTTCCTAATTAGCATCCTGGAAAGACTGTCTTCAACACAAATCTGAGGGAAGCTGAGAAAAACAAGAGGCTGCTTTGGGCCTCCCTCTGAGTAGGACCACACTGAGCAGGGAGTGAGTACCTTTTCCTGGCAACCCCAATGCAAGCTGCAAGTCTGGTACTTCAAACAGCTAAGCCTTCACACAGAGTTAAAAACAAATGAATAAACAACATATGCTATTATACAATGCTATTTTTTAGCGTTCTGTGTATGAAGCGACCTTTTCAGACAGATGAGCTGCCTGTTCCACACATAACCAGGCACTCAGCCCTCCTAATTGGCACAATGAGAGGACAAGGATTTGTACTCCTCTCTGTACTTCCAGGGCTGATACAAAGGCATCAGAAGGCAGAGCCAGGCTTCATCCCTATTAATCCCATAAGGACAGGAAATCAGAAGTTACTTTTGAATTGGAAATCTTGAGGAAAAGCTTTTGAGATACAAATCTAACCTGAGCAAATACATAGGAAGGGAAGAAAAATCTGCTCTGTCAAGGCCCTATTTTCAAGGATCTTTCATTCTAACTGTGGTCCATTTGCAAAATTATAGTCTTCAGCAGAATACTGTTTTCTGAAAGAGTTACACGGCAAAATAAAGAATACCAAATCACATTTGTTTTGTATATTACCTTTTCATACAACCAGCACTCATCTGTAGCATTTACTATTCAAGTACATGCCAAAATGCAACAGAAATTCTCTATTTATTCTAACTTTCAAAAACACATTTCTTCATTTCTAAGTATACATGGGCTCAGGCTTGCAGATGTACTCTGTGTGCATCTAGGGATCTGTGCAAAGCAACTTGCAGGTTCACAGCTCATATGAGAAATCTGCCTGCACAAGGTGAATCAAGAAAAACTAATGGACCCTAAAATAAATACTTGATTGTTATTGGCATTATTACCAAAGAGTGCTCATAGGAGTTCCATATTACAAGTAAATAGTGATGTCTGTGCTGAAGAATTCTGTGAGAATTTGTTCCAGCTCATATTCTCACATGTATATGAGCTTACTGATTAGGGCTAACAGCAGGTACCTGCAGAGTTTGAGTACTGCTGATGTCAACAACAGTCTGCACAGAATTGAGACGTTGATAACCTGGCTATCAACAATTATTTTATTTTCTTTATTGGAAGTAATATTAAGAGAATATCAAAGAGTTACGATAACTGATGCCATGTTAAAACTGCCACTCTCAAAAGTGGCCTTACTCTTTCACTGACATCTCCTCACTTTATCCCCTCACTGAAGAGGCAAAGTATAGCACTTTGGTCTGGGAGACATGCTCCAAAAAAAAAACCTTCTATCAACGTTCTCTGAACAAATTTCACAAGTTCAAGTTATAAATAAAATTGCTTTCTGTGATCTTAGCAAATAAAAAGAAAGAACACTGATAAATTTCTCCTTAAAGGAAGCACAGCGTGTCTCTGCAAGCACACAGCAACAGCCTCCTGCAGACTAGTGAGAACATAAAGGTGGAGGTCATAAATATCAGGAGACCTGGTTAAGAGTCCCCCAGGGACCATGCAGTGGTGATACAGACTCTTTCTATATTTGAAGAACACAGCCTTACAACATTGCTCCTGAGACACTGAGTGAAGTTCTCAGTAGTCACAGGAAAGGAGGACACCATGAGATTTTGTCAAAGTATATGACAATAAGATTTAGAAACTATCCATTGTTTTGCCCTCATTGCGCTTAGAAGAAGGCTCCTCTAAAATCAGACTGCTCTGGCAGTTAAAAATCATCTTCTAATTTCCTGCAATTAGTACTCTCTAGCTCTTTTGCCAACATGATCCCTCAGCTCAAATATGTCTTCCACAGTCCTGACAGCTTCATAGGAAGCAATTATCTCTTGCTGCCTTTCAGAAGAAAGCTGCTTCTCTCCTCTCCTCCCTCTCCTAATCCTCCCCTTCCACCAGCAGATGCACCCTAGAGATACAAAATTTGAGGAGTGAGGTTTTAATATAATTACAGGGGTACATTTCCTGCAACACATCCAGTTCTGCTCTCACTGCATTTCTGTGAATGCTGAGCAATGGATGCTGAGCAATGTCACTTACGGGCATTTACTGCTTGCTTGGAATTGCAGCCAGAGATCTCTTCGAATGGAAAAGAAATGGCTCTGCTGAGGAGCTGAGTGCAGCTGAACTGATATATGGCCATGTGGGGCTGCAGCAGTGTGAGCAGCCATAAGCTATGCAGAAGCATTAGAACCGTGTAACTCAGAATGGTCAGCATTCAACTCAGCTATTTTGCTTGAAAATAAATGCAAGTCTGTAATCAATTATACTTGCGAATCGGTTTGCTATTTAAGCTAATACAGAAAGTATTGCTTTCTGTACCTGCTACTTCTCAGATTAGCAGGTCAATATTTTGTACCTGATGAGTGAAGAAATTTGTTTAAAATGTTTTCAAAGTTACTGAACAAAAAATGAACTTTATGCTATTTGGGTCTATGCAATACTTTTCCTTTTAATACCTCTGCTTCTAAGAGAACTAAAAAGAGAGAGATTGGTAGCCATGGAAACGTACCTCTTCATTCACAGCCCAGGTGTATCAAGAGCATCTCATTTGTTCTGAGCATTCCAAGGTGACTGTACACTTTGAAGTTTGTCTTTTCTGTCAGTGGTGCCAGCAGTTGATCAGTTCTGCCAGAGGAAACCATGATGCACTTTGAAGTTTTCCTTACGTAATTAATCCACATATTATGACAGACACATTTTTTAAACCTTCTCACGTCATCTGTGAAAACATTCAGTGTGGGTGTTTTATTTTCTCTCCGCCTTTCAAATTAATGGTCCTTTCATTTGTGAAGCATGGCCTGGAAGAAAGATGCATCCTGACAGGTGAAGTGGCTCTTACCTCGTGGAATGGAAACGTCAATTTAAGTCTACTTAACAGTACATTAACAATAATAAATACTGCAATTATAACTAAATAGAACTGAATTCATATGTTCCTATATATGTTACAAAAACTGAGAAAAATGAGTTGTACCAGTGCATTGATCTAAATTAGACAAAGCAGACAGTCATGTCAATTCTGTAATTCTCTAAGGGTGGTGAGGCACTGGCACAGGTTGCCCAGAGAGGTGGTGGATGCCCCAACCCTGGAGATATTCAACGTCAGGCTGGATGGGGCTCTGAGCACCTGATGGAGCTGTAGGTGTCCCTGTTATTTGGACTACATGACTTTGAAGGGTCACTTCTGACACAAACATTTCTATAACTCCATGGTTCTATGATTCTGATTTTATGATTCTATGATTCTATGATTTTATGTTCATACCTAGTCCTAAATCACAATGGCATTTGAGATTAAATGAGAAAAACAAATATATATACGTACTTACATATGTAAGAAAGAAAAGTTCTACAAAGTTGTTGTAGTTCAAAAATTGCACATTGCTGAACTTCAGATCGCTCCATTCGACCTAAACCTCCGTGTGTAACTGTGGTACATCAGATTACTGCTGTATATTCAGTGACAGCTTGGGTTGTTTAAGGACAGGAACACAGAAAGTGTTCAGCTCAGCTTTTAATGATATTTTGAAGATCACTGATATGCATTTTTCCTAAGTGAAAAAGAAAGTCATTCATCCCAGAACAAGTAGTTTATGCAAGAGATGAGGGAATGAGAATATAGGAAATAATATTTAAACATATGAAAACAATTTTTAATAGTAGGATGTTCAAATGCTGGAATTGGTTGCCTGGAGAGGCTGATGTATCTCCATACTGAATTATGATTTCGAACATGACTTTGACAGTGTCTGCATCTAAAATATGCTGCATCTAACAACATACACAACATATACTGACACTGGAAAGACCTGGACTGTTTTTTTCTTAGCCCAGCCACTCAAATTGTTAAAATCATATCCTGCCTCCATTGTGAAATCTGCATTACAAAAGTAAATTAGAATTGTGGTATGGAAGATCATAGATAGATGGTCTTTAGGCTATATATGGTCTAGATTGTAAGTAGACTATAGACAGACAGTCTTTGTATCTTTAAGGAAAATACTGAACCTCCGAGGGCTTTGAGAGAAGGCTCAGTGTGGTGTGTCTGATAAACGTGTGATCACGTTACCATACACTCCAATTCAAATGCTGTGGTTGTTATTACTAGATCACATTTGCTTTGTATTATGACTTACGCACAAAATTAGCCCTTGAATATTACAGGGTGTTGATCTATCTGTGGAGGAGAAAAATGGGATGCCCAGTAATGCCAAGACGTGAATAAAAACGGAAGGAGTAGCTCAGTAGAGGGACCAAATTGAATGGCATATCAGGGTCACTCAAATTCTGTAGATAAGATCAGAGAAGGAAATGAATGCAAGGCTTATGCCTGCACAAAGAGATCATTCTTTGAAGAGAGAGACAAGTATTACACAAAGTGAGTGGGCAAAGTTTGCCTCCCACATTTCTTTCATTGCTCATACCTAACACCTGCTAGTTAACTACCATCCATTTTTCACACAGGCCTGCTCCAGTTCCACTGAACATTAATGTCAGGAGGACAATCTCTCATTTCATGTTGCATTGTACAGATAGAAATGGTAAGGCAACCAAATATGTGCAACCTCAATTCAGAGTACCCACTGAGTTGCAAAGCAGAAGGTACCCAGGTCTCAACCCCTGATGAGAGACAGTGTTAAAATAAAATTAGGGGAAAATGAAACCAGAGGTTTAACTGCACACAGCAAAAACACGCAGCTGTGCAGGGCTCAAAAGAACTGTGTATGGTAAGCAAATAAGTCTTCAAACAGGCAGTGGGGCAAGTTTCTCATTTGGGATGTAAGTAGGACAATAGACTTTATCAGCGTTGCCCTTCCTCATGAAACAGTTATTGTAAATGCAGAGTATCAGTTTTATGTCTTGGAAAACATCATACACAGCAGCTGAGCATGCCTTGGCACTGAAATGACCCTTGACAGCCCAGCACCTCACAGAGACTGTAGTTAATTACTACCACCATATCTATGGCGGATGAATATCCTTGGAAATGTTAAGCCAGTTTGCAAGAGCTTTGCAGGTTGCAGCACATCAAGGTCAGGTACCTTAGCATTCTAAACACTACTCTGATGCCTCAATGGAGGTTGCAGCTATTTGCACCACTTGAAAATATAAACCCATCAATTTAGAGGGCCAGAAGATGGATTGACTTACGTATCTTCTAATATATGTTGTGGCATCATGTACTATACAAGAGAAGACAAGTTGATGAGACAGAGATGAGGGCTGGTACACAACTGCATCTCTGAATGCTGCATAGGGAAAACTGGAAGATACCCTCATCATTTCTCTTTTTTTCTGTGTGGCCAAACAAGATGTGGTTAGACACATTTATTCTGTAGTCTCTAACTGTACTGACAAGAATCTGATGAATGAGAATTGCCCTAAGCACAATATTGTTTTTTTCCTTGTCAGTGACTCCCCACATAAGCTGTCCTTCGTGCCCTAATTTCTCATGCTGGTCTGCATGCATACTTTGCTGTGGTGTTTTGACATGCTAATGAATTTTGCTGTGATGTTAATAACTCAAAGCTACAGGATATCTGGTGATGTCATCATCATCAGCCTCTGTATTATTGTTTTGTCTTTGTAGTTCAGCATTTTCAACTGCGAAAAAATAACATGTCCAACTGGAAGGACAGGTAAGGGCTATTTGGTGGTATCCCTGCATTAAACCGACCTACATTGCCTGTGAGAGCAGGCCTGTATTTTGGGAGTACAAGCTCAGCGTGGACATTTGTTTGGCAAGAATTGACTTCCTTTTGACTGATTCTTATTGTTCTACAAGTGAACTTTGTGCTGGGATGAAAGGAGGGGGAAAAGCTGTGTTTGCTGAATGTGGGTTGTGCAGCCCTATTTAACACAAGTATTCCCAGGCGGCACCAGCAGGCTGCCCTGACCTGAAGCTGAAGGAATAGAGCAGGTATAGGGTAGCCTATGCCTTTCCCTCAGAAACTGCCAATGGCTCCTGAGTGTTTGCTGTTCCCCTCTGGCAGTGTGACTAACTTAATTTCACATGGGTCTACATCATTAATATCAATAGTCTTCCTGCAACTGAACTTTCAGAACGGCGTATAATCATTAACATCAAACCCTGAAGCAGCCCGCTGGGATATTATCACTACGGATTTCTAACAGGAAAGAGATGCAAGAGGTCTGTGCCCAGTGCCCCACAGTGACTTTAGCAGTTAAGCTTTCAGACTGTATTCTTAACATAGTAACTTATGGTTGGCTGTGACTGGACCAATATAAAAAATATTTTGGGGGAAAAAATAAAAAAATACATTGAAATTCCTTGCTTCTGTATGGTAATCTATTGTGATTGGACAAGGGAAAATGATAGCAAACTAAAAGAGAGGAGATTTAGATTAGACATAAGGAAGAGACTTTTTACATTAAGGGTGGTGAGAAGCAGGAAGAGGTTGCCCAGAGAGGTGATGGATGCCCCATCCCTGGCGACACTGAAGGTCAGTGAGGATGGGGCTCTGAGCACCTGAACTAGAGATAGGCATTCCTGTTCACTGCAAGTAGTTGGACTTGGTGACCTTTAAGGGTCCCTTTCAACTCAAATTATTCTGTGATTCTATGATTCTATGATCAGAAGCCTCAAAAAGTTGTCCAATGGAAGTAAGCTCTTTTATGCCCATTACAAGACTAGGGAAAAAGAAGCACTTGAAGAGAAAGTGACTTTCCCACCCACATTCAGTTATTCAGTGGCCACCTCAGAGGCATCCAAGTACCTTGAGTCCTATTCATCAGATTTTGCCACGTCTCGTGTTGCTTCCTGCTGGCAATCCATAACCCCTTGGTTCTGTTTGTAGAATTGTTTAGCTTGGGAGGGACCTTCCGAGATCATCCAGGGAAAATTCCTGCTGCACAAGGATCATCTAAAGAAGGACCCAAGACCACATTCCTCACTACATTCCTCACCAGTCCCCACTTTCCCTCCGGCATTGCCGTCACACAAGTGAGGAAGAGGACACAAAGAAACTGAACCACAGGCCAGATCTTGTTCTTGTCTCTGACAGGATGAAGTGGGAGGCTGGAAAAGAGAGACAGTGGTAGAAGGTTGGAAGGATGGCATGATGTAGTTTGCTGCTTCTGTTCTCCTGAAGGATGTCAAAGACATGGACATCCAGCATGTTATTCCTAGCATGGAGGATTTTTATTTAAAATAGAAATGCTGATTATTTAAGATAGAAATTATGATTATTTTAAACAGATATTCCAATTATTTAAAATAGAAAACTTAATGCTAATTGAAGCGCATATTTAACAAAGATTATTACAGATGCAAGCAAAGATACAGCAGTATGAGAACACCCACCTTTTCTGATACTGCTGCTTTGTAGAGCTCCTTGTTTTCCTGATGTCCACAACCAGTGGTACACTGTGCTGGACTGAACAGGGCCAAATCATAGTGCAAAGGTAATGCCTTTGCTTATCAGTTTCCTGGCTAATACCTGCATGTTGCCAGAATTCAAATTCGGCCAGCCAGCTGCTACTGTGTCTCATGTCTGTTCTGCATTTCTTATACAAGAATTTCTTCTGGATCAGAATGGATTTGCAGCTGTGAGAGTTGCACTGCTGAAAATGTCACTTCCATATTCATTTTCAGTTACAACTTGAATTTTAGAGGAGGTGACACCTAACTGAGGAGGAGCAGAGCTTTTGCAAGCTTAAGACAACTTCTGGATGCCATCTTTCCTAGGACTTTCCTGTAGTTTGTTCATAGGTGTTCAGAATAAAGGTAGGATGAGATAGTTTCTTAAATATATCTTTTAGATACTTCTAGATTCTGGTTTTGTTTTTGTTTTCTAATACAAAAATTGAAATCAGGTGAGGGCTACAGATGAAAGAAAACATTGCTGTTCAAATCTTAAAAATATAAAAATGAAGGAATGCTCTGAAAGATGGAGAAAAATCATTTCATTTCAAGCAATTACAATTAAAGCAGGAGCTGCTGAAGCAGTCTCACTAATAGATTGACATTCAGGTCACCTCCGTAACTTGCTTACAATTAGGCCATGTAAAAACTGGCTTCTTGTTAGCCTTTGTTATTGATTCAAGGTGTTGACTGTAATATGAAATTATTTTTTGGTCCCAGGCAAAGAGGCCTTTGAGTTTTCTGACATTAGTGAAAACATCATGTTTTTAAAAACACATAATTTTATTAATGTAGGGTATTGCTATAATAATAATAATAGTTACTAACGCTATCAACAATCTATTTCTATATTTAATATATATATATATTTATTATATATCTATTTAATATATATCTATTTATATTTATTTATATTATTGGAAAATTGGCTTACGTTGGCTTACATTGAGATCTAGCTTACAGAAACTAGTGCTTAAACAAGAATGTAAAAGTAGGACATGTGGCATACCTTCCAAATTTCAGCAATCCAGAGGAGCTCCTCTTCGAGAAGTTGCAGAGTTGTTGTTTCTGTGTAATAATTCTCAGAGTTCTACAAACTCATGAAGAGAGCTCATCAGTTGACATCCAAAATACTCTATGGTATAAGTTCTACCATTTGGCTGTGTACTAAATGAAAAAATTCATCCCTTTGCCTGTAATGTTAGGAATTGAAGAGTTTTGAGTATAACAAGTTCATTGTGTAGGTATGAAAGCACTGTAAGGAGAAATGGTGAATATCACTCCCTGCTTCAGGTCATATAGACTCTGATAAGCAAGATGATATTACCCTCCCTCCCTAAGCAGTCTGTTTTCTAGTTGAAGGCACTTGGATCATTTACTCATTCCTAACACAGGTGCCATTTCTTTGATCTTATCTGCTTCCCTACTTTGACTCTCCCATATTCTTCCTGTGACATCATTTTGAAGAACCTACACCGTTCAAGGTATAGTTGCGCTACGGAAATGCAACAGTGCCTTTTGTGCTGTTTTCTATTTCTTTCCTAAGAATCTCTAATTTTATAGCTAAGTTTAAATAGTTTATCTGCTTTTCTATAAAAGAAGAAAAACTGGGTTTGGGGAGTTTCCAGTAACTTTGCTATGATGAACACTGACACAAATAATACATTAAAATTATACCATCTTGATGGATGATGGGACATTGCTCTGTCTGAATTAATGATTAGAAGAGCTGCATTTCCTGTTTTAATGAGCCCCAATGATGTACACAGATCTGACTGCTCATTCCTGATGGGGGGCCTGACCCTCGTTGAAAGGTGTCCATGCCTAATTTTAGAAGAGAGAGACGTCATTTATGTGGGTGTTTTCTTGCTCCACAGGCAGCCAATTATTGCCTATCATATCTCATGCAGCTGCTATTTTGCACATACGAGCCCAGGCAGGTGTCACATCCTATTTTCACAACCAACCAATCAAGACAAACATGGAAAAATTGGTATTCCAGGCCTTGCATGTTGAGCCTGCTTTACCACCAATTACAATATTCTCCCCATGTTATGGAGAAGCCATTATCAGTAACAAGCATGTAGCTAACGTCCCACAGAGCACCAAGGCAAGGGTTGCATTTTCAAAGTCTTAACACTTTCACGTTTTAGCCAGATGTGGAAAAATGGGTTTCATTTCCGAGTATTGAATGTAGAAGTGAATTGATATTAATAGCCTAAGTTATTCTTAGAGCTAAAAATATACCCATTCCAATTTCTGATGCAGGATATCTCAATTTGTGATGATGGTAATCTAGAGTCATGTACCAGTTGCAGATACTTCCTTAAGTCTTTGATTGTATGTTACTTGCAGCTCTCCAGCTTTAACTGAAGGTTTTAAGGTACTCACATGTGCAATGCCAATAAACAAAGTTGCTGTAATAGTATCTCTCATTACTACAGACATTTTCCTCAAAATCTGTAGAAATAAAGAACTGGAGGGCCACTAAAATGTCTGGAAGGCTGGAGGTCCTCTCCTATGAAGGCAGGCTGAGGAAGCTGGGGCTGTTCAGCCTGGAAAAGAGAAGGCTCTAAGGAGACCCTATAGCAGCCTTCTAGTAGCTATGGGGGGCCTAGAGGAAAGATGGGGAGGGACACTTTGTCAGGCAGTGTACTGATAGGACAAGGCCTTTAAAAAGAAGGTAGGTTTAGATTAGACATTTGGAGTATATTCTTTACTCAGAACAGGGGTGAGGCAGTAGAATATATTACCCAGAGAAGCTGTGGATGCCCCACCTCTAAAAGTGTTCAAGGCCAGGCTGGATGGGGCTTTGAGCAACCCGATGTACTCAGAGATGTCCCTGCCTATGGCAGGGGGCTGGAACTTGGTGAATTTTAAGACACGTGCCAGCCCAAATCGTTCCAGCAGTCTATGATTACTAACATACTGCGTGAAAACTGACAAGAAGCTCAGATTCTTCTCTTTTTCATGCTCAGCAGTTTGTTTGCCTGAACCTCAACTATTTTGTACCAGACTTCTTATCCAGCTCATGGAGGGCTATTCTAGTTCAGTACCTGTGCAGCCCTGAGAGGTTTGATCAGCACTTGCTGATACAGGGTCCCAGCTCACAAGGGAGCTTATAGATGGAACACACAAACATTGAAAAGCCAGTTTGTTCATGAACTTGATCACTGGATTGTGCCATGTGGATATCAATATGAATAAGAGTGGTCTAAGTTTTGTTATACGTACCAGCTTGTACTGACTAAAGATAGCTCTCTGGAAGACACTGAGATTCATTTATTACATGGGAACATCTGCCATGCCTCAAATGGAGCAGCTACATCATTTTTTACTTTGAACCACTATGAAAGTATGACCACAGATAGTGAAGAAAATCGCATTATGTGAGGACGCATAAGAAAGGTCCATGAATATATTTCATTAGTGTCATGAATGTCTGAGTGCCTTTCCAGACAAAATTCTAAATTGAAGATTTTACAGACATTCTTATAAGTAATTTTCATGTATTCTGATTTGATCAGGAAATGAAAGTTGGCACATGGATGAATTTTTAGGCATTATCAAGATAGCATCGGTGTACAAGGATTTTGTTTCATTTCTTCAACAATATGTATTCATTCCGTGTAGGGATTTTGCCAAGTAGCACCAATGATTCCCATGGCAAAATTAGATTAAAAAGGAGAGAGATTAGTTTATTGTCTGGCCCCACTGGCTGAGTGGAATAAAGCAGGCATTAGTCCATTTGTTATTACCGATAACAATCAAATATCATATAAAAGCTCTCTCTCCTGACAAAATCTGATTTGAGGCTTGCTTTTAAATACAGCAAAACAGGGAAGATCATTAAATCCTCCTTGTGGTCATGTGCAGAGCTAATGTAACATCATCTTTTATCTGAGGAGGATGAGTGACTGAATGTAGTGCGGTCTACTCTGATTTCATAAATTCACCTCTCCCAGGTATATATATGCATTCATTACATTTAGATGTTTTTATTTTATGAAAGTTTGTATTAAAACAAACACAAAGGTTATATATATCAGAATCCAGGGTGAAAGTCTCCATATCTCTGATTACAATTTTTTTTTCTTAAAAAATACTCATTCTGAGCATCTGGAAACGCAACTGGAAATTCAGATGATTCTTGAGATTTAGGATGGCACAAGATTTAAGCTGCCTTTTCTCTCTCTTGCATGGTCAATAGACTGTTCAGAGCTCATCACTCCCAGCAGAGGTTTACACTCCACGGGTACACTGCAGTGACGTTCTGAAAGAGCAGGGTGCTTGAGAAACTGGCTGCAAAAAAGCTTCTTGCTCTTCTACAGTAGCTGCAGAAAGAGACATTGTGGTGTAAGTCATCTCCAGTGAAGTATAAAGGATGAAGTATAAAGGGTGAAGTAGTTGGCTGAGGGGATAACAATGTCGTCTATAGACATACAGCACTGATGTTATATCTCAAACACAGAGTGTCAAACCAGCATCTGGTTTGCATTGCACAGGAGCATTTCCAGGACTGTCCCCTTAGAGTGCTGGAAAAGAGTTGATGATAGAATTGCTTTGAATTTCCCTGAAGTGAGGCTGAAATGCTATGACATTTGTAAGGATACAGTTAAATGACACGGCAGGTTAGGTCAGACCTTGAAGAAGGTCAAAGAAGGCATGCCAACATTCAGAAGGCGTATTGGTGGTCATGTGAGATAGTAAACCTTGACAATATGGTCTATTAAACATTTTAAGTTATTCTTGCAGAAGGGGACACAAACTCAGTGACAATGTCTGCCTTTGGCTTCTCTTTCTGAGATAAAGCTTCAATCAAACACACTTTGTATCCTGACAGCCTGCTAAGCTGTGGGTGAATGTGACAGACTCACAGACCTTCAAGGTGCAGTGAAAAGGTTGAACATTCACTCAGCTGATGAATTTTCCCCCTGCAGATTCTTACTGCTTTTTCGAAGTTTAAGATGTGATCTTTAGCAGAGAACTTCTTGCAGTAAGAATAGGTTTCTTGATTTAAAATAAATGGTCCTTGAAATTCAGAAAATGTTCAAGATATTGGATAATTATATACATATATGGACATTTTCAGAACCATGTTATCATTTCTTACGGATGAAATGGAGCACTTTTCCCAGAGGATAAAAGAGCGCTGATTTTTCTAGCAGTGTGCTTGCATATAAGATATATTCTGCTCTTGATAGATGCCTTCCATTTAGATGAAAGGCAGTGATGCATTCATGTTTACTGGAAGGATACCTGTCATATTTGATGTGGCTGTTAAAAAAGTGACACCTTTTAATAAATCTGCCTCTTTCTGGAACAAAAACATATTTTTAACCGAAGAGCCTATGGACAAAGGGACCCTAACTGTGCATTACTGCTGCCATCTTCTGACATTGAGGTTATATTGCAGGTTTTTAAAAGAATGAAATTACCCCAGACCATTTTTTTCTTAATATGCTTTTCAGTAAGTGTCATTACATCAGTGATAAAACAGAGCAGGATTATATAGATGTGCCTTTGGCTTGCACAAACATTTAGTGAAGGGAACTGTGGCTGTACAAAGTGTACATAAATGCTCCAGAGACTACAAGATGGGATGAAGGGTGCCTGAACTTCATTCCGAACCTGGTTGGTTACATATCCTACAAAGGAACACAAAAGTACAAAGAAACAAAGGATCTAATGTCCTCATCTATAGCTGTCAACTATGTATGACTCAGACACCAAGATAAGGGATGATAAAAAACTAAAGAACAGTTGGTGTGAACTTCATATGAATGGGTGTTGCATGGATATATCCTTCACAATTAGGCACTGAAGTGATAATAGATGACAGCCTTCACAGTATCGATTTCCTGGATGCTACTCAGACCTTTGGATTCCTGGTAGCTTGTTTACAATAAACTGTAAGGTGATGAATTGAGCAAAATATCTGGGCCAGAGGCTATGGGATGTGCCGTGAACTGTCAGATTTGGGTCTTGACCAGCTCTTACCCAGAACACTCACATTCCTCTCTTCCAGTGATGCTTGACTTGCAGCCACTTCATATTCATCTGCCTTGCAGCAAGCTCAGTTAATGCATAGTTCAACACAGGTTGTACTAACATTTTTCCTTTGAATTAGTTGCGTTGGAGCCTTGGAAGAAAGAGTAGCATGGAATTAATCTATGCTTCTCAGAAAAGCTAAGCCCAAGGCATGTTCAACCTTAGCTGTAATAAAAACCTGTAGAGTATCTGATCTAATAATGTTTGCCTTTGTAAAAATGGGTGGAGGAGGCAAGTGAGGATGGTTTACTTCTCACTTTCATAAGAATTCCAACTTTCAAACAGAGTTATTTCAACATTAGCAATAAGACAGCTATGAGCAGTGTCTGGTTTCTAGCAAATGCAGAGCCTTACAGGAAAGATGTTTGGTGTGGGATGCTTCATCTGCACACCTGATTACAGCAAGCCCAGGTTCTGTGCCACTTGTCACGTCCATCAGCCAGCCTATTTTTGTTTCTATTCTGACACATCTGCTCCAGTGTGTTTTTATGGATTTCTTTTATTTCCTATTCTTTTTATCACGTGTTCCATTATTTTCATAGAATCATAGAATCATAGAATGGCCTGGGTTGAAAAGGACCACAATGATCTTTAAGTTCCAACCCCCTGCTATGGGGTCACCAACCTCCAGACCAGGCTGCCCAGAGCCACATCCAGCCTGGTCTTGAATGCCTCCAGGGATGGGGCATCCACAGCCTCCTTGGGCAACCTGTTCCAGTGCGTCACCACCCTCTGTGTGAAAAACTTCCTCCTAATATCTAACTTAAACCTCCCCTGTCTCAGTTTAAAACCATTCCCTATCACTATCCACCCTTTTCTTCTGCCTTTCTTCTCTGATGTGCCAAACGCTTGCTCCCCCTTTTTGTTCAGGTTCAAAATCTGTATAAAAAGAAAAGGGGATTTTGTAGATAAGAAATTCTTACACAGTTGATTATTCCCCATCTTTCATATGTCACTTTGTAGACTGCATGAAGGAAATCCCTTTGGGTTGTTACAGCCATTTTCATACGCCAATCCCGCTTGGATATAATGGATTTGGAGTTTAAAATATTGTTAATTTTAGTGTTAGGAACTGGGCTGAGATTTTGCAGAATGATGACTTAGTGTTACTTGAGATTCCTCTTGATTAACTCCTTTGTTTATCAGAAATCAGTTTCTACTTTCATTTCTTTCCATACCAGTAAAATCTTTGCAAAGTAATAATAATCCCACTTGATTTACTGGTTCGTTGGAGTTATGCCAGCTTTGTTATAATCCCAGCTGCTGTTTTATCCTCAGGGTATTTCAGTTCTTAGTAAAGTGCACAGCACGGTCTCCAAAATCACATGAGCACAGATTTTAATATTTTTATTCACCCGTTTTTTTTTCTCCCTCATAGCAGAGCTCATCTGGTTCTCAAACTTGACCAGTTTGATTACATTTAAACTACATTTTAGACAGATGCAACCCCTGGGTAAAACTTCTTCCCTGATTAGTCTGGATGGGAAGCATCTGTTTTCCTCCTGGTAATAAGCATTCTTAAAATCAAAGCACAGAGACAGTCACTGGCCATGTCGCACGTCACGTGTGAAGACCATGAGCAAGTCTTCAGAAGTGGAACTTTAATTTGGGCAGACTGACCCAAAGACATTAGCACAAGAAAATGAGAAAAAGCCCCAGAGCATCAAACCTCAAACCAGAGCGATCTCAAGCTGTAGCAATGCTTTTATCCTTAGTGATTGGGAATGTGTCAACACCGTAGTAAATGTCACAATTCTAAATGCAAAAAATATCTAAAACCAGCAGTATTATGAGCTGACAGCTATTGCTGCTGTATCCTCAGCAGCACTGCTCTCCCTTCTAATCCCTCTGGCTCTGCTGTTTCCTAGGATCCACTCCCTAAGAGCCAAAATGTGAAAATGCATTCAGCTTCTCTGCACAGTGATAAGGATGGGAGGGGACACAGCCAGGTTCCACTCACCTCTTCCTGCCACCACTGTGCCGTTCAGGATTGTCTGGCACTCCTTTGAGGAAAGGCTGGAGAAGAGTAGAGGTGCCTCCCAGGGGCCAAGAGAGAAGTGGGGAGGGGTATCCTATACCTCAAGAAGGTGTGCAGAGAAAGAAAAGGATCATGATGCAGGGTGCTGCCCTGTGCTAGGATTGCCTTCATGGGTTGATCACAGAGATCGTAGAATGCCTTTGCTTGGAAGGGACAACAAAGAACATCTAGTTCCAACCCTCCTGCTTCGGGGAGGGTTGCCAACCACTAAATGAGGCACTAGATGTTGCCAGGAGACAGGGACTTCTGCCAAGGTACTGGAGCAAGAGGATCCCAACTCTCAGCAGTGTGTTCTGTCTTGGGGGGAATCAGCTGACTTTTCTGGGAGTGAAGTTGTACATATGCTATGCAAAATGGGGAGTCTCGTGGGGCTGTGAAGATATACTCTGAACCTACTCAAGCCAGTGAAGAGAGCACAGGATTAAAAACACTTCTCCTTTTGATTCCAATCTATCCTTTCAAGGTCTCTTTTCACGTTTACTTCTGGAACCAGACCAGTCTTCTCTCTCGCTATGGTTCTATAACACACAAAATTGGCTCATTCTTCCTCGAGCTCTCCTCTCATGTGCACCATCTCCTGGACCAGATAGGCCTGTTATCCCAGTCAGACTGATATGTCAGTGTGCTGTAAACTGGTCCCTGGGGCCATGGCGGGGGGAAGAGATGGGCCCATGAACCTATAAGATGTGGTTCTTGTGAGGCAAGCAGTCATTAGAAGACTAATGTCTTGACGCCCTAGATATCCTAAGGACATGACCCAAGAGGGCCTCATGTGTATGGCTCAAGCATCAGGAGACAGATTCTGGGGAGGCCAGAGCTGTGTTTCCCTGCCACCAAGAAAAATCTCAAAGATTTATAGATAAAAATCTGATGAACTGCAGGCTAGATTAGAAACCAAATCCTTTGTTAGGTCTTGTATCTAAGAAACTGTGAGCTGCACTGCAATGGGGATCAACCAGGGAAGATGGTTTCAAGGGCTGATGGCTCCCAGGAGGGTTGGCCATCAGAAGAACCCCCCTGTGTGAAATTTTACCTGTTCTTCATATTCCCTAATTGCTAGGTGTATTTTGCTGTTGTTACTTAATTTGTGCAGATCCACACTCTCATCTCCAGGATTCCTCAGAAGCCATCTTCATTTACAAGCTATTATTTCCTGCTGTTTGTTTCACATACCAGTTCCTTTGGTCTCTTCTCACATCCATTTTCCTGTATCACTGAAGCAGTCAGTGAAAAAGAGGCAAGGTTAGCACAAACTTCAACTCTGCACAAACCTGGGAACCAACCAGTAACACCTGCTCTGGCAGGAGAGTGAGTTGCCAGGAAATTTTCAGGACAAAACCATCATTTCAATAACAATTCCAGAGTGACTCTAAAGCAAAGACTTCAAAGATCTTTTAGCAAGACAGCATCGTGCTCACTTGTGGAGAGACAAAGCCTGCAGGAAAGCAGTGAGCTGCTGGCACAAATTTGGTACCCAGCTCAGTCTGTAAGTCCTCTTCTCCTCCTTGAAACATGAGACTGCGCAACTCTGCAATATGCCTCCTGGCCCAAGCACAGGCAGACAGACACTTACCTGGAAAAAGAAAACATGTTTTGTTCCTTGCTGGAAGAGTCTTAACGTGGCAACAACTGCTGTAAAAAGATAATGAGAAGCAAAAACAGTTTTGCTCAACTTATGAGTGAATACATACTTTTTCTTCGTCCAAATTGCATTTTACAGAGTATCTCTGTGGGCTCCATAGTAGCTGCATTAAGCTCAGTCAGCATGTATAACTACTGGGCATCTCTGCATATCATCCCCTAAGATCCAACAAGTTGGATGCTCTCATCTTTTCCTGTCTGCCTTTGGCCTTATGTGCTCACACAGCCACCCCTACCTGAATGAAAAACTCCAATAAAAATAAAGACAAAGCAGCGACACCAGGTTCTGAGGAACAGCAAGAGAGTTACCACTGTGCATATACTGTGAACATTTCATTAAATGCCTGCCACAAGTAGACCAGAGCCAGATGTTGCTCTGACAGTGATGGGGTATGTCAGCTTTCCAGTCCATCTGGACCAGCTACCATAGAGCTCTGCAGATTGTAAGTAAATTAAAATCATTTAAGAGAAAAACATAATAAACCATAGCCACGTGAGAAGCCGATTGGGGAGTCACACCTGTGAACAGAATTCTGCTGGTGACTGATGGCACCACCATGAGCTGGTAGCTGAGGGATGGATCCAGCACAGCTGCACCAGTGCAGGAGGGTTGGGTTCCCTCAGCAGCTCCTGGTCTGGCCTCTCTGAAGAGACTCCTGATGGATGGGGCTTCCAGGCCAGATGAGGCTTTGAGCAACCTGGTCTGCTGGGAGATGTCCCTCCCTAAAGCAGGGTGCTGGGAGCTAGATGATCTTAGAGGTCCATTCCAGCCCAAACCATCCTGTGATTCTTTGATGTAAGCATCTCTCAACCCAAACCAACACCCACTTTAAGCTGTTCGGTTTGTCTTCTGCACACATCCAGGATTCCTGCAGGCTGAGCAGGCTCTGCTCCAGTTAAAGTCCTTAGGGTGCAGAAACCAGGTGGGTTGGCACCCATGTGCCAGACCTATCACATGCTCAGGGACACAACACCTGATCTGGGACGCACCCAGGACCATGGTACTGCTTCAGATGAAGTCCTGAGATGAGATAAGCACCTGTAACCCCATTTACAGACATCCATCTCCTCACAGAAATAGGTGCCATGGAAGAGAAATAAATGTGCATTACGTGACTCATGAACAGAATCACATTAGTTTTAATCAGATGCTAAGAAAAAAGAAGTCAGAAATTGTGCAAGGTGATTGTCTATGTATTTCCTAGCAGCACTCAGAGCCCATGATCCCTGGCACTTAGGGCTGCACAGATCTCAGGCCAATGGACAGAGGATTATGCAGATGAGAACAAATCACATGGCTATATAACTGAAGGAAGATGCAGGCAGAATTTACCCCGGAGCTGCTGGAATTAATAGAGCAATGACAACTATCATGGAAAGTGCACCAAGCAAGGTTTTGTGCTGAGAGAATGCAAAATGTATCGGGAAAAAGGCATAAGGCTGCAGGCTTTTAATCCATCTGCTGGAGAACAACCCCAGAGCTTGAAATTATTGTTGACTGCTTCAAATCAACCTGTTTACGGCACTAAAACATTGCTTGGACACTGAGTACTTGATGACTTGTGGAAATCCATGTTTGGGTAAATACTTTAAGTGAGAATGAACAAGTAGAGCGTGACTATCTTTTGAAATGCTCTTTAAGACTGTTCCCTTGGATCAGAAGCTAGGGCAGAAGTGGCATCAGTGCTTATACATAAGGAAATGGGGATGTCCATCACATCCTGGGGCGAATGAATGTTTACATATAATCTTTGACAGATGGGGACATCAGTGCTTTTATTTTATGGATAAAGATGAGAGATACTAGATGTACTACAAAATATTAAAAGCTCTGTGATGAGGATAAACCTCATCTTTAGGGTGGAAATCTGTTTTCTCTATTTCAAGGGAAATGCTCTGGCAAAGGGCTGATGTACAGAAGGCGGGTGACATCACATCTGGCAGCACTCCCTTCTGAAGAGGACCTGGGGTGAACTATGGGAGGAGCAGCAGAGAGAGCAGGTCGTAGGATATCAATATTTAGCAAGACCCTGTTTAGAGACAAGAGTTGGAAACGATAATAAAACATCAGTGTCCCAGAGCTACTGCAAATACGGACGATGCTGCAACACACCCAACACAAACACCTCATGTTAAATTAAGCTGTCCTGATTTGAGCCTTGATCATGTCCATCCTCCCTTGTGAACAGAGCTTGCCTCCTGTTTAATGAGAGTCACTGCAGAAAATGGGATATGTATGTGTTTATAGCTAGGATGTTTTCTCAGAGTCGATCCCTTTGCCCACCCAGACCTCCTCTCCTGACATCACCAATGCTGTCAGAATGACTGACAAGAAGTGAGTCTGGAAGCCTACTGTAGTGTAGGAGAAATGCAGCAAATCTGCAGCATCTGTAGAAAAAGGGAAGCCTTTTCCTTTGGCTTTTTAAAGATCTTCAAATCCAATTGAAATTATGGACATGAATGTGCAGAAAAGGGAATGAATACCAGGGAAGGCCAGTGCTGCAGCCACTAAAGGTGCACATGAGTGTTGGGAGGAACTTAAGAGAAAAGCTAAGAGGGAAAGAAAAGGAGAGTAAGTGTTTCTGGAGGTGAGTGTTCATGAACAGCAACTTCTGCTACCATGGCCAATGCTCCACAATCCCAGGAAACACGTAGGATTTGGGTCTGCTTCTCCAGAGTAATAAACTATTTGGAAAGTAACACCACCACCTGATCTGCCCAGTGACGTTCCTCCTGCCCTGCGGCAGTCCCAGCTGACATAAATGAAGGAAAAGCAGCCTCTGAGCTGGGCTTCGTCAGCCTGTCTTTATTTGTATGCTCTGAAGAGACTCCAAATCAGGTCAGGATCAGTAGCAGTTGCTGCTGTTTCAAAAACTTCTCTCTGTTAGCTGTGACCTGGCAAGGAACACAAATGAAATTGGCTTGTTCTCTTGTTCGTACTTATATTTCTGTGTGAAAAGACATCAGAGGATTGGGAGGGATTTTTCTTATAGATCTATAAAAAATACACGTATAAAATGTCAACTTTGGCTTTTCCTATTTTTGCCAAACAACTTGCAGGATGTCTTAGATAGGATTTTTCCAACTCTTAGCTAAACTGGCAGATTTATCCAAGCATTTACCAGGAGCATATTATCTTCTACATATTTTAAACATTTCAATAAAACAGGGGAAAAAATAAATCCCAGAAGGACATTAACAGCCTTAATGAAAAATCATTACTCCTTTCAGAAATGCAGTTTTTATATATATCTGTATTACTTCAGTTATCCAGCAAGTCCATCATGACAGCCCCTTGAGGTTATTATTAAATGAAAGCCAGAGAATATTATTGGATAAAGAGAGAAAAGCCTTTCAGTCATGCAACATGCAACACAAACAAGGAAAGAAAACACAGGTAATTCTCTTTTTCCCTCAATAGGACACCCTTAGATGGAGCTCTAGACATTTACCAGGAAAGAGACATAGGGGAAAAATGGGTCAGTAGCTGAGAAGAGGAGGAAAAAAGAGGATAACCCCCATTATGGTCTGTATTAAGTCTTTATTGTCTTCCCTTCTACCCAGGGGTGGCACAGACAGTCTGGTTGCAAGACATGGCCCCACCAACGCAGCACTGAGCTTGCTCCAAGTAAAATTCACCAGGATCTTGATTTTATTGACAACAGTAAGGAAGACTGAATATTAAATGAAACATTTGTTAAAAAACTCCCAAAGCAAACAGAAAGTTCTCTATACATCTAGGGGGAATGTGATCAGAGTGCGACAGCTGAAAGGACCACTGAACAAAAGACACGCTGTAAAACGCTGTGTAGCAATTGACTAACAAAAGCTCACGTGCAGGAGGCACAAAAGAAGAGAATTTGGAGGAAATCATACATTTCAGTGTAAAATCTCTATTCACGCAGCTTAACTCTGAGAATTATGCCTGAAAACATCAAGTCAGCGCATGCATCTTGGTGGATCCCTCTTCTATGGCTTCCTTTCACCTCCTGTGCCAGATCCTCCCTATGGCCAAAAACTGGGTTACATCACTGAAATACTGGGATAATCTCTGGTGCTCCACTGTAATGGAAATTGGCAACTAATGGCCAAGCTACTGTTATTTCCCCACTGTTGTTATTTTCATTTGTTTGTTTTTCAGTCATTTCTGCAGCCCCCAAGTTCAGACAGGGCAGCCTGTCCATACTGGGTTCCTTAGTGCCAAAAAAGCCAAGAGTCCCCAAACTAATGTGCAGAAGAGAAATCTCAGATAAGTGCAGTGCTGCTCAGACGCCTACGTAGATAACAGCGAAAAACAACCAACAGGGTGGTCTGGGAAATAGATGGACGAGAATGAGTTGAGAGAAGGACCTGTCACAGTATGAAGACTGGGTAAAGCCTGTGCCAAGGAGGGGTGGTGTTGAGGGTGTGCTGTTGCTCTGTGTGACATTCGATTTGATAACTCTACCAATTCGAGGAGGCTCTCCCTGATGGGTGACTTACTGGCAAAGGAGAGGTAAAATAGTTGTATTTCTGCAACCCCAGCGTCTTCCCCTTCCGTGCTCCACCTCCTGTCACTGCACAGCACACAGCTGCAGCAGGGTGGGGGCAAACTATTCCATCCACTCCCAGCAGTGGGTCCCACTGGTCTGCAGGGACATCTGAAAGCACCATGAGTCATTCCAGGTCATGCCTCAACAACAGCTGGGAGATAATGGCAACAACAACAACAACAAAAGAGGAAAGATTCAACTTGGAAGATTTTATTTTCGCATTCAGAAGTTCATTTTCCTTATTGAAAAATCTGTTATAAACTTCTCAAGGGAGTTATGCATACATCCCTTGGAGCTGCAGCATGAAGGCACCGTGTCAGGGCGCAGGATGAGAGCAGCAGCAGGAGAAAGAAGCAGCAGCAGCACATCAGAGCACGCACCAGCGAGCCGATCAGCTTTGCGAGGCTGGAAGGCAGCAGCTTGCAGACAGAAGTCTGTCCCTCTGCATCTGCTGTCTGTCCCTCCTGCTGTGCCAGCTGCCAAGGGTCGGGTCCTGGTGTTCAGCTCCTGACTTGCATGGCTTTGAGGAGGAAGGAAACAATGCCAAAACCATTCCCATCATTCCTCCCCTGGAGCTGCAGGCACTGTGCTCTGTGGGTGTGTTTAGTCAGTGACCCTTCCAGTGCTTTAAGTGGCGGGCACACCAACCACAAGACTAACCAGTGTTACCTTGTTGGGTGGGATTTTCCTCTCTTCTTGGCCTGTGAGAGACGGGAAAGCTTTTATCTTTTTCTTCCTCCAAACAGAGGTAGCTGCAGGAGTAGAACAGCTCTGAGCATCAGCAGGTGCTGCCAGCAATAACCTAAAAGATGGGTGAACAGGTAGACACATGGGTGTGGGTCAAACCAGAGCTATGTCAGTGTGCTCTGGTGAGGCAGGTGGTGTGAAGTTCAAAGGAAGTACGCATTTTTACATTATTTTATCAGCAGTCTTTCTGATCCAGGGTGTGTGCAGTTGGCCTTTTCCCAGATGGTTGTTTCAGGGTCTCCCATGGTGTTGAGGAGAACTGAGATCTGTGGTAGAAATAACTGTGATGTCTCAAAACTGGGGTTTATATTACAGGTGATGGATCAATAAACAGGAGAGAAAGAACTAGACCAGGTTCTGCTGCCTCGGTTGGCTGCTGGCAGCTGCTTTGATTCATGCCCACTGGGAACTGCTCAAATAGAGTGCTTCAGATGCTAGCTGGTAAAATGAAATCCTTGACTCCAGATCTTTCCATCAGTTGAAAAGGGAAAACAGGTTATAGAACTCCCAACAATGATGTACACTGCTGAAGAGTGTTAAAACCATCCCCTCAGCTGTCCGAGACTTCCCTGCAGTCTTAGTGACACCAAACGTTGGTGACAGCAGCACTCATCCACAAAGAGAGTTGCATGGAGTAGTATGGCAGTGCAGAATGCAACATACAGTTGAATTTGGTATAACTGAAAAGAGCTATATGAGAAACCTTCCCAGATTGCATGCTGATTTCTTTTTAGCCCTCCCTTATCAGAGCTGGTGCAGAGCTCCCAAGCACTGGGGAATGTCTCACATTGCTCATATGACTGTATCTAATTCAACCCCAAACCTAATTTTCAGCAGCAGCTGAAACTGCCTAGGTTCTACCTCACTTGTGGGGCTCACACTTAGACCTGACCAGCATTAACATGTTGCGTCTACACATACATATTTACCCAAACCACCTGCAAGTAACAGGAGCAAAATGAGTTGGAGGAGGAGGCACCAGGCAGCATGGGACAGCCAGCCGCTTCCTCACGGCTCAGCTGGCGCGTGACGGCGGCACGAGCTGACAGCAGAGAGCGGCCCTGGAGATTAATTGCTTATAATGAGCAGAACCACAGCCCTCAGAAAAGGATAAACTGGGGACTGCCTGAGAAATGGCAATGCTTTAACCCTCTGTGGTGTCGGTCCCCTCACTGGAAGCTTTTTGGGCATTCCATCCCCATGCCTGGAAAGGAGAGTTTCTGAAGAGCACTGGCCTGGATTTGCACTTCAGTAAAGGGCCTGGGTTTGGGCTACTGCCACCATTAAACGCTGCATGAAGTGACTCTTTGTCTCCTTTTCTCTCCTTCTTCTTTTTCCTCTGTCTCTTCCACTTTTCCTCTCCCTATCGATGTACGTTTTTCATTAAAAAAGAAGGAAAAAAAAAACCAACCAGCAACTAAAAAGAGGAGGTCACCAAGTCAGGACAGCTATCTGAGCTAGCCCTTCAGACATCGCAGGATCACAGGGTGGTTGAGGTGGGAAGGGACCCCAAAGAGCATATTTTGAGAAAATCTGCAAAGGAAAATGGTTTCAAACTAAAAGAGGGGAGATTTAGACAGGATATAGGGAAGAAGTTTTTTCAGTTAGTGTGGTGAGGCACTGGCACAGGTTGCCCAGAGAGGTGGTGGATGCCCCATCCCTGGAGATATTTAAAGTCAGGCTGGATGGGACTCTGAACAACCTGATCTAGTTGTAGGTGTCTCTATTCATTGCAGAGAAGTTGGACCAGATGGCCACTAAATGTCCCTTCCAATTGAAACAATTCTATGATTCTATCATTCTTTCTTCAGGAGGCAGAGGAACTGTTGGTCTGAGTTAAACAGAAGCAATAGTCTCACCTGGGAAAAGAAAATTGGGAAGAAAAAAGCCAATCACTGAGTTCCAACAGCTCTGTGGAAAAACATTACAGCTTTTCATTGCTGTTTTCATTTCAAGACTGACCTAGATTTTCATGCGCTGGAAAGGTGGGGGTGTTACTGAGCCACAGAAAAACCAAGCTGTCCCGATCTGAGCCAATTGCCATTTGGGGGTCATTTTTCCCATTTAAAACAACCCAAGCTGAATTTTCTGGGAAGGTGTATTTGCTGGATCCTGCTTTGTCTTTAGGGACAGGGGCAGGCACCTGTTCTGAGAGCAGAGCACAGGAGGGTGATGAGAGGAGCCCCGGGAGGGGGCCAGGCATGACAGCTGGCTCTGGGCAGATGTCCGTCACAGAAACTGGTGACAGCAGAGCCTCAAATTAGGGCACTGGGTCACTAACCACAAAGGAGAGATCAATCCATTTTGCAACATGTGGGGAAAAAAAAATCTTAAGGCTTGTTGGTGTTTGATTGGACATGTTCAGCCTTCTGTCTGATCCAAAGCACAAGTCTAAGAAATGGTTTTCTAGAAACCTTGAGCTACAAGCATCCTAGAGTGCTTTCACTAATTCAACAGTTGTTGCATAATCTTCCTTAAGGATATCTATTCGGGATAACAGACTCAGGATTGTTACTGTTCTTCTGGTTCTTCTGCAAACAAGGGAGGATGCTTTTCTCCAGCTGATTGGTTTTGTACTTTGAGACCACAGGTCATGCAGTGACAGAAACTGTAGCTTAGCTGTTAACTGAGGGTTTCCCCGAGACACCTAAGCTAAAAATACTTAATGTCAGAACTATTGTTCAGATAATTTAAATAACACTTAAATAATGAATTGTATAAAGTATATGGGTTTTAACTTATTTTACAGGTTGTTTTTTTTACATCTAGAACAACTACATTTATACATAGACAAGAGACAATATTTCAATCAATTTCAGTTCTCTCGTCTCACAGTAATTCAGCTCCAAGGTGTAGTATCTATTTCTGTAAGGTAATAGGAAGGATTAAAAAGATTTTAAAAGATCCTTACTCAAAGCAGATTATTTATAAAAAGAATCTACTAAAATTATTAAATGCTCTCCTTAGCAATAAAGGCCGTACATCTGACTAGAGGAGTTTGCAGGGCAAAATCTTTTTGTACAACAGACAACTGCTCTGGAGCATCCTAACTTCATCCTTGTTTTCAAATGTGGCAATTAAAGCAGACTATTGTATAGCACAGTTTCTTAAATAATGTATCTCATAATGCAGTCTCAAAGAGAAGACGGGAAAACCTTACTTGCAGGGACAGCTGTGTAGCTGAGATTGGCTTGTTTTGTTTTGTTTATTTTTCTCTCCAAACATAACTGATAAAGAATGTGCTTTTAAGATACTGCAGGCTAATGTGTAGACAAGGGAAAATGTCCTCCTGCAACAGACTAGAAGTCTCTCATTAGCAAACTGCTGGAGTTCTACTATAAGGCATTAGTGCAGCTGGCACAGTTCCTGAGAATAGAATTATTCATTGCCATGGTTACTCGTGCTAGAAATATTGCCCTCCACAATCAGCGTAAACAAAGATCCTTTCACAATGGTATAAAAATTAGAGTGCTTGAAGCAATTAAAGGAAATGATAAAATTGTACAGAAGTTGAAATTGTGCCTTGCAAGCACTGTAGCTTTTCTAACATCTGGGGGAAGGAGGGCAGGGTAGAAAGCCTTCTGCAGAAGCTGAGTCTCTCCCAGCGGCAGTGACACATAAAGCTCTGGGTGGGCATCAGGAGCTGAGGGCAGAGCCTGGTGGGCAGCACTATGCACTGTGCTTCTCACACCACACCAGAGGGATAGTTATAGCTACAGATGAAGGGTAGACAGATACCTCAGTTGTTGGTGGTAAAACTCTGCCAGTGAATAACGTGTGGTGCTAATGTGCATCAGCCAACTGTGCCCTGAAGTGCCCCAGGCCCAGCATGGCCACCAGGCGAGGGGTGTGGGTGTCCCCTCTGCTCTGTGCTGCGCCGCCTCACCTCCAGCACTGGGTGCATTTTGGGTGCCACAATGTTAGAGGGACATAAAACTATTAGGGAGCTTCCAAAGGAGGGCTACAGAGATGGAGAAGGATATGGAGGGCAAGCTGCATGAGGAGCAGACCCTGGTGTGCTCAGCTCAGAGCAGAGGAGCTGAGGGGAGGCCTGATGGCGGCTGCAGCTCCTCACAGGGAGCGGAGGGGCAGCACCGAGCTCTGCTCTGTGTGACAGCGACAGGGAACGGCAAGGAGCTGCGTCAGGGGAGGGCGGCTGGGGGTGAGGGAAAGGGGCGGCGCCAGAGGGCGGTGGGCGTGGAACAGCTGCCCAGGGCTGTGGGCACAAGCTGCCAGAGTTCAGGGAGCGTTTGGACAGCACTCTCAGACAACAGGGTATGGATTTGGAATGGTTCTGTGCAGAGCCAAGAACTGGGTTCCTCTCCTGCAGCTGCTGTGGGACACCTGTGGGTGAATACCCAGTGATAAGGTGGGCAGGCTGTCTAACATGAGAAAGAAGGGTGAGCTGAGGCTTGGAGATAAATATTCCCATGTGCTATCAGCAGCATCAACTTCGCTACACCTGCTGTGAGCCCTTTCAGGCCATTATGCACCAGTTTGAGGCAGAGTAAGCTGGCACTGCAGTTCCTTAGGAATGAATTTGTCCATCCCTCCAGACACCCCTCCAACATCTCCAAGCACCAATCCATACTGCACAGCCTGAGGGCTTGTGAGTCCCCTCACTGTGGGGACAGCACTGAGTCCAGACAGTCCCCAACCCCAGCACCTTTCTCCAATGTGGTTCTGGCAGTGCTGTGGCCTGTGATACTTCTGGAAAATAACTCCTGTTCTGGATGAAGAAAAGAAGGTTTGGGGGAACCTCGGAAGTGTTTACAAATACCAAAAGGAAGGGCTGCAAAGAGATTATAGCATGGCTGTTTTCAGTGGTGCTCAGTACCAGGAGAAGAGTCAGTGGGCACAAAATGCCATACAGGAGGTTCCGTCTGAACACCAGCAAGCAGTTCTGGCGGGTGATGGGGCACTAGCACAAGTTGCCCAAAGAAGTTGTGGAGTCTCCTCGGAGATCACTGAGTCACTTTCTGAGGCTTAATACCTGGCTTATCAGACGGATGTCAATGATAGCTGCTTTCTGACTGCATAGTGGGAGAAATGAATAACTTGCTGCTGTTCTAAGTCAAAAAGCGGAAGTGAGGGAGGAAGTAAAATATCCTTCTGTGACTGGCATTACTTCCTAGTCCAATGTTTTTCATCTGATTTCAGAAAAGTAGAGAGTCTGCAGTAGTAGGCAGGACCCAGCAGAAATGCCATCTGGTGTCAAGAGCATCTGTAGCCGGGTCTGACAGATGTCTCAAAGGGCTTAAGGCATACTAGCAGCATCTTCTCACTTCAACTGTGGAAGAACTGGAACACCCCTCTAACTCTTCTCCATGATGTTGCCAATTTCCCTCAACAGCCTTCTTCTCCCATTCCCCTCCAGCAAAGCAAGGAGGAAGCTGGAAGGCTACTTTGGGAGCCCTGAGAGCAACAGTATTACAGTCGGGTAGAGGAAAAGGCAACTCAATGGCTTCTCTATGGCTACATCGTCATGCTGGGGACTTAGAACTGTCATCCTATGACCAAAAAAAAAGAAAAAAGAAAAAAGAAAGGAAATGAGTTTTTCATCCCCTTTCTTAATCAGGTTATAGCCTGATTCACCCTTGGTGAATCTGGGAAGGCTGGCAGATGAGAAAATGCTGTTATTGCACTATGCCCCTACCCATATCTCACATCACTTTACAGACAGTGGGGTAAAATCTGAAGTATTTAGTTTTGCAAAGCTTCTCCTGCAACAGGATCACCATCAGCTTCATTTTAGAGGTGGAAAAAGCAAAGAGATGGAGTTTTGTGTGAAAGATCACAGAGGACATCTGCAAAAGACTGTCACAACCTGACTGCAGTCCTCTGCCATTCTCCAGCTTTTCTCCTTCTTCCCAGCCATGTCAAACAGCCCCATAACAGTGCTGGGAAGCCTCATGAAGCCCTGTGGAAAAGCTCTAGGGATGAGAAGAGTCAGTTAAGTGATGCAGATCATGACAAGGCAACAAGCAGCCTGCAAACCTCAACAAAGTGATCCTAACTTCTGCTTGGCAGCCAGGTCTGCTCCTGGTCCATCAGGGCATCAGCCATCACCACTGCTTGCTGCACTTCTCCACGGGGAAGTCTGAAACTGCCATGGGAACTACAGGTCAGCAGCCCCTGAAGGAAACATTACATGACATGCTCCTGCACATCATCCAACTGGAGAGAAACAGAGGTGACAAGGTAACACTGAAATGAAGTCCCAGTGGGGAAAGAGAAATTGGGGAACTTGTTAAAAAGCTTGCTGCCATCTGGAAGGCAGGAAGAGGCACGGTTCTGTGAAAGTGTGGCTTCTCTAGGGAAAGTCTGCTTGCAGCTGGCACTGCAAGACGAAAGGATAAGGACTAGCTGGTAGGCCTGCCCAGCCTGTGGAAACTGGAACAGAGGGTGAAGGGAGGGTTGGTTTTCATTTTCATGGGACTTCAGGGTATGTAGCAGAATCTAAAATAATCACCTTGCGCCAGTTGTTGTCCTTGGCATGAACAGTAACTTTGTGGCCCAAAGGGAGATACAAAGGAGAAACCAGAGCACATTGGGCTCTTGATTTACTAATAGGAGTCTTTTGTGCTGTTTATTGGTTCAGAGCCATCTCCGAGGTCTTTACCCTTTACGCCTTAGTTACTGCGAAACCATGCAGTCTTCCTTGACTATGCATTTTATCTTACAGAATGGTAAGAACTGTTCTCTTTGAATTTTCCCTAAGCTCCCATCACTGATCTTAAATCTGGGGCATGGAGAAGGAAGAGGAGACCTATGCCATGGTAACAGATGCCTTTGAATTAGTAATTGGTTTTCTAGTAACTGATAGTTTCTGCTGTTCAGCCCAGTGAACACCAGCTTCACATTGGTCTTCTCTTATGGAAACAAAGTACAAAAGGCTTTTGCTTTTGGTTAGTCATGTAAATCCTCCGATGAAGCCCATTCTAACAGAAGGGTAGTAAAAGGCTGTGCTATAAATAGTGTTGAGTGTTTGCCTGAGCTCAGGCAGAAATGTAAGGTTTCATGGCTCAGACTGAGAATCCCGGTTGTTTCAGAGCCAGGAGCTGACATTTGCCTTTGTGCTTGTGCTCTGATGTCTGTTTTGTTTTCTGATACAGTCATTTATTTTAAATCGGTCTGAATACATGTTACATCTTGAGAGAGAATTAGGATTCAGCACAGACAAGTCAACTTAACCATGTAATCTGGTCCAAGTGTTTTTATATATAACTTGCACACTGATGGGATTTTCTGTCAGAACCTATGGGGGAAAGAAAAAAAAAAAAGAGCAACAACAGGCAAGTTCAACATCATGCAGTGATCACAGACGTAAATATTCTAGGCTTCTGAGAAAGCAATAGGCAGCGCTGCATCCCTCTTGCATTTGTTGCATAGGAGCCTTTCTTACTGATTTGAATAAACCTGTTCAGATGCAGTGACTGCAAAATCAGGTGCTAAATGTGGCATGATAATGACTGGATTTGGTTTAATTAGAAAGATGAAAAGTTAAATTTGTTATCACAGGGAAAAAATGATGTTTATAAACAGAAGAATGGCAGGACTAATTTCTTCACTGTAAGTGCTACACTTCTGTGTGACTTGTTATCTGTCAGTAGAAAAAACCACCATTAGAGCAGAACGTGAAGGGTAGAAACTGAGAGAAATACAGAGGTAGGTCCAATATATTCCTACTATAACAATACACCAAGATTGACTAGATTCCTGAATGTCATTGTTTTAAAGTAATACTCAAACAAACCATCTGATTTTCATTATTACTATATTTTTTGATGCTTTGATTTTTTTTAACAGAATACATGTTTTCTGCGCTTACTTTAGGTTTTAATCTGTATCTTCGCAGACATAATCAAGGTCAGATTTTTTACCGAGACACATTGACTGTGTTCATTCAAAACTATTTTATTGCAAAATTTGGTTATGTTTTCATCTTTACAGGTGATCAAATGTAGCAGGGCAGGAATGAAAAAGATATGCTTTATATTGCACATAGATTTGGTGTAATTTCTGTCCTTAATATACTGTTTGCTTGTTTCTACAGATTGGCCTGCCTGCTCTCAGCCCTGAGCAAGGAGCTCAGCACAGCTTGTTCCCATGCTCTTGTAGCTTGTGGCTGGAGAAGACCATGTAAATATCCCACCAGTTCCACTGTCTGATATAGCACAGTATCTGTAATGCCTTCACTACTCCAGCATCTGTATTACAGCCTGAACAGCATAAACTCTGCCCTTAGTATTCCTGTGAGATAGAAAAGTGCCTCTATCCCACATTACAGATGTGAAAGTGAAGTATATGTCTTCATTTACTTCCTGAAGCACTCTGATACACAAAGAAACCTCAAGGAACCACCACCCCATGAAGCAGGCAAGAACATCTCTGACAACATGACTCCTGGCTGCCCTGAGTTTAGCTGCCTCAACATCTCCCATCACTGCACACCTCTACGATGCTTTCTGCACCTGTAACCAGTCAAATTCTGCTTATTTGGGGCTTCAACTTAGATCTTCACTCAGATCTGAATTCACTCCTCTGTCCAAGTGGCCTATGAATTCCAAATGACACCAACAGCTGGAAGAAGGGCCCGTCCCTGACTCTCACCACAGTGCACAGGTTGTTATCAGCACAGACCGTTAGTCTTTGGAGTAGCAGCAGGAGATATACTTCAACAGGCTCCAATCTTTTCCTCCTTGCACTCGTCTTGTTCTATTTAAAATGGTATCTAGTGGTTCCATTTCTGTCTTATCTTTTAAAACAATCATTCTTCTTAAGCTAGAAGAATACACGCAGCATTCAAGGATGAGTCCTCCTCATTAGTCAGAACAAGAGACCTCCTGTTCCCAGGATCTGAGCACCTCAGCCAAGTGCTCTGGGTCTTCACAGAGTAAAAGGTGACATGTCGTTAAAGATGAAGCAGGTTCTTACTCCTCATCTGCCACAGCAGCAGCCATGGCTGCTGAAATAACCCCTTGCAGAAACGTTTGAGCCTCTCTTCCACATCCCCCTTGGGGTGCTGTGGAATGATTTTAATTGGAAGCAGATGTGCAATGTGGTAGGTAGGAGCAGGCCTATGCTCAGTGTGAGCTCCTAGAAAATAATTTCTGTATGATCACTTCAGAAGGGAAAAATACCATGATTCATGGGAGATTATTTAAAATGAGACTAATAGGCACTCAGAGTCAGTTGCCTGGTCAGTATTCCTTACCAATTATTAGGAGTCAAGAATGTTCTCTCACTTGATAACTTAGCAGAATGGAGCATTCAACTTCAGCGAATGGCCAGAGGGAGATTTCCAAGCCATTATTTCAGTTGCAAACATTTTGGGGATTCCACTTTTTTAATAAATGGCCACGAATATCACAGAGGTGTGCTATTGGGATTGACCTGGGTTTCAGGTGGGCAGGGACCGTTAGCTGAATAACAGAAACTCAGCATCTTAATTTCAGAAAGGAGTTTTTGTCACTTTTCTCAATTTTTTTCTGTCACAACAGATCTGCCACCTACTGTAGCCTGGTTTCACAGAACAGCCGCATCACACATCTGCAGTTTCCAAGATTCATATGGTTGCTGTACATTTGCTCTACACTTCATTGCAACACCTTTGCCCCTCAAGAACCCAGTAGCTGTGCTTGGACACAAGCAATGCAATCACCAGGCAATCTTCTGCAGCAGGGAATAATTATTCAACAACTCTTTTACTTCCAGATGTGTACGGTAAAACACAAAAATGCAACAGGGAACATAGGCCAAGAAGGCCTGAATGTAAAATTGCTTATGCATTAAATCATGGGGAAAACCTTTTTTCAGTCTCATTCCAGCTACTGGAAAGAAATGTTATGCTTGTACAAACATAGGATCAATGTATACCGTGTCACCATGTCCTGCTCCTTGCTTGCATAATGAGCTTTCTCATACCTTTTGTTTTGTTGCTCCTCAAAAATGTTTGAACAGATTTTATTTCAGTTCTTATTCTGTCAGGTTCAGTATCTAAATAGACAAGTAGTAGCATGGGGGAGGCTTTTTGAAACTCAGCTCAATGAAGAAAATAAATGCAAAGGTTGCAACCAAACTGATGCAAGTGCAAAATGTATCTTTGAAACGCATGAAATGTAGAGAAAGTTGCAAATCAGAATTCTAAAAAATATCACTTCACATTCATAGTAGTCAAGCCCCAGGTTTAAAGGCAAGAAATAAAGCTTTCAGTGGCAGTAGTGTTTTCTAGTTGTCATGCCAGAACTGTGGCTCCAGAGTTGATGCATGCCAAGAGAACCAGCTTCCCTGCTGGCTTCCTGACCAGGAGAAGCAGGAAGCAAAGGTGATTTGAAAAATAGAACAAAACCCAGTCCATTTCCATTGTCTTAGTGACTTAAAAGCAAAGCAAACAAAACCTAACAAAATAAAAACATGCTGACGAAACAGAAGAACTGGAAGACCAAACCTCACTCAGATTTGTGAAAGCCCTCCCCTTAGTAGCAAATTCAATCTAGTTATTTTGTGATGCTATTAGTAAAACTGCTACAGGCATTTCTACATTAAAATGGAACTGCATACATGTGCATGTACTTTGTGCTATTCTGGGGACATCATTCCCTGATTCTTGCTTTCAAAAGCCTCATATTTTCCACTGCACTGAGTAGATCGACTCTATCTTTAATTCAAACATCAAAAAGTAACCTCCACATTCATCAGTGAAAAGTGACAACCGATTTTATTAACTGTATTCATTATAACACGTAATATGACAGTGGGAATGTTTTTCACTGTAAGATTTTTGAATGGAAAAAAAGTGCAGTTAGTCTGAGTTCCTTACATTCATTAGAAGCAAGACTACTGAAACCATCAACATTTACAATGACACATAAGCAAACACCAGAACCAGTGCCAATAAATACGCAGAGTAGCAAAATAAATATTTACAGAATTAAAAATAAAACAAACATTGATTAATATATCCTCGTGAGTTGCCAGGGAAAAAAGTCATCTATTGCTATCGGTTACGTTTTCCACATGTTAAGAATAGAGTGATTTAAGGAGACACGTATTCATCAAAGTTTGCAGAGGTGGAAAGGAGAAGATACGCCTAACAATCTGGTACAGAACCACCCCCTGGAGTGTTCTGATCTTTCACTCTGAAGAAGCTGGTGCACAGCCTAGTCAGATCATTGGCAAACCGTTTAGGTAAGAGCAGGGAGGTCTGGCTTTCCTCACTCATTATCTTGAATCGGTCACATGCTGCCTTGCTGGGGGTGGTCGACAAAAAACACAGGGGAAAATTGTAATAAGCAATGATTTGTCAGCTATAACACATCCAGTAAAAACAGATGAAGTGACTTCTAACAGGACACATCTGTCCCTTTCAGCACGTAGGAAGCCCCGCGAGCATCAGTTTGTCAGATGCAGCGTGGAGCAGTCCCTGCTACGTTTTCCTCAGGCACACCATGATATTTAAGCAGAGCTGAGCTGTGATAACAGACTGAGGAACTTCTCTATTTCCTGGACTTCCTGAACCTATGTTTTCCACCAAACACCTCCATATCTCCTTCTCCCTTTCAACAGAGCCACAAGCCACAACACCAGAGCTTTTCTGAGACAGATTGCTGACAAACATAGCAAGGAAAATTCGGATGGGGCTAAACTATGGGATCTCTGCTCAGCCTTAATACCAACCAACGCTGCTAACAGGGCCACTTATTTCAGTGGGAACACTGGTGGGCAGAGCTGTTGCTTGCCATCTCACAGCAGAGCATTTACTTCAACTTTACATGAAGGCAACAGCTTTAATCATGCTTTCTCTTTTGGAAAGCAGGGTAACATCAGGTGCTGCAGAAAGGTGCGTGCCCCCCACCTAGAATTTGGGGCTGTCTTATCCCACTACACTCCCTCCACAGCTTGTCCTTGGCCATGAGGGCAGCCCCCACCACCCTGCCAGGGCACAGATCTTTGCACATCCCTGATGAAATGAGAACCAAACATACCATGCAGTGGTCATGGGCTACAGAGGCTGTGGAAGTATCTAAGCTAAGTGCCTTGCTCCCCCAGCCCATGGGGTACAGGTGGGCTGGGCCAGACCCTTGGGTTTGCTGCCACGAACTGAGAAACATCACCAGATGCATAGCTTTTACACTATAAGTCAGGCTTAATTCAAAGCAGAGGTAGCCAATGTTCTTTTATGAGCATATTATGTTCAAAGATTCCAGTGCCTCTGCAAAAAGAGCCCGTGGAAGCAACCTGATACTGAAATAGCAACTGTTTTGATGCAATATCATCCAAAACAATAAAAATCTGTTCAAGTTCTTGCCATTCAATCTGCAGGCATTGCTTTCCTTAAAACAAATCTAAGATGTTGCTATGAAACAATTAAAGGAGGCATAATCAGTTACCATATTAAAAAAAAAATATCAAACAAGAGCAAAGACATCATAAGCAGGGATTTTAATGCTCTGGAAAGGATCTGGTCCTGTTTTTGCCATCAGAAGTTAAATTAAGGAAGACAATGATTGTGTTAACTGCAATTTAAACATGCTGAGCACTGGCCGTACAGAAGTGGCTGCTTGTTATAACAGAAAAACAATAGAAAGACATGTTTTGCATTCAAATCAGTGGAAGTATAACTACACTAATATTAAAGACTGCACAATCACCCAAATAATGTTTATCTTCTAAAAAAGGGAAGACTTATTTAAGAAACACTTCCTGTTTCCTTCAAGATTAAGAGATTAAGAACCTTCTCCAGCTCCTATTGGAGTCAGTGGAAGCTTTGCCACAGCAGAACTTAGCTTGGCTTAGAAATAGATCGTCAGACTGTGTTGGCAGAGGCTGCTTTTCTGGCTCTGTGGCCATACCTGCATTAGCTTCTACCTCAGAGCATCACTTGGATGTGATATTACAGGCAAAGCAATCTTCCTTTAGCCACTGCTGTTAGAATTGTTAACAGAACCGTTTTCACTTGCTCTGTGAAGTATAGAACCTTTTCCCCTCTCCAGTACACCTTTGGGTCTATTTATTTAAACATATATAGAAAGGAAAAAAGAAAAGCAGCTCTAGCAAAGATAAAAATATCTCGGAACTGCCTCCATAACAAACAGCCTCCAGGCTTTTCCACATGTGTGACATGCTTCCCTGCTAGATTTGATAAATTGCGCACAACAGAGAAGTGGAAGGATATGTGCCACTCTGCAAAATATCACTCAGCATCCTCACCCACATGTATGAGATCACACAGCACATTTTAAGTATCTGTGCTGCTTGTTCTGAAGGCAAATTCGTTTTTTCCATACAAGGAGTAAAGCCCTTTTGAAAACAACATTGGCAGCAGCTCCTCCTTTTGAGTGATGGAGGGGTAGGGTAAAAATCTCCATTTCCCAACCAAGTGCAGTATAGTTGAGTGAGAACAAGAGATGGGGGGCGGGGGTTGGAGAAGGTGTTCCTAGGCAATAAGCTTGGATGGAGAAGCTCCCCAAGGTAGGAAGAGATTTAACAATTTGCTTTTGCAGGAGTAAAGGCCCCCAGGTTGTGGCTTGAGTGGTTATAGCTCTTTGCATATGGCATATCCCTTTGCATAAGGCAAGTTCTTCTGTTTCCCTTTACAAGTAATGGACTTAGAAAACACCAAATCAACACTGACCATTCCAACCAAGATGCCCACATAGAAGACAAGATGTGAACTAAAGACGATCTAAAAAATTTCCATGAGTCAGACTAAAAATCAGCTACCTCTGAAAGCAATCAGTGCGACAGATTTGGATGCTTTCTGCCCACAGCAAACAGCATGTGAACCATCAGAAGGGAAACCCACAGTGGAAGGGAGGGATGCTGCACAGAGAGCAGTCCCAGGCTACCAAAGGACGAGTGGCAGCAGCTCTCAGATGAGTCAGTCGTTGTGCAGTTCTGCCAGGACAAATAGGGCTGTGTCATCGTAATGAAAATGTAAACAAAGCAAAACAAACAAAAACAAAGCATAAACCAAAATCAAAATAAAAAAGGGAAAAGCCAAACCTAGAAAAAAAATACTGCGGAAACTGTCACATGTAAGCTCTGCCAAGAGTCAATCCTGCAACATCTTTAATTGTTGTCAAATTGGTTTCTGAGACAGAAGCCTTAGCCTTTCATATCGATAACCATGAAAATACATTTCCAGGCCACCTTGCCTGAAGTCCCCTACTATCACTGTTAGATAACCATGTGCCTTATAAGTGGCTATTGTTACCGTGAACTGTCTGTACCATTATCTTGCTGAAAAGCCTTTTCTGAAAGTAGTCCATTAGAGCAGGCAAAAAAAACCCTCAGAGCATGGCCACGTAGCAGAATCAATGGCTCCCTTTGATCTGCAAGCTCGTTCAGCACTACAGATCTAAAAAACAACTAGGGTTTGCTTTGCTAAGCAAAGCCCGTTAATTTGGCTCATCTGATAGCACTGATAGCATCTTACTGAAAATGCCATCTGTATCAGATGTTTTGAAGACTTTGGTGCAATACTCGCTTAGCTTAGATAAATAATTTAGTAAGAGATTCATTAAAAAATAATCAGTGAATTAATTTTCATAGTGTACATCTGTGCACGTAATTTTTAAAATTCAGTCCTCTACTACCCTGAATGATGGTAAGGATGTTCACAGTGGATGAAGGAAGTGCTGGTGATTGATGGAGTAATAATGAACATGGATGTTTCTTATTCTAGTCATGTAATTTCTTCTGAAATCTGTTACATGGATTTGAGTCCTATTACTGGCAAGAGCAAAATGCACTACGGGTAACGTAAGAGCCTTTATGTCTGGTGCAGGCCACACGTATAGCACAGATAACTCCTACTGTAACAAAAGAAGTCCACAAAAACATCATTTCATGCTAAAAAAGGGAAATCTCTTGTGCTGATATATATAGGACAGGAATGTATACCACTGAAATCACAGTAGATAGCTAAAAACGCTACACAATATATAGAAACAGCCTAAGAACATACAAATCAGCAGTGACCTGGAAGTGCAAAGAGTATATAGAACTAATGCCAAGTTCTGATCTATAAAATCCTTTATGAATGACATACAAGCTGGTAATTACAAAGCATCACTTGGACCACAAAACAACAAAGAAAACAAGTAAACAAAAGTATTCTTTAAGGAAATTGAAACTGTTACAGAATGGGGAACGTTATCTTTGGGACTCAGAACACTTCTACCTCGATACCTACTGAAGCCAGGGAAAATATATGCCTGAACACAGTAATATAAATAAGGATGCAAAGCACCACAGAATGCCTCAGGACTTCTACCTCCGTGTGTCTCAGCCTTTAAATCCAGCAAGCCATTAACTGTTTGTTATTAGGCATCTCACAGTATTTTACAGGGATCTTTCAGGAACTAAATACAGGTGTAAAGAAAGCCTTTGAACTTCCTTTCAGTGATTGTTTCAGGCATTGTGCAGAGTTATACAAATATTTCCACGACAATTGAAAGCCCTAGTAAATATTACATTTTCAATTACCTTTTGGAAGATTAACATAGATGGCTTAAAGACAAAAGTGAGTTTTATAAATATAAAGTTAATCCGAGCATTACATTGTATTTTTCTCTCACACAACCATTACCCTGAATCAGTGTCAGCGTGTCGCAATGGTTCAAAACACTGACGCCCTACCACAGTTACTTTCCCATTTTCCTTTTAAGGATATGATTGTCCTTAAAATATGTACACAGCAAGCAGCCAAATGAACCACCAAGGGATCTACAGGACATACTTACACAGGGACATGGCAGAAATGACCAGAGAGCACCTGGCCTGGCAGGTGAGCACAGATGTGCTCCCACCCCATTCTGGGCTCCAGCCCAGGGCTGCCCGCTCTGCACGGCGGTCAGCACTGAGCAGCCAGCATGCAGGGGAAGGAGGGAAAACAGGGCAGAAAACAGAGAGAAAATGAAGGGCAGCCAAAGCATTTTAATGATCTTGTTAGTCAGTAGGTGCGAGGGAGCTAGTCTACTGTTAGTCAATCGGTTTCTTGATACATACACGCCACAACGCAAATGAAATGCATACAAGGAATAATTTGCCACAGACAAGTCCTGCAGAAATGGCAGCTGATACCTTCTAGTGATTCAAAGAAGCATCACTGATACTCCCGCAACCAGTGCTTCCAGTTCTGTGTATTACCCAAGCCCACCGCATCCTCCCTCCCTCTCGACTTCCAGTACCCTATAGAATCTCCCTGTACAATCTGTCCGTCAAACATAATGGAGAACTATGATTTTTTAGCAGAGCTGTCATGCAAGGAAAGATATGCTCCTTATAGTCACATGGAAACAGAACAGAAAAAAGGATGTTAGGCTTAGGGCTGAACAGTAGGATAACATTCAACGCTCTGTACATCCAACCTTTTGAGGGTATTTTAGCTTTAACTTTCTAAAATGCATAAGCAGAGTTAGGCCAAACGCAAACCTCTTTGTCAGGCAATCATCACCAGCGTGCTGTGAAACAGATTGGTGGTGCATCCCCTCAGTCTGCATGTAGGAGTGTGCATGCGTGGCCATGTTTGCACAGGTGTGAGAGTGCAGGGTGTGTGTCTGCTGTGTGCATGCACGCTGGGAGGAGGTGGGCTCTGACTAGGCATGCATATGTACAACGTGTCTGTGTGAGTAGGCATGTAGAAACCACACGTATGTATGTTACAAGGGAGACATACAAAATTATCTTCTGTGAAGTGTATTAAGGTTCTTACTCAAACCACAAAAACAGGGACTGAGCAGAAAAGAACAATTTCTCCCTAGTCACTGGGGTGGCACAGCTTGGTGTTCCGTCCTGCAGTGACTGCACAGCCAGATGCCAATTCTCCTCTTGTGACCACAAGGTCATCACCTCAGTGAACCACGCATATAAGACATACTTATATGTTATTCCTGGCTTTTTATGGTTTATCTGTAACCTTAATATCCTTCAAATGTATATCCTGTATATTTACTTTCCTTTTTTTCTTTCTTTCTTTCAGTTTAAGAAACAGTAAAACCAACTGCTATATAAGATCAGACCCATTAGCTTCAGTTACGTGAATTTAGGACTCTCTGCATAATATAGTCTTATATTCTTAAAATGTATATTATTTGTAAGATACACCGGAGCATATATTTTATATTAGCTGTGGTCTGATGATTAAATACTCATATCAAAATATTTTGTAAATACATAATATTCGCTTTTAATCTTCAGTGATTTTTGGAGCTTTTTCAGTGTATCATAAAAATATGTCCTCAGGCACATTAAAACCCTATTAAATTTCTTGGAAATGTTGTCAGTGTCCACGTACAGTAGCCACTACTCAAAAACATGCTGACCATTAATACATTTCTCATAAGATCCAAGCTCATCAGACCATTTCATGGACCATTAGCCTACCATATTTCTTTTCATCTCTTTAAGTAAAATTATTATTAAGAATGAAAATAAAAAGCAACAAGAACCCAGACTTTCTTTAAATAGTCAAAAACTAATTTTATATATTTTAAAAAATAATAATTAAAAAACTTGTTTCTTTCCTGGGTTCCTCCTCTGTAAGATTTAAGCCCAGAGTAACTTTGCCTAAACCCCTGAAAATAGAGGTTTGCAATGGCAATGCTGTCAGAAATTCTCCTCTGACATGGAATGTGCCACTCGAATTAAATCAGCACTTCAGACTTACTTAACTGGGGATGCATGAGCCCATACAAAACAGAGTTTTGCTCTAATTTAAGGTACTTACACAAAGTTCTATCATTTTAGAACTGTAAAATTATCTACCTATAAAAACTAACTTCTGTTTAAACTCTAGATAATACAGACAGGTGATTTCTTTCTATAAAAAAATTTGTATCATTGAGTAAATCTGCTAAAATATGTATATATTTACAAATGGCAAGCAAGTTATTGTATAAATGTGAACAGTGTGTATATATTGGCATTTAGTAAATTGTTTCCCTGAACCTGATTATATGCATTATTGGACAACTATTGATGTAAACATCTGAACCTACGTCAGGTGTCTCTGTTACCCAATTACATTAGAGCAGATCAAAACGAACCAAACAGACAGACAAACAAAAATAGATTTTCCTGTTGGACAAATCCACCTAACTCCTTAATTAGCTACTGCACATAAGTCAATCAAGTCTGCTGCTGAGCAGTGCTCTCATTCCTACATCAGGTAAAATACCTGTTAGGTTGTTTGTTTTTTGCTTGGTATTTTTCTCCAACATCTTGCAGACCAAACACTACTTTTGGCGTCAGGCACCCTCCCCCCACTCCTCCCCAGGAACAATTAAGAGATAAGTGTAGTGGGGAACCTCTTATGTCGCTCCTTTCGTAACTCTTGCTCCCTTGAAGAACATGTGGCACTGCTTTGCATGAGGGAAGATACTCATTTAGGTTCATAATCCAAGTTCTGCTTTCACAAAGGCATGTTAAAATGAACCTCCCCAGTACTCAGTGCTGCAGAAAAAAGATACAAACGTAAAAAAAAAAAAAAAAAAAAAAAAGTGCTTGAAAAGTTGTCTTCTTGTATTCAGCCATACAGATTCAGAAGTGCAGGCCGACATAGTATAGTGAGATAAGCCTTTTAGGTTCCCCCTTCAGGCAATGCAAAATTAACACACTGTTTGTGACCTCCTATGCAGATTTTCACATACTGATCTTGCTGTCTATCTTTATGTCCACCTGCTCTTCAATTACTTTTTGGCACTGTCCTGGTATGTGGCAGCTTTCACCGTTGTCCCTGCTAAGCCCCTGTTACTGACTCGGCGTACCAGTACTTTAGAGACAGGGATTTTTGTTCTGTGCATTTCACTTTTGGCCAGGTGATGGTGTGCAACGTGATGGCTGTTACTGGTATCTGTTCCATGGCTAGCAGGATGCGATGCAAGGTGTTTAATGCTGATGGGTATTTTGGAGTCCTTCACTGTGCTTGAGGGCGTTTTCAGTGAGCACGTGGTCGTTATTGGAGACACAGGCTTGGAGCGTGGCGTACAGGTGACCTCTTCTTCTGGAGGTCCTCCTGGTGGGTTTTCATCAGGCTCAGCATAGAGGTCATAGAGTGCATCCCCGCTGTAGCTGTCCCTGGGAAGGGTCTCCTTCTGGATGCTTGTAGTGCTGTCTTCTTCAGGACCAGGGGTGGTGGAATCCCAGTAGCCCTCATCACTATTTGGGACACCTTCGTGCTGTTCCTTCTCCCTGCCCTTCTGCTCCTCTTTGTTGTTAAGGTGAATGGGGATCTGGTTGAGGCCACCACGTTTCACCACCACTCTGTTCTGGGCCCCCTCAGTACCTTGGTTCTCCTTCAGCTCCTCGGCTGTCTTTGTCCCTCCTCCACCTCCTCCTCTTCCTCTTGTTTCGGTCTCTTCTGTCTGTGACAGCATATCCCAGAACTCTTGCAGGTAGGTATCATCCACCTGGTCCGGGCTGGCCATCTCCTCCCCTCCTCCTTGATAGGCAACCATGGTGGAGTGCTTCTTGGATGCGCCCAGCTTGCTGGCCCCGGGGGTGCTCTTCTCGCAGCCACCACTCCCGCTGCCCACATCCTCCTCCTGGTCCGCAATAATATCTCCGCAGCCTGTAAGAGAGTCAAAGCTTTTCAGTGAAGTCACGTCAGCAAACATCAAACAAATACGATCAATCGACTGCTCTGAGGGTGGATCAACAGAGGAAGGGTCAGGGGCGGCTGCCGTCTCTTGACCGCTATCACAGTGAGGTTCAACAGGGGAAATAGTCGTTATTGGAACGTCACCTGTTATGGCCGCATCCTTCGCAGTCCCAACCTCTCCTGCGCTCGGGTCCGGTCGCTCACCGCAGAGCTCCTCGAGTCTCCTTCCAGCAGCAGCAGCAGCAGGGTCCTCTCCGGGGGGAGTTCTGCCGTCCCACGACTCCCCAGCTCCCGCCTCGGGCTCCCCGGCCGAGCCACACGCGTCCCCGCCGCGCTTCTCCCGCTGCGACTCGGGACCGGCGTCTCCCGCGCCGTTCGGAGTTTCAGACAAAGGTTTCGGCGCCTCCTCTTTGATGCACTCCAAGCTGGCAGTCAGAGACCCCGGCATAATAAGACCGGACGGGATTTCTGAGGCTTCTCCCCTCTCCTCTTTGCCGTTTTTGTCCTTTCTGTGCCACCGCATGCTGCTGAAGATCCCTTTCAGCCCCTTCTTTTGTCTGCCGCCAGCCCGCTGCTCCGCGTTCTCCGCCGCCTTGCCGTTCTCCGGCCTCCCGTTCTTCCTCAGTAGGGAGAAGAAGCTGTGCGATTTGGCCACCGAGCCGCCGGCCGAGCTGCCGAGGCCGCCGGCCGCCCTGCTTGGAGCATCCTTCCCTCGCGCTTCCCCGCCGCCCCCGTCGTCCTTCTTGCCGCTCTCCAGCACGGCGTCGGCCAAGCCATCGTGCGTCCTGCTCCGCACCATCCCCGTCTTGCTCGCGCCCTTCCCCTCCCCACCTTTGCTCCTCACCCCGAAGATGCTCGGCATGGTGCCCCCGGATTTCCTCCTCTTGAACAATTTGAAGGCGGTTTTGTTAATCTTTCCCGACGGCTGCTCGGCGGCCGGAGGCTCGGCACAGTCGCAGTGCGAGTCCATGTCTGCCGCCGCCGCTCCCCGCCGCGGCCTTCTCCTCCACCTCCTCCTTCACCTCCTCCTCCTCCTCCTCTCCGCCGCCGCCGCCCGGTGCCCGGTGCAGCCTCACTGACAGCCCCGCCGCCGCCGCCGCCGCTCCCGCCGCCGCCCGCCTATCTCCATGGCAACCCGGAGGGGGCTAAGCCGCTTTCCTCCGCCGTGGGCCTGCGCCAGGCCGCTGTCATCCGCCCTCAATCAACCTGAGCCGCCGCAGCCACGCCGGCAGCGCCCCTTTCGTCCACCCCTCCCCAAATGGCTTACATAACTTAACCCGTGTGGTCCTGCGCGGCTCTCGCCTCACGCGTCCCGCCGGGCGCTGAGAGAAGCCCTGGTGCCGCACAGCCTCGCGTCCCTTTTCTCTCTGCGGTGCTCGGGACTCCTTTTCCCAATCGCTGCGTGTCCCCATCGCCGGTGGCTGGAGGGGAGCCGTGGCCGCTCACCCTCTTGCTGTGGGAGGTTCTGTGGGCTGGTAGCCCACCTTCCAGGGCTTTACCCACACCCCCACATCCACTCGGGTGGTCACAGTCCCCACTCGTGGCCACGGTCCACTGCCACAAGCAGTGGGGGCATCTCTGGTGAGACCTAATCACAGCCTTCCAGTACTTGAAGGGCCCTTACAAGCAGGAGGGAGGCTGTCTTTTTATGTAGTCTGATAGTGATAGAACGTGGGGGCTTGACTTTAAACTAAAAGTGGAGGCATTTAGGTTTCATGTTAGGAAAAAGTTCTTTGCTCAGAGGGCACTTAGGCACCGGCAGGAGCTGCTCAGAGAGCTGTGGGTGCCCCATTCCTGGAGGTGCTCAAAGCCAGGTTGGATGGGGCTCTGGGCAGCCTGAGCTGGTGGATGGCAACCCTACCCATAACAGAGCTGGATCTTGATGATCTTTAATGTCACTTCCACCGTAAGACATTCTGTGATTCTATGAAATTAACCTGGCCTGACGTGTTCTTCTGGAAGTGGCCCCCAGCGCCCTGCTCTGTGTCCTTGTCTTGGGCAGGGGTTGGGCCAGTTAATCTCCAGAGGTCCCTGACCATCCTGTGACTGTTCCAAACTGGTTTGGTGGCGCTACCACTATCAAGGCAGAGCAATTTTGAGTTGAGAGCAGTGCACCACACCTGGCTGTGGGAGAGCTGCTTTCAGCTGAAGCTGGTATAACCTACATAACCTGGTTGTCCAGTGACCAGTGTACAGGGTTAGTCTGGGGCCCTCCAAACAGAAACAATCCTCTTGGCTTTTAAGCAGTTCTAAGCACAATTGAGACCTACAAGAGAAGAGCTGTATGTCAACCCTCTGGTTCGGGGCTAGGTTCTGGCCTCTGAAGTTAGTAAAATGTTTTGCATTCATTGACTTCACTGCTTGGAAAAATTAGCTGTGTTTTCTTTCTGTAACATAGGACATTCACTGCACTTCCCCACTAGGGCAGGTTGTGAATGATTTACCCAGTGATTTTAGCCCTTCTGTTCATTTATTAAAAGTTCCATTTTCATTCACAGTTGCTGCTTGTTCATTAAGAGCAATATGAGCACATAATTCAACATACATGTATCCCCTGCCTTCTGCTAGAGATGGAGGAAAGGATGAATGAGACAGAAGCCAAGACTGTGGCTGGAAGAGGGTTGAGTTACATTGCACAGTGTGCACTGCATCCATCTGCATAGCACCCAGAAGCCATGGAGGCATGAGGTCACTTTGAGCCTCCATCAAACCCCATCACGTGGGATGTTAACTGCTCTCTAGTCAAATGGATGAAACTCGATAAAAAAGAGAAAGTATCGAATCTTCTTCTGCAGATGCAAATACACGTATGTCCTTTGAAAAACTGGTAGAACAAAACCTGGTCACATGCCTCGTATAAATGTGGAACTCTTATTTAATAAATAATTTAATAAATTTAATAAATAAGAGTTGGCCAAATTGATGGACTTAGAGACTTTCTGTAATTTTATGTTCTGGTGCTTTGCTACATTTCACCAGTTCCTTACATTATATCAATTTTTCTTTAAACAGTGAGTCCAAAGGAGTGGGATAGAGAGAGACAAAAGGATGAGGCCAGATGACTTAATGCTTCACAGCTGTACAGGAACAGACAAGTTATTGTGCCCTCTTCTTTTTTTGTGTGTGAATATTTGCAGCCATGAAGGAAAGAGTGGACTTTTAGCTTTTTTTCTTTCAACTTAAAATCCAAGTGTTAATGGAAGAAAGTGACTTGGGGTCAGTCTGAAATTACTATTTAAGAAGTGTTTTGACAAATTGAATTCTTCTACACTTTTCTTCTTAATCCTTTTCCACTTTTTAATATGTGATTTAAATAATCTTGAAGTACCTTTGGAAATGGATGCTCATTTTAAAATGAAAAATCAAAGCACTGGATTTTGAAAGGGACAAATTAAACGTTCCTTTTTTTTTTTAATAATAATATTTTGTTTTAACATGAAGACATCTGTGAATTCAGCATGAACTCATGACGTGCTTTGGTTAACATGCCCTTTCAACAAAGCATTCACTGCTGTCTTCTAACTAAAGACAAGTAATGCTGAGAGGTGGTTATATTCATGCAAATTCAGTTTTACCCTTAGAGATATTTGGGCATGGGGCAGCTGTGAGATCAAGGGAGTTGGGGTAAAATGTTCTCTTCCAGACAATGGTTTTAAACTAAAGGAAGGGAGATTTAGATTAGATGTTGGGGGGAGTTTTTTATTGAGATAGTGGTAAGGTGCCAGGTTGTCCAAGGATGTTGTGGATGCCTCATCTCTGGAGGCTTTCAAGGCCAGGTTGGATTGGGCCCTGGGCAGTCTGGTCTAGTATTTGATCTAGGCAAATTGGAACTTAATGATCCTTGAGGTCCCTTCCAACCCAAACCATTCTATGATTCTATGATTCTATGATTCTATGATTCTATGATTCCATGATTCTATGATTCTGTGATGAATCGTATCCCAGTCCTCACATATAATGGCAGCTTCACACAGTTTGAGTGGAGTCTCTTTGCTCTTTTTGTTCCCCCTGCTTTTGGCTAGGAAGTCCCTTGGAAACAAATCATCTGGTGTCATTTTTGTAAAACTGAAAAGGGGTACAGGACCAATGCATTTTCAAGGTAAGCTGTGTTGGTTTCTAGAACAGGACAGCAGGGAACTGAATGAAAGGAAACCAGGGACATTCACCCCTTTGTACTCGTCTATTCTATCTGATTTTATATTCTAGGAGCCTTGCACAAAATGTGTATAAGATTCATCTCATCCCAAGGGGTATCAGCACAGATGGCGAGATCCTATGTTGGGCCTCATGTCACAGCCAACACCAGCAGATTATATTCCAGGAGAGAATCTATGGAAGAAATGTTTCAGAAAGTGGATTGGTCTTGGCTTGTAGAATGAATATTCCAGACATGCAATCACTATGTAGCAAAATTATTCAGAAAAGATCGTTTAAAAAACACACAGCATTTGCAGGTATATAAACTTTGGTAGAAGTTGTGGACTCCAAGATGAGAGCTATCTTCTTCCTTATTCTCTGAACATACCCTAGAGCTTTTCTGGGCTTCTTGCTTAGGATTACTAAACTTCTGGTCCAGCTCCCAGCCTTGGCAACATCACTGACCTATGCTGAGACCCTCATGAAGCCACTGTTTGCTCCATTTCATCTGAGACTGCTGTCTGCTATGACCAAGATAGTAAGACCCTATCCTATCCTTGCCCCCTGCAGCATGCAGGAGCCACCGGGACATCACTAACTGTTCCCACCAGTCAAAGCAGCAGAACCATCACCCTGCTTTTCTCCAGAGTTTACACCAGACAGGCTCCTTCATTTCCCCTGGAGCCTGCAGCATACAGCACAGAATACTGCACAGAATACTGAATAAAAATCCTAAGACTCTCCCAGTATGAATTAGTGATGGAAGTGACAGCTCTCTCAAGCCATCCTTTCCCTTGTTTTGACAGAAGCCCCCAAGCTTTGTGGTGTGTTGATGTTGTCTCACATGCTGAATGTTGTGTTACAAGACTGAGGTGTCTGCAAGCCTGCAGGTGCAGGAATTTTTATCTTCCATCGTCAGTTCTAAGCAACTTCAGTGACTCCGCAGAGCAACCTTCTCAACATATTACTCATAATATGCTCAAGTTTTATGCCAAAGTTTACCCATTTCCTTCTGAAGCTCTTTAGCTTACATTTTTTTTATTTTGTTTAGCACTCTCCAGAGCTGTGTCTCTACCCTCATATATATACTACAGTGCATGTATAATTAATGGGACTTAAAGTTACGACGATTTAAAACCGGTAGGTTCTCCTGATGATGAGTAGGGAATCTAAATTGCAAAAAGTGAATTGCAAGGCTCCAGCCAGCACGGTGCCTGCTTCTAGACCCAGACTGGAGATGGGAGGAAGTCAGCAGGCTTTTGAAAAGCCATAAACAATTGTTGTGCCAGTTCCTGAATGTGAGTGAAGGGAGGTGCAGAGCAATTGCAGGCTGATAGGGAAAGAAAGCTCACTACTTGAGAAGTTGTTGCAAACACTGCCATTCCTTCTTTTATCTTGGTCAGGTGTGCTACAGCACAGAAGAGCACTTCAGTGCATTCCAGGATCAGAAAATGGAAGAGTTACTGTTTGCTGGATTACTAAATCAAGATAAGTGATTCTGTGCTTCTTTAATATAAAAGTGGAGGTAAGGAAAAGCAGCCACCACATTCCCATTTCATGAGCCTGGAAGACTGTGTATGAGCCCAGAGAATGCTGGTGGGGACTTCACTAGGAGAAATACTTCTTGTTCTCACCCGTAACGGACTCGAGGCAAAGGCCATCAACACCTTTACACGTGAAAGAAATCCTACGGACATAGCAGTTTTTGTTTACTGCTGTCACTCAGTGCAATTTTATCAGAAAAATAAATAAACTCAGTGTTAAGTGGATGTTCAGGCTGAGCAAAACAGTGATGAGTTTTCTGAGATCGGCTAAAAGTCTGAAATGAGCAAGAAGGAAATTACTGTACTTTGTTTTTTGTTGTTTCTTTTCAACTGAAACAACATCTCTGTGTAAATGCTTATGTTATGCTATTTTAAAGAGAAAAATAGGAAATCAGTAACTCACCCCAAATGAAACAAAACATAAGTTTAACCCTTGAAAGAATTCTGTGTTTTCTGGTTCAGCTAATACTGGAAAAAATGGCTTGTATGCACACATTCTTTGTATTATCCAACTGTTCTTCTAACACAAAACAAAAGGATTACACAAAAATAAGGAAGGAATTGAGAAAATGAGAGGGGAAAAATACGCTTCATTTGTCTTAAAGCTACAGACACATTAAAAATGCAGGCAGTGCATGTAGCCCCCCAAGGGACAGATTTATTTCTAATTAATATTATGTCAGTGCCCTTGCCCAGTGCATGAGAAACAAAAACAAACCAAAAAAGCCCACGCTAGATTAATCCCACTGTAACACTGCAGTGAGAACCTCTAAGAATTAACCCAGCCCGATCCCAGATTGTCTTGCACTGTGATTACTGCAACTGTGGAGAGTTTATCTTCTTTGACCTAATGGACTGAAAAGAGAAATGTTTAAAAACAAAATCCCCAAATCCCCCCCCCCTTTTTTTTTTTTTTTTTTTTTTTTTACATAGATATGCAGCCATTCATTTTCTTCTTGAAGTGTTCACGATATCTCAGATACATAAGTAACTTTTTTCTTTTCCTAATCCTGCTGCTTAAGCTCTTCTACTTCAAAAATTAATGAAAACAGGCTCATGGCTGTGCAATCCCAGCAGACCTGGCAAACAATAGTACTGCAGAGTACCACAGGAGACAAGGCCCTGCCCACTACCATTAATTAAAAGCTCAAAAGTCTAAACAGATTAGGGGAAGGATGGGTGTGCTGGGTATGAATGTATATTTCAAACAGATGGGAATAATCTCGGGAGAAGAGAAAGGACATTTTTTACTGAGAAGTAAGCATTCAAAAACTCAATGGGGGGTGCCTGGGCTTTATTCTCACACTTGTCACAGGCCCTTCCATTGACTCCAACAGAAATCCTTCTGATTAGTGTAAGTGGATGTACAAGTCAGAATGGGGCCCTTAAGTCAAGATTCAACCTCACTAAATATGATACCTATGTAGATGTGATCATATTTGTTCTGGTTTTGTTTTGTTTTGTTTTGTTTTTTGTAAAAAAAGAAGAAATACTTCTCAAATCCAGCATCAACACTATTGCTAGATTCAGCTGCTTATATTTCATTATAATTACTGATAGATACAGTATTGGTTTGATTTCTGAAGTGCTTTGACTCATTTACTTTCTTTCCCCCACATCACTATGGGGTGAAAAGACGCGGAGGTCAAAAGTGAAACAGGGAAAGAAACCTGAGCACGTGGGAAACAAGGAAATTGCTAGAAAGCTTTGAAAGTAAAACTGCCTTGGATCATCGTGGAGGAGGAGAGAAATAGTCATGCTTATTATGATATCATGATAGGCTTTCAAAACTTACGGCAGAATTCACTGTCTGGATACACTATCTCTAACAGCCCTCAAAACAGCAGCTATAAAAGCTGCACTTAAGACATTGCACATTCTATATTTGTAACAGGGTACATTTCAGTAGCATCTGAAAGAGCTGAATGTAAGATGCTATTAAAAACTTGGCTATGCCTTGCAAACCCATCAGAACCATGGCTTTCAATCTGTTTCAGACTAAAGAGAGGGTTTAATCTCCCCGTGCTTTAATCAGCTACAGGATAAACAGCTACACTGCAGCTTGCTAGCTTAAATCACCTTTCTCAAATATGGAAAAAGATAGGTAATCTTAGAGTGTAATTTATTTGGCCTGTTTTATACATCAGCTGAGTGAGATAAATCGTATCCTAAAGCTCTGTCTCTACTGATAGCAAAGGGAGTCCAAGTTTGACATCCAGACAGCAGCACCTGTGTTTGCTCAGATCCGCCTCTCTCCAAATGTTTCAGCATTTGTGGACTTAGAGTTGTTTCCTCCCTTTCCCAAGCATATCAGCCAACACTTTTCAGCCAACATTTTTTTCCATTTGGAGAAAACGTTACATAGAAATAAAACATTTCCCACCAACTCCAGTGAAAACGTGCACTGCTTCATGTGCAGCTGTTGATGCCCATTTCTTGCCCCAGTGAAGCTACTGCTGTGACTGGGAGCTGGCAGGACAGAGCTGCACCACTGGGAAGGCTTGGTGCAGCCCGGATTTTGGTTTTGTTGGTCCTTCAGAGCAGTGAGGGATTCTACAGAAATCCAGCACCCCGTGCTTTCTAAAAATGATGCCTTGAAACACATCGGCAAGCTTGTTAGCTTGAGACAGTCATAGGGACTGGTAGCTTGTAGAGGCACATGATTCATTTCCCATACAGCACTGCCACTGATCTCTTTTTAACACAGGTCTCTGACACCCTGCTCTCACTAAAGAGCATTGTGCAGCACATGCCATACAAATAATACCAGAGTTTTTCCAAAGGGCTGTTTTTGCCAAGAGCTGATGTTCTGAAAGCAGATCACTCGATCAATTCTAACTGAATGTCAGCTAAAGGATGGCTTCTCTGTTCTTTTTTTTTTCCTTTTTCTTTTTTTTTTTTTTTTGTCACGAAGATAAATGGAGCAGTGGGTGTTGATTTATGACAGCTTTACTGAAATACCAAAAGAGCACAGTTCAGTTTAAGAATAGGTTCACAGCAAGAGGGGATAATCACTGGGGTTTGCACTCCTGCTCTTCTTGCTTGGATGAAGCATATTCCTGGAGAGGTATCATGTGCACACAGCGCATGTAGGAACCATAGGTCTAGGCTCTATGAGTTGGCTGGTGGAGTACCCAGGGTAAGGAACAAGCAAGCTGGAAACAGCAGCTGTCACCCAGGCCCACCTCTCTTGACTCTTGGCCAAGTTATATCATTCTCTGTGTCCAGCAAAACTGAATGCGAAACCCATGCATTATTGTAAAAGATGTCATGTGAATCAGCTAGGATGGTCAAGACTGTCCAGTCCTTTTCAAAGAGGTTTTTCATGGCACCTCACAAAAATAGGCTGACAGGTGGTCGCAGTTTTGCCTGCACTCATGGATTATGAGGCCAGAAGGAAGAACTGTGTCAGATCTGCAGCCTTGGAAGACACAAGCTGGAGGAAATGACCCGATTTTTGTCAGAAATAAGTGTCCATGGCCTGTGTCTCTTTTCAGTTGCTTTCTTCATGACACTCATGCACACACGTATACGTATGTAAACACACAGAATTTCTAAAATAATTTTTTTGAGATTCTTCTCCTTTTGTCATTCTGCTGTTATTTAAGCAGGCTTCCAAATAGACTCTCCTTCAATAATAACTGTCTGTTTTATTTTCTGAACTGGAGTTGTAGCTGCGAAACAGTAAAGAGGGTAAACAGATACCAAACTGTATTCAGCATTAACATTCATCTCAAATCAATTGATAAACCCTTGCTAGACTGACTGCTGTCAAAAGGAGGACAAGCAAAGGCATTTTTCCTTCCCACCATTGCAGCTGTTGTTCTTTTCTGTTAGCCCAATTAAGCAAAGCGAAAAGCAGTAGCGCCATATCAGAGCCAATTTCCCTCAGGATGTAAATTGTCCTCTTGTGTTTGTCCATAGCCACTGCAGAAATAATAAAGCAACACCATAAATGTGGACACGGTGCTGGAAACACAAAGGAATGATTTTTTTTATTTTTTTTTTTTTGCCTGGAACCAGCATGGCTTACAGCCACAATGCCCCACAGACAGTAATGGCCCTCCCTCTCTGGGCTCTGGCTCATTGCAGGGTTGTAGCCAGCTCAGAGCCTCAGGGGACCAGGGACAGTCGACCAGATTGGGATCCTTCCCTGCCACTCTAGAGGGCTTGATATGGATGCCACCATGAAAGCTTTCACCCCTCCATCTCTACTCCGCACTTGGCAGGGGAGATCCCTTCACCTTTCATGAGGAATTTTCTCTATCACTGCTAGCCAAAGACCTCCTGGAAGTGAGCTGATGCTGTTGTTGCAGAAATGCATCTGACTTCTGGCAGCAATTGCCAGAGAAGTAAACCGCCCTTGTGCCTTCTTATCTACATGGCAGGGCACCCTGTTGTGTGTTGGACTGTCACATGTAATCTATGCAAATGCAGTCATTAGCTTCAGCAGATGTTTTTTTATTGTGCTGCTTCAAAATTGACAAGACAGCAGCAGGGATTTTTGTTTCTTTTTACCTGTGTTTCAAGGAATGGAATACATTGCACCAAGCTCTTGTTCACATAAATACATCCTTCCTGGTACACAAGACCGTGCACCTACCTCCACTCCACACAAGAACACTTTATTTCCTGCTTTTCTGATTCTCTGAAGTGTAGCAAATGTCTTCAGAACAGCCTTAGGACAGTAGATTTGAACTTACTGGCTGCCAGTGGAGAACACAGGTACCTTACTGAAGTATCCAAGAGGAGAATTAGTGCTTAGGGCAGTTCACTGTTTCTGCATCCAGATGGTGACTCTTTGGGTCCCCTTAGGCAGCTTCACCTCCATGATGTGGCCATGAGAGATATCAGAGCAGCAGGCAAGTTAATGGATGCATCCAAGTTCCAGTGCATTGGATCTTGGATGCATTCACTGGATTTGGAAGATGGTGCCTTAATGGCACCAATGTGGGCAGGTGTATGCTAGTTGTCTGCACCAGACAGACCTTGTGCAGAGAGCAGACACAACCACGCTGTCCTGTCCTTAAGCTGTGAGCACTTGGGGCCACATCCACCTCCTGGCTGCAAAAGTCTCAGGGCTTATGGTGAGCACCGGGACTGGAGCAGGAAGCCAGGCAAGGCCAACACCAATGGAAGGGGATGAAGCTGAACTAAGAGGATTTGCTGGCTGCTGTGCCGGGAAGCCCCTGGAGCAGCCATATGGCTGCAGCCACTGCTAGGCCCCGCTCACCATTGTGACTCTGAAAGCAGCCCCCTCCAGCAGCATGGCTCCAGAAGCAGTGACCCTGCTGCTCAGCAGCTGCTGGCGTGCTGTGTGGGGACGAGAGAGGATGGTTGTGGAGCAGGAGGCAGGGAAATGAGGGTCTCCTGAAGCCTAGCAGAGCCACGCACCCCATGGCCCACCCCACACAAAACCAGCACTCGTGGGCGTGTGGAAGAGGGCACAGGGCTGCGCTGCAGTAATTAAGTGAGGATCATGTGTCTGTTTCCTGGATGTTTAAATCTGAATGAGTTTAATTGAGTTTTAATTAAAGCTGTTGTGAATCGGCTTAAATCTTTGCTCCTTCCGTTCTCTAGGAAGATTTTGAACACAGGTGTGATGCTATCTCAGGAGGCAAGAGGGCTCGAGCTGACAGCTAGGTGCATGTGGAGACCTAAATATGATGACCCAAATTCAGCTCTCAGAGCAGTGTCCTCAGAAACCAGAGAGCCCAGTTCCGATGGCACAGCCTGTGAGGCTGCCAGTGGGCATCCAGCACTGCTGGTTGGTGGTGAGATGTTGGTGGAAGTGATGACAAGTCAAGGTCATGGTCTCCAGGCTGGGAGCAGTGATCAGAAACTCGCCTCTGGCAGACCACAATTTCTTGCGCATCGGTGAAGTTTGCAGGAGAGGGAGACAACGCTTGTTCTGGGGCAGACTGCGATCATCGGGTGGTTCCCAGTGTATGGAGGCAGCATCGTGACTCTCTGCCCTGAGGTTTCTCCTATGTAAATATACAGCTCTGTGTAACCTGAAAGAACCCAACCCTACCAAAACACTTCATTGCAAAAGTAAAAGGGAAAAGGTAAGAAAAGGACAAAATCACATCAATTTGCTCTTATACTGAACACCCAGAAGACACTTAGATGTCAATTAGGCAGTGACAGGGATGTGTAGGTAGAGCAGAACACAGCAGCATGCACCAGTGTAAATTAGGTGTGACTCCAGTACCTGACTCTACTTTTAGATTGCAGATGTGATGAAGCATTTTAAGGGAATGATGCTTTCCTATTAATCGTGAATAGTATTGATAGGGGATTTACTGGAAGAGTCTCTTTTGTTTTATGAGCATTACACATGTCCCACTGTAGTAAACCATTACAAAGTATTTGCTCCTAGGGAGGAAGGAAAAAGAATTTGGAACAGTTTCTCTTAACATCAAAGGTGAAAAGCCATTTACCCTAGGGAAATACGTGAACCTGTTACTAGTTATGTGATTGCAGTATTTGTGAGAGGTTTCTGTACATTTTCATAGGGGATCTGTGCATAGTTTGTCATGTTTTTCTTAAATTTTAAGAATTTTAAGGATTAATGAGAACAACCCAGGATCCTCACAAAATGGTAGGAAGCAGTAACCAAATACTTCCCTCCTCCGTTTCAAACTGGTAACATGTTTTTCACTCTATGTGTTTGGAAGAGAGAAAGCTTCAAAGAATGCCACTATGAATCTCTCTGAGAGGGTTTCCTGTTATCTTAGGGTTTCCTGCTACCGGCTGTAGCTGGGCAATCACACCACTGGGCTACATTACAAAGGCATGACTTTAAAATGTAGCTATTTTTATATGACATCTGTAACACCCTGGGGACCTGATTATGTAAGACAGTAACAGAGATGCAGAAAGCTGCCCTTTGTGGAGATTTGCATCAACACATTATCAAAGGAGAAGTACAGATCCAGGCAATGTATAAATCATAACTTGAGTGCCCACATTTGCATTGAAGCATCTTAACGAGCTGCTAAATGAAAACATCAAAAATCGAAGTCGTCATACAAAAATGCCAGCTGATGTAACCGGGAGCTCAGTCAGACCCCACAGAGCTTAAGCAAGGATGGGGTTGAGCAGATGCAGCACAATTAGGTGTGGTAATGCTGGCTAGGGCAGCTGGGTGCACCTGGGCCAGTCTAATCCACTCATGGTGTGGTTTCTCAAAATCTTGGTTCCCTGCTGCTCCCATCCCCATGGGCAGAGGCTCCTGCGGAAGCGTGAGGCTGGAAGCTCTGCATGGATCTGGAATAAAATTTCCCTTTTGTGGAGATCTCATGAGAACTGTAGGAGAAGTGGATGCCTCTAACCTCAGAGCTTCAGCCCCGTCCAAGGAGAATCAAGAATTTCCAGGGGACAAAGCATTTCCAAAGGGAAAAGTTGTCGATGGCAGAGAGGGCAACATGAAGTGCACCCTTCCTGACAAGGCACATTGTGTCTAAGTTACACACAGCATCTCTGGGATTCTTTTGGGCCATGTTTGATATACTTCAAGCTTTGGGTTTTTGCTCTGGGATGACACCTTATGTTAGTAACAAAGTGGAAGGATTTATTACTGAATTACAGCAAGTACTAACCTCATATGTATACACCTATTTTCCCCTCAATGTATACAATCAGATCACTATTTCACTATATTCAAGCTCCCCATAGTAAACAGGGATTTTTGAATAGATATTTCCTTGTCTCTCAAGTCATCTGAACAGTTTTTTTGTAAAAATTCAACTGCAAATTTCCTACAGAAATGAGTACTACTAGACTGGTTTAATCCCTGCTTGCTTTATCTGTGTTTCTAAGACTCGACCTGATTTAATTAGTAACCATCATTACAGCACGTGTGGATTACTGTCTTATTAAGGCAATAAATTTTTAACAGGATTTAAAAGAAACATTTGTAAAACTCATTAGCTCTGGCCCAGTTCCCATCCATTCAGATGGACACGTGGTGGCTCCCATGTTTGTGAAAGTCATATTTCTGAGCACGTTTCTTGAGTTTTTGCCCTAAGATACTGCAAGTCTTTGCACATCATTCTGTTGGTCCCATAGAATGCAGTGCATCAGAAGTTGCAATTTCCAAAGCAGAAGTGGATGACATTCACAAATGTAGGAAAAAGTGCCTTGAATCTCAGATCAGAAACAGTCACCTCAGGTGGGACGAGGCAGTGAGTCCTGCGGGTGTAGCTGGATGTGTCCCACACTGCTGACAGTTCTGCAGGACCCACCTCTCCACCAACACTTCCACTTCTGCAAATCTTAACCACTCATTTTATTTGAAGCAAGAAACATGAGATTTAGTTTTGCACCAGGGAAAAACAGCTCTCGCACCTCTCACATTTAGCGGAGCACTTTTTCACTTTTCTCCACATTCTGTTTGAAAGCTGAGCAAAGCCATAGATTTTAGCATGAAATGTAACTGCAGTAACCATCTTCCCCATTTCAACAGTAGAGCAGTCAGTGGTCACCCGGAAATGACTAAATGTAAATTCAGGGCATTCACTTATGCCAGTCTCGCTAGGAACACTGGAGCCTCATTCGGCAGAACGTTGATATTGAAAGCAAATATGGAAGGTACTTGACTGTTGGAGGCATGGGAAGTGGGATCCAGAATAGCTTTGACTTTGCTGTCTGCTGGAGATAAACTGGAAAAGCAGTGGGAGAAGTAAAAGAGGGTCCTGGGGAGACACACGTCAGCCCTTGTCACTCCTGAGGCCTCTGTGGGCTCTGGATGCTCAGCACCAACATGACCCCTTGAAATCTGCATACGTGGAAGAAGAAAAAGCAGAGAAAAGGAGGAACAAGAAGTGAAGATTTAAATAAAAGGCAGCCATGGCTGGAGCTGAGGAAAGCAGCCTTTGGGTCACTTTGCTCCTCCAGCAAGTGAGCATATCTTCCTGAGGAGATCTGGTGGCACAGGAACAAACTAGAAGAAAGGCTGAAGCTCAGAGATCTCTGAGGGGACTCAAGGGACCCCAAACTTCAGTCTCCTATGGGAAGGTCACTTTTGCTGTCTGTGGCTGCAGTGTCACTCCCCAGTTGGGCTGCGGAAGGTTGCTGGTAGGGCGCTCCTTTGGCAGGTGAGAAGTGCCTGAGAGTCTGAGGCCAGCCTGGTTTTGACATGTGGCTGAAAAGCAAAGGAAACATTACTGAATCTGAAGCTAGTGCTGCGTGAGGATAAGAGGAAGGAAAAATGGACTCATGCCTTTCTTTTCTGTCCTTTCCAGACAAGGGCAAACCCATCTGGACAGGACAGTTGCTTTATAAATGAATTAATCTTGAAAAAAAAATACCTTCATATAAAATGAGTCTATTTGATCCCCAAAGGTCTCCAGAGCTGGCCTGCCACAAGCCATATTCCAGCAGTGGTTCAGTTCATTCTCATATCTGATTGAAGAAACACCATAGTATCATAGATTCATTTGAATTGAAAGGGGCCTTTCAAGGTCGCCTAGTCCAATTCCTCTGCAATGAATAGGGACATCTACAGCTAGATCAGATTGCTCAGAGCCTGTCCATCCTGACCTTTGTGTGTCTCCAGAGACAGAGCTTCCACAACATTATCACCAGTGTAAGTTACTTCAACTCACTTATCACTGATCTTCTGGTTCTTCCAGATTATTATCTCGCTGTTTCCTCTTGCTGTTAAAAGGCAACACAGTCCAGACAGGAATTGAGCAGTGTGGGAAGTGGCTGAGCTCCACAGGGAGCCCCTGGTAAAACCCCTTCATCAGATTTCTGTTTCAGGTCACTCCCTTACTTGTGGCCATTCCTTAGCTATTTCCTTTAAAAATCCCCAGAGGGAAAGGCACAGTCTGTAAGATTAGAGTTATCCTTGATGCTCTTCATAGGTTGAATGCAACTGTTGATTCTGTACACTCCTTTTCTTCCCATACCTGTGGATGAGGCATCACCTTCAACATTACTTTCAAGCAGACTCTTCATATTCTTGTCCTCAGAAGTAGCCGAGACCTTTCCTTCAGAAAAAAAAGAAACAGGAAAGGAAAGGGCAGGTGTTTTTGTGAGCCACCTCCAGGAGCACAGGATAAGCAGTGCCCCATACAGATGAGTTATAAAAAAAGAACAAGGCAAGAAAATGAATGAGAAAAAGAGACGGAGTAACAGATGAAGAGTAGGGAACAAACTGGTGTGCATCAACAGTCTGACTAATGGCTGGGCCTGAAGAAAGGTGCAGACATTAAACAGATGTGTTGGAAAGAGAAGGAAAAGGCTGAAATGGTGACAGTGTAGTGCTGTGTACTGAGAAGATCCCACCAGTGTCCTGAGCAACTGAAATATTGGGAGCAAGGAGATCTTTAAGCAAGGCAGCAGCTGCTCGGGCATCTGCATTGATGGACAGTTGGTCACCACCATGCCCACATTGCAAAGGACCAGCTCCATTTCCCTCTGGAGCAGAAAAGGGCATTAAAAACACTTCAAATTAAATAGCCAGTGTGTCATATGCACAGACAGGCATGGATATGTGTGTATCCTTCACCTGAGGCTACGATTGATTCAACAGTCATGTGTGATTTGAGTAACTGCAGAGTGCAGAGGGCCAAACTGATATGTTTGTGGCAGACAAAATCATTAAAGAATTAAAAAATAGGAATCTGCCAGTTTTGCTGACTGACAAATTGGAGTGTTAGCAAGGAGCTCACAAGAGGAGCACAACCTCAAACCCAAGTGCTGCCTGCTGACAAGTGCAGCCTGGAAGCAGTTTTCTCAATTCAATCTATGATTTCACATCTCCCGCAGTGTTTTGTTTTTTGTTTTTTGAATGTTTACCAGATGACTTCCTTAAATCCTTAAATCTTGACAGAGGACTCTTGATTTTTACATATATCTTATTTTTTCTTACTTTTTTTTTTTTTTTTGCTGATTTTCTGGGAGAACAGAGGAGCACCTCATCATTACTCAGGTTTCTGTTTCTCTAATTATCCAACACATTAGTAATAACTGAATTCATGGTTTTGTTTTTGTGGTCACTCAGGCTCTGTAGGTAGTGCTGTGCAAGTGCCCTGTCCCTGGAGGTTTTCAAGGCTGCATGGGGCCCTGGCAGCCTGATCTAGTGTTAAATGTGAAGGTTGGTGGCCATGCATGTGGCGGGGAATTGAAGCTTGATGATCCTTGAAGTCCCTTTCAACCCAAGCCATTCTATGATTCTATGAATAATTAGTGTGCAAACTCTTTGTAGCTACTAAGCTCATGGCAGTTGTGGCTATAGAAAGTCACTAGTTGTTATCCACTGTAGATTTTATAAGCTAACCTAACAAGAGCTTTTTTCTTTCCGCTATTGTTTTATTCTACATGAAAGATGTAGGAGACTGTAGGTGTTTCTTGTTTTCTAAGTACAGAAATATAGCCTGTTTCAGCACCATGTTTTATACACTTCTGTTATTTGGTGTAAGGCTGCGCCTACTTGCCCTTGATTATGTGTTTAATTATGTCTACAATATTCCATAATTAATCTCTTAAACAAGATCTAAAATGGAGATTAGCTCTTTTTATGATTCTCAGCTGATCATCTGTTTTTACTACAAGGAAGAGCCAACACAGTTAGCTTCAGCTATTCTGTTAACTCTTCTTGCTATGGTCCTAGTCTCGGTATTCCTTCCAACACTTCCAACCAGTATTTGCTAAAACAGTTTAGCAAGTTAAAAAAAAAGAGACAGAGAATAAGAAGGAAACAGCAGCTAACAGCATTCTAAGATGGGATTGGTTTTCTGTCTGGTCAGGATCACACCTATAAAATTTCCCTTCTGCCAGCAGGTCACCCACATGCCCTTCACTCCCACTGAAGCACAGGAAAAACCGCCCTGCATGAGCATTCTGCTGCAGATTTTCCTCTTTCCACCCCAGCTCCCAGCCTGAATGTGCTTTGTCTGGGCTGCTGCTTTGATGTGGCAGCAAGCAGCTCTCAAACAATCACTTGAAGACATTGCTAAAGACAGCCAAGGGTGGAACAGCCAGCCCAGCTGTGCAGCCGTGCAGACATGTGCCAGCACTGTGCAGGGAAGGGAGCAGTACCCACAGCAGCTCGTGAATTGGGATCCAAGTTCTGCCGGGCTGCTGCTCACAAAGAACTCTGGAAAAGCCAGGTAGGGGCAAACCTCTGCTGTCTCACTTCAAGCAATTCACAAGTGAGCGCAAACAGGGTGGAGGCAGCCCAGCCAGAGCTGTCACATGCGCTGGTTTGGAACAATGGAGGATTGAGGCAGCAGGGGGGGAAAAGTTGTTTATGTACATCTGTCAATAAGGGAGCTTAAGTTGGACACGAGAGGCAAGAGCTGCAGAGGTACTCAGGGAGCTTAACTGCAGCAGATTTATAGGTGAAATCTGGTTAGTGTTGATGTAAAAGGTTGCGGGGGAGGTTTTCAAAAGCGTATGTGGGAGGAGACTGCTTGCATACTATTGATTTTCTATTTTGGTGCCTAGCTCTCATTTCCGTATGGCAGTCCTCCTGTGAGCTCCTGGAAGATGCCCATGGAGCAAGCAGCAGTGAACAGTCAATGCTGAAACCATCCATCACTCACTACAGAAAGAGGGGGAGGATGAACCACAGGAAAGATGCCCTCATTTCCTCCTCACCCCATCAAGCATTGCCATTCTCATGCAAAGATAACACAATGCTGCGGTCCTGCTCCTCACTGATATTCCAGATAAGTGGCAGCTAAGGTGAAGGTCAGAGAGGAATTTTGTGGTGTACAGCAGTGCCTCTGGAGCTATTGGTCTTTCCAGTTTTGTGTGAGGGAGTTATTTCTGCACGAGGGAGCACTGACACAGAGAACTGCAGCCCTGCTGTCCCATAGTTGATCCATCCTCATCCACTGGCCATCCCATTTCATGGTGTTTCTTCTCTGTTTTATCCAGACCTATGTAACAGCACACATGCAGTGGCAGCAGAGGGATGTGCAGTGAGCATTTGGACACACGGTGGGGAGAGGGGGTTGCAAAAGCAGGAATGGCTTTAACAAAACCCTGAACCAGGGCAATCTGCCTCTTGATTGCCGTCAGGAAACAGCAGCAGCTGCTGCTCTACCACGTGCACTTTGTTTTTCTTTCCAAAGGCAGAAAAATAAAGTAGGTCAGTATCTTATTTGCCAGAAGCAGAGATTAAGGATATTAAGAAAGGACACAGAATAGACTAAGCTGCTCAGGAAAGCATGGCAGATCCAACCTGCATGGGTTTGTACATGACATGAATGAGAAATTCAGTGCTGATGTGAAAAACAAGCATCATGTTTAGATACTACTTGAAGAAGAGATGTCAGGTGTGTTGATAGTAGATAGATAGTATGCATTAATTAGAGGATATTAAAGCAAAGTTTATGGTTTCCCAGTTCAGGCACATCCCAACCAGTGAGAAACAAGGAGTGATGGATGGATGCTATTGCAGAGCATTCAAGGAGGGCTACGGAGATGGGGAACGGTCTGCAGGGCAAGGTGTGTGAGGAGCAGCTGAGGCCATGTTGTGCTCAGCCCAGAGCAGAGGAGCTGAGGGGAGGCCTGATGGCGGCTGCAGCTCCTCACAGGGAGCGGAGGGCAGCGCTGAGCTCTGCTCTGTGTGACAGCAACAGGGAACGGCATGGAGCTGCGTCAGGGAAGGGCGGCTGGGGGTGAGGGAAAGGGGCTGCGCCAGAGGGCGGTGGGCATGGAACAGCTGCCCAGGGCAGATCTCACAAGCTGCTGGAGTTCAGGGACTTATCTTTCCTCTTTTACAAGCTTTATAAGCCTCAGTGTAAAGCCTCAGTGTAAGCCTCAGCCATCTTGGAGTAAAAACAGCTCTTCAGCATTAAAAACGTCCAACTGTAACACTGGAGACCTTCATGTGCCAACTGTATGCTGCTGCTGCAATCAATAGATATCATATTGTTGTTCTGCTATTTGATTGAAGTTGCAAGCAGCTTGGGAAGGATAGTTATTCATTGTGATTTTAGTACCTTTTCGTGGACCAATTACTGATATTTTCCAGATAACACTATTAGAAAACAGAATTATCTACAGATAGTAACAGCTTCAGGGCCCTCGGTGAAATTGGTCTGAGCACCATATAAAATAAGAGGAACAATCTTTGGCCTGAATAGATCACAATCTAAGCAAACGAAAAGGGGAACTGATGAAAAAAGGATATTATCTCAGTTTTCCACAGGCAAACGGGAGTAGTATAGAGATTAAATGACTTATCTGAGGTCAGAAGGAGCCAGCAGCAGACTCAGCCATCAAAATCACATCTTCCAAAGTTCCAGATCTAACTATGAAGCCATCTTCCTATTTTTATAGAATCATTGGGGATGAATAAAGCTAAAAAGGAAGAATTAACCCTTATTACAATCTGGAAATTAACACCAATATTTCTTAAGAGAAATCAAATATCTTCCTCTGCATCATGTATTTGTAAGCAGCTTAACAGGCTTTCCAGGGAAATGGGGTACAATAAAGATTTTTTGCTTACATTATCTGTAGAATCTGCCATGCAGGAATATTTATGAACTACTTAAGATGCTTTGTTGCAAGCAAGTCACATAATTCACACCATCAGTTTTGTTAGAGTGGCCACATAATGTGCCACATTAAAAAGAAATGTTGCTTTGTGTACTGATTGTTCCATTATTCCACACTTACTGTGGTAGGAATCAGCTTCACAGAGGATGATACTACTAGTCAACAAATAACCATCTCTGGTGTGTAACACAATTTCTGTGCATTACACAGATGTCAACTTACCTCTGTCTATTTCAACTCTTTGGTTTGAGAGACACGGGAGAAGAGGATTTTCTGAGTGCCCAGTGAAGTGCAAGTCTTGCTTTTCCAGAGCATACAGAGCATTGTCTCTAGTGGTGTACAGCATGAACACCTCAATACATCCATTCAGCACAGCAGATCTTTTCCCTCTACTTCCTAGTTCCATGTATTCAATCACAGGCACTGCTTCCTTCCCTCAGACCTTGGTGTATCCATGGTATCATGACATATCTGGAATAGGCCCTGAAAATAATGAGGATCCAACACCACTGTCACCAAGCCCTTTGGGAAACACAGGTGTACGTGGTGCAGTATTGCCTTGGGGATGGGTTAACCACACTAAGTGCATCTCCATTTAGCATGGCAAAACTGCACAAATCAGTTCCTCAGTTCTAGTGTGGCTTTCCCAACAACATTCTCACAGGACAGAAACACTCCCTTTTCAGATCAAAACCATACCTCTGTTTAGAATAGTCTCCTATGGCTCAAATCTCCCTACTTGGGGTTGAGACTATAGTCTGAAGGTTTTCCCTTAACTAAATTAGTTGCACTGCAGGCCCTGATCCCTAGGAAACTGAAGACCAGTTCACCTTTCACCTTTTAGTTCACCTATCACCTTTTAGCCCAGGTGCACTCACAAAATTGCACTCCTTCTTATGCCCCTCTCATCCCCTTTATATCAGGTACCTTGGCTAAGTATCAGGAAACCAGCTTTGCTCCTTCAGAGGGATGGAAACTGATCTTAATTGGCTGAATGCTTGCTCCAGGGAGGAGGGAAATGTTAGTTCTAATTGTATCTTCATGGCAGGGACTTCCAGAGCTGCACAGGGAGCATTGCATGCCACCAGTACCCCCTCTGCTTGCACTTCCAGCTATATAGCTGAATCCAAGACTGACAACAGCCTTTAGTATTCATGTTAGTGTTCATAGATCATATTTAGGGACCAAAAAGGTTAGTTGCAGTTCTCTGCTGCAGCCTGTTTCCCTCTGGGTAACCACTCTAGAAAACATCTCCAATTTGGCAGTCCATGATTTTGCTACGCAAAAAGGCGGGATTTTGAACTGCAGCAGTTCCCTGAAACGCACTCCCAGGTGTCACCACCTGAACTGTTAACAAATCCCATTAGTTGCTTTGCTGCTGTTCTGTCACCTCATTAAATACTGTTTATTCCTGCCTCTTTAGGCCTTTGAGAGGATGAGAGGTAACCACCTCAAGTTGTGCCACGGGAGGTTCAGGTTGGAAAAAATTCTTTTCAGAAAGAGTGGTGAGGCAGTGGCACAGCTGCCCAGGGAGGTGGTGGTGTCACCATCCCTGGAGCTGTTCAAGAACTGTGTATGTGTGGCACTGAGAGACGTGGTTAGTGGGCTTGGTGGGGCAGGCTGGAGTTGGACTGGATGATCTCAGGGAGCTTTTCCAACCTTGATGATTCTATGGCCCTGGGTTTTGAGCTAAGCCTGTGGTCAGAACAGCAGTAATATATTATTTCAGAGCAATAGTAGAGAAAGTTATAAAAGAATGCTAGTAAGAATTGTAGTTTCAACTGCTCCTTTTCTCATGGCCAACTACACCATCCCCATGAACAGCAGAGGGAGTGCAGGTGGCTTGCAGTGCTCCCCAGAGCTGGTCCAGTGGCCACTGCCAGGAAGAACTCCGCCAACAGACCCTGGCAGCGTTTCACATCTGGGCACTGTGCTCCCACACCAGCTCTTACTTTGTGGGCCATGTTTTTAATCTGCTCGAGGTTGCTGACCTGTAAAAGCAGAGGGACGTGACTCGGTGCCTGACTTGTCACATGGCTGAGCGGCTCACCCGCAGCTCCCTGCATATTCAAGCAAGAGAAAGGAGTGTTTTCCCATGTGTTTATTACAACCCAGTTCAGCAGTGCACCTCCGCCTGAGGTCAGTCTTGCACCAGGAGCAGCAGTTCATTAGCATGCAGAGCCAAGAGTGGCCAGCCCTGAAGCGATGTCCACATGGAAGCAGGTACACAGCTGGGAGATGGACCCAGCAGGTGGCTCTGGGTCCCGGCCACCTACCAGCAGCTTGTGATTCCTCCCCAGGTTTGCTGGAAGGGGCGTTCAAGGGTGATTTATTTGAATGCTGGCTTAAGCTACCAGGGTAATTTCATCTCTTTACCCTTGCTTTTCTGCAGTGTACGGCTTTGACATTCCATTACAGAGGAACAGGTTGCCCAAGGAGGATGTGGAGGTTGTGGATGCCCCATCCCTGCAGGCATTTAAGGCCAGGCTGGATGTGGCTCTGGGCAGCCTGGTCTGATGGTTGGTGACCCTGTGCATAGCAGGGGGGTTGAAACTTAATGATCATTGTGGTCCTTTTCAACCCAGGCCATTCTATGATTCTACATACTTGTGTATTGTTTCAGAGTTAGTACTAAGATCTCTTGGGGCAACTTTAACAGAGTTCGCATGACAAACTGAGCATGACTTTCTTGCACAAATTCTCATGTAAAGTGCACTTATGTTTCATATACCTCCTTTAAGCAGTACAAGTCCATTCTTGTGGAAATGACTGAGAATGCTTTCAGGACTGCCAGGCTGTTCGGTATCCTCACCATTAGTTTGCAGGTTTGGGGTCCCAGCTGCAATTTCACAAGGCTTGCTGGAAAGTCTGCGAGAATCTTCCCTAAGACATGGCACAGATATTTTCCCTGCTGTTATTTGGCTTCCCATTTTAATGTCTGAAAAGTAGATTTTATTTAACTTGTCAAACTAATGCCTGATAAAGCAAACCAGATATTAAAGTCTACTAAAATAGGCAGTAACAGGGAAAAAGAGGGCAGTTTCTATAATCTTTGTTCCACAGTAAGGAAAAAAGTGATTTGATTTATTGTTACTGTAAGCATTACAGTTGAAAATGATAACATAACAGCAGCATGACTGCATTATGTAAGGAGCCTCGGGCTCTTTCCATCACTCTAACCTGGTTTGGATGGCACATGAAAGCTCATCTGGCAATGAGAACGGTGTTTGAATGGCACTAAACCCAAGGAGCCACACACGATGCTCAGAGCTGCTTCCCTGGCTCTCATTAACAGCAGTTAATTTCTCAATTCCAACTCACCATAAAGACACTGTGAGTACTGTACATTCTAGTAACAAGCTGTACTTAAATTTGATTGCTTTTATCCTCTTTTGCAAATAAATGCACAAAGCCAAATGCACTGCTTTCAATTTTTCACTGTTATTAACGTTATGATTTCACCCACAGCAGAATCCATCCCCCCCCTGCCCCACTTCCATTCCGCTTCACTTCATGCCCACAGAACCAGGTCCCTGAGGAGGAGGAAGCAGCTGTACAGGCAGTGGTAATGCATTTCTGTGCAGAGCCCTTCACCCCAGTGAAGGCTGAGAAGAGAAATGAGGCTTAGCTGGGTTTGTTAATACCAATCAGGGTATAAAGGCTCGACAGCTTGCTTTCTTGCTGCCTCTGCAAAGCATCCAGGTAGGAACATCTTCAAGACAATTGATCATTTGGGAAAAAAAACCTTTGTATGCACAGAAAATGGCAAACATCGAGGTCTCAGTGGCTTTGGAGAAGCCCTATCAACCCCTTCCGGGGTGTGAAGCCACCATCTGAAAAGCTACAGAGAAGGTAACCATAGATTTACAGTGAGCCCAAAAGTCTCCCTGAAGCTGGAAGAGCTTCACTCAGTGGCACAGCTGCAGCTCTGTTTAATGACACAAACTCTGCTAGAAGCTAAGTTCCCACGACCTTCTAACAACGAGATGCCCTAGCTCTTCCTAGGCTGTGATCATCAATTTCTAAAACCATGCTGGGAAAGGAGCAGGCCTGCAACACCCTTACTGCCTGTGTAGCTAACACTAGAAGCAGTTACCTGTTACACTACAAAGCCTACAGAGCAGCAGGGCTAGACACAAGCTCCTGTGAACAGCAGTAAATCAGAGCAGCTCTTCCTGATGCTCCTAACAATGGCTCCACATCCTCAAACACTGCCCTCCCAGCCCTTGGCAAAGCCTGGCTACTGGTCTTCAGAAAGGGGTCAGCCTGTGAGTTCTACTACAAACCTGGTGTAATTACTGCACTGTTCTGCAGCTCAGGACAAGCATGGTGTGCTATTGCTGGGAATCCCAAATGGTGTTTTTCTACCTTGCTGGCTTGACTGACTGTGACTGAGATGAGCAGCTCAGTAGCAAACATTTGTTCCTTGGCCAACCTCCAGAGCTACATAGGAGTAGCTCTTCTGTGCCACAGTGGCCACATGGTCTGACTGAACAGGGGCAGGTGGGAGAGAGAGAAGCAAGTAACAGAGCAGACCAGAAATTGAATAGCCACGAGGACACTGGCCCCAAGGGAGCATGTGGGCCTCAGTGCAAAGCTTCACACCTGTTTGTAGTCTATAAATAATTTCTGGCAGGAATTTAGCAAAACAAAGTTTTACATGTGGATTTCCATTTTTCAGTAGAGCAAGCCAAATTGAAACCCAGAAATTTGAATTTTTAGGGCTGTATAAAAACTCAGCAGTAAGGTTAGATAAATAAAGTTCTCCGCACATTACAACACCGCAAACATTAATAAATGAAATTACTTCTTATGGCTAACCCTGACCCTTTGTAATACCACTGCTGAAGTCCAGTTGACCATCCTTTCTCCCGCTGCTGTCTGTAAGCAGAAATTCAATCCTTTACAACCTTGTGATCTGCATTTGGAATTCAATATCCTCCACACAATTTCTGCTGGAGAAGCCGCTCTCCCTTCATTTTCTTGGTTCGTATCAGCAAATACTCAGATAGCAGTTATCTCTCCTTTCCCAGGCTGTCCTTTGGCACTGTGGATAGCTGTGCGTGCTGGGGGATACAAGGAAGGAATTACAGAGCTCAGCTCAGCCTCCTGGTTTTTATTTTGTCCTTTTTAAAGCCACCAAAACCTCAGCGCTCTTCCCTCTGCACCTTATTTGACAACATCCACAGCCCATGCTTCTCTTTCACATTCTCCCACCACAACATGTATTTCCCATCCAAAGCCAATTCATTACGACTTGTTAAAAAGCACCACCAAATTAATATCTACAGAGCTCCACCCAGATGAAGCCCCATACCAGGCACCAGGAGTGCTCACGCTTCTCTCTTGTGACCACTTGTACGTCATCAAATAACCTACAAATGCCAGACCATGTCATGCAAAATCCAGCAAGAAAACAAGAAGGTATTAAAAATCAATCCTTCCATCAGCACACTATCAAAATCCCAGATCACTGAAAGCTTCAAGTGGGATCGGGAGACAAAGCAAAAAGGCTCCAACCGCTGGGAGAGTTTGAAGTATTCTCACACGAATCTCAGACAAAAGCTGAAGCTGCAGCAGGACTGTGCTTTCATGGAGAGGGACTCAGCAAAGCTGCCAACGTTGGGGCTGAGCAGTATTTCTGAAGAGCATCAGCACTCCCGGACATTCTGAGAACAACCTGCTGGCAGCTGAACCACATCCTTGCAAGAGGACAACCACCTTTAATGCTTTATCCTCAGGAGCTTTAGGGGATGGAACGGAAACCCAAAGCGAATGGTAACATTTTTAGGATCACTCTGTCTTGCATCAAATTTCAGAAGCAGCATGGCCAACATCAAGGCTCTCGTGTCACTGCAGCATCTGCCCTCTTCCCCACACCCTCCATGGCCATCATGAAGATCAACAGGGCCAAGCCTATCTCCCTCTCTGCCTTAATGGAGCACACACATAGATGAGCACCTTGATGCACTTCACGTAGCAGTGCTGCCGCTGGAGGCCGAACCCCGCTGACAGATGTTGGGGTTGTTGTGACATATGGTTAAAATGCACTGCTGTGACTTGCAGCAGGTTTGACATTTCCCCTTAATGGAACTATGCAGATTCTCTCATGGTGTTGTTCCAGTACTCTAAATGAAGCTGCCCGAAAAACTAAACAAAACAAAACAACCTCCAGCCCTTTAGGTTACATGCAGCCACAGAAAGAGGGTTCCAGTCTGTAACAAAGATGACAACATCATCTACAGATTGCAGAGTCCAATGCTCAGGTCCATTTGCTTCCAACTGTAGTATAAACAGAAACCACGCTGTCAGTGCAGATCAAGATGGAGCTCAGTGCAGCCTAAGTAAGTGGGACTGTGGCACAGGCTGCCCAGAGAGGTGGTGGGTGCCCCATTCTCTGGAGAAACTCAAGGTCAGGCTGGGCAGGGCACTGAGCAACCTGATGGAGCTGTAGGTGTCCCTGTTCACTGCAGGGAATTGGACTAGATAGCCTTTAAGAGTATCTCCTAACTCAATTCTTATAATCCATATACTTATCATAGGAAATATGAGCAAAATGCTCCTGCAAGAAGCTTGAGCACTGTGTAAGAGCAAGTAGTTAGGAAGAGCTTTATCAAAAAAAAAAAACAGCTGCTATCTTTACTGTAGTCCCAGTAAGCCTCAGAGCTAAGAATTAAAGAAAATAATTCTAAATATTTAATTGAAATAAGCTGTTGAGAATAGGGTGGCGTTTCCAGACAATCGTTCCAATTTGGAACCCTGATTTGCTGGATGTTTTTGAAAGTTTTAATTTAGATTACCAAGTACGGAGTAAGGGTAATGCTAAGTAAAAGTACAGAGCTCTGTTCTCCCAGCACCAAGGTCTGTAATTAAAGAGCAGCAGCACAGAGCCAATAACAAAGGAGGAAGTTAAGCCAGTCTCCAAAACTTTCATTCGAGAAACTAATCAATAGGCCAAGCCATTTCTCTATTCCACAGCCCATACCAGATTTTTCACCCACAAAAATTATCTTCTATTCAATAAAGTCTACACACTGCTATTATAAAGGGACTGTTTAATGCTCAATTAGATTGGCAATACTAAGATCATTTTATTTTAAGATTTATGGATTTTCAGAACATGTACAAATAATATACCCTTTACAAAATCCCATTTACTGAAGTTTCTCCATGAACATCAAGCATTATCCCAGCACAGATAAATGACATTTACAGAGCAACAAGCAGTCTTTAGGACAGCCGGTCCTTCCAGACATATCACAATGAAGAAAGTTTTCCTTCCCATTGCCACATCCAGCACTTAAATGATTTTTTAAAGCCAGGTCTGAAGTTAAAATGCCATAAGTGAACTGACTGTGGAAGTCAGGAGGCACTCAGAACCCCAGAAGGGAAAACAAGCAGTATTCTTCAAGTTTGCTAGTTCAGGGGTACAAATCCCCAAGAGCCAGAAATACAAACCCGTTTTCTTTGACAGAAAGATGTTTGTCAAGGGGCTTCGCCAACAGCGTGAGAGGATAAATGGTAAGACTGAAGAGCAAGAGGAAGACAAAGCGAGCAAGCCAGCATGGGTGGGTGCAAACTTAATGCCAGGTGTTGAGGAAAAGTGCTGTGGGGCAGCCTGGGAAGCACTTTACAAAGGCTGCCTACTTGCCAGAGAGATGCAGAGACACAAAGCATCTGAACCTGGAAACTGGCCAAGAATCAAGGCCCTGACCTTCCTCTTCATGCCCCCAATGCTGCTGGCCATCAAAACAGCTTTGCTGCTTCTGCTTTTGTGAGCCATGTCCCAGCAGGGTGCCTGCTACAGGCTGCCATGGGAGGGTTGACTGCATCCTTTCCTTTATGCCTACTGTGCATATTGAAGTTCCATCGTTGAATTGATTTTCAATGCTGTTTAACATGTAGGCAGGTCAAGTCAACTGGACCAAACATCAGCACACCCATGGTATTCACTGAGGCTGAACCAAACCTTCACAGTACTGGAAGAAAACTGCAGTACTTTTGAAACATTAAGAAGCCTGTTCTAACTGACTTACCAAGCAGCATGCCAAGCAATGCTTAAAGTGCAGCATGAATGGTGGAAGCAGTCAAAGCAGACCAGCCAAGTATAAAGATCTAATCTAAAGGGTAAAACAGGTTTCATGACTGCCATCTACAACCATCTACAGGCTTAGAACCATCAGCTACTAAATACTGAGTCTTAAGAGCAAGCTTTAGGTTCTGACCAAGGGTTGAATCGACTACCAGCAGGGAGGAGGAGTGACCAAGCCTGAAACTGGGTCACCTTTAAGCCAAATAGAAAGCAATAATGATTCTTATGTGAGGCCCTCACAGTAGCTACGCTTGCTCAACAGCAGGGCAGGACTTCAAAGAGATGCTAGTAACATGGGTCCTGTACTATTTTAACCCAGAATTTAAGTCACTTAAGTAATTTTCCTCAAGAGGTTTGTAGTTAAAAAATCAAGCTATGCCAGCCCCACTTCCCCTCTTTTGTAAGGGAGCTCAGGGACTGCAACAACAGCACATGTTCATTGTGTTCGTTTACCAGACTAGGAGCAGCAAGTTCCCAGAGCTCGGCTGAATGCTAATGTTTAATAAAAGGCCTTCAGAAAACAGCAGCTACAGAGAAACTCATCCCCTTTTCCTGAAAGGCCTTCTCTAGTGTGCTTACAGTAAGTAAGACACACACCAAACTGTTGCAGTTTGATTCATAATAGCTTTAACCCTACCTGACATTATTTTAGGACGTATGTTCCACATAAGATAGAGATGTGCAGTTTTATGGAAGGACCACTTCTCTAAACGAGCTCTAGACTCAGGCTTTTGCCCTTGATTTAGGTCACTAGTAATTGGGTGTGTGGAAAACGCACAGGCTCAGTGCAGTGTTGCTTAATTAATTTCTTAGTCAGTTGATTTGGCAGTTGTCCTACAAAACAGAACAGCTGGATATTTAAACTTGTATCGAAGGAATACATCATGACAATACATAGCCACCCAAAAATAACCCTTTCTCTTTCTGCACTAGTGACATAAATATTTTAGATTGCCTCAGGTGTTTAGATGCTCGGGTGAGACTACCAGCTTGTCAGTTAAATGGTGCAGTTTTTCCTCAATAGTGTTCTGATTAGAGAGAGGAAAAGTTAAAGAAAAAAAAAATCAAGCAGACTTTACCATGATCTTCTCACAATGAAGCACAGAATCAACAGGTACCAAATGCCTGCAGCCAATGAAGTAGAATCAGCCACAGCAAATTTCTGCCTGGGCCATCACATTCCCACTTGGTCAGTGCAGCACCATGAAGTTAGAGACACCATTGGAAACAGTTCTGAGCTGTGCTGGGCACCTTTCCGATACTGCAGTTTCTCCTGGAACAAGACATCTGCCATGAACACAAACTCATGCACTTCACTATGAATCAGAACTCCTCCTCTCGGAAGGTTCCTGCCTCAGCCGTTCAGCTGACTTCTTGAAGGACACAGCGCAGCCCTGCTGAGTCCCTGCCATCCTGCCAAGCTCTGTGCTGGAGCTCGCTTTGCTGCCGTCTATTTACTTCACCACAGGTCCCATGTGCTTTAAGGTAGTTTTGGCTTGAGTGCAGACAGCAAAGGAGAACAGACAGCTGCCTCTCTGCAGGACCTTCTCTCGCTGCTGACCCTGGGGGCTGGACTGGCAAAGCTGTTTTAAGCTGCTCTACACAACCACCTTACATAACTATCACATACTACTGCAGCAAGATACTCTGAACCAGGAAGTACTGCCTGTTGTTGTTGGTTGGTTGGTTTTAAATGAAGAAACAGGTTTTGTGCATTTTAAGGCTAACAATGTCAACCACCTTGATTTTTTCATATAAAATAAAAAGGCATCCCAACTGCTTTCTGCAAGTGACCTCTTCCAGTGAAAAAGGCCTGAAGACTGAATGAAGATCCCTTAAACAGTACTGAAAGTAGATCTTTCTAAAAGCCTGCCATGCAGGGTACAGTCGGATGGTTCTTAAAGTAAAAACCACATACAACAGTATTTGCAAAAAAGCTTCATGTAATCTTTTGAGTTCATAAACTCTAAACAATAAATATGAAAAAATGTACATGGCACATCAGAGCAGCTAAATATTAATTACAAATTGATAACGCTTGCCTATATTGTCAGTGATGTTTGTTTCACTGGTGTGATACAACACAAGCTTAATATACAAGATGTTTTTCAAAGGAAAATCAGAATCAAGTTGATACAGAAGGTGAAGGGCAGACAACAACTGACAAGGCACAGAAACCTCTTGTTGTAACCCTGTAAGGCACCACTGTGCAAATGCAAAAATCAAAACCTATAGTGAAAAAAATCAAAACATGGATAATGTAGTTTAAATATCACCATCTCTCTGAGAATAAAAAGACTTACGAACCTTTATTTACATTTATAGACTTTCAGAAAATAAAAGAGAGAAACAGTGACTTACACTCACCAAATACAAGGGTCAGAGTTAAATTTCACCCATACTTCACAAGTGCAACTCAATCACCACCTATATCAGCCCTATTAATAAAGTCCTGCATCTAATCTGGTGCCAAGGGGACAACTGCCAATTACGTCAAGTAATTTTAATAAAAGAGACTTCAGATGAGAATAAACTCATTCTCCCATATCACTAAAAAGGATTTATATCTAAAAGACCATCAGCAGGATCAACCTAAGGATCTTAATACCCAAAGTATTCTCTGTAAAATCCACTAAAGATCTGGGCACTGACTTGTACTTCTTTGTTCTGTTACCTGCTCAGAAAACCAATCATGAGCTAGAAACTGACAGAAACCTTCTCCCTTACTAAAAGGCTGCATACAGAGTTAAGTTTACATACCACAGATTTTCCTTTATTTTTTTCCGCCCTCCCTCTTACATGTCAGGAAGTCTACTATATTCTGCTAGATGAAGTTTGCCTAACTACGTATCTCCAGACTACTGAAATTGCTTAAAAATGCAAGGGTTGGACAGGTTTTCACAAGGAAAGAGGGAGCCCAATAACTAAAGTTTTCTCTTAAAGAAAGGTTTAGTACGAGGCACTCAGTTTCTCATGAGCTTCAGACGCCCAAATAGAAGCTTTTTGCACTTGGGAGCAGTGCTAATTCACTACAATTCCAAGATTCTTGCTTCCATTCCCAGAACTTGGACAACTGCACAGCGCACAGTTAAGCAATCTGAATAGTCCAGTTTCATTCAGACACTGGCCAAGTTTTCTCCTGACGTGTTTTACTCTCTCTCTTCTACATTTAAGTACTTGCTACAAATCAAAACATTCAAGATCAAATACATGACCTGTAGCTTCAATTATGCTCAACCCATTGAGCTGCAAGAGAACAATATCAGGCCAATCTATATTTTAAACAATGGAGGAGCTGTAAGAAAGAACAATATTCAGTAATAAATTTACATTCATATAGCTATTCGCTGAAAGGCTACGCCAGCTTAGGCATGCTTCATTCCCTATGCTCAATCCTGCTTTAAGGAAAGAGCACTTAGAGCAAATACAGCGTAAACAGAGTCAGGTTACGGACTGCAGCAGTCACAGACACCAGTATCACTGATCTGACAGGTTTAAGGCCAACAATTTATAATTTGAAATACATTATGCTTTTCCCTGGCACTTAATATACTGAATAATAGTATGGGGTGGCATTTAGCAAGAATATACATAATTTTACCATATGTGATGTATACGTACACACAGCTTCAGTTCTCAAAATAGAAAGTTCAAGTTTTCTTGCCCACATAAAATCAATTTGTGAAAGACCACCTGTGTTTTCCTATACTGAATAAAGTAAGATTACCATTTTAGTTTAGTGCAAACTGACTTCAGTCCAAAGCCATACCAACCATACCACTCCTCGATTTTTAGTCACTACTTACCAAGTGTATTTTAAAAGAAATAGAGGCAACTACACTTTTCTATATGTGTATAAAGAACAGCAAACACCTGACAGCTAGCATGCTGTTCTAGTCTACATCAACAAAACTTGCCGATATACAAATCGTGTTTTGGTCATGCAGCACAGACCCATCCTCAAAAACAATCTGTCTTTTAACTCAGCCAGTCTAGGACAGAGGAGCGCTGTGCCAGATTTCAACAGGTCATCCTGGCCACTCCGTACTCCAAACTGACAATAGCAGGCTCAGCTTTGGAAAGCTCTTCCATCAATTCACTGTAGCGATTGTCCGCTGTGTTGCTGCCCTCTATAGTTCTTACAGCATCATTCAAAGGGATCACAGGCTGGTCCTTCTTGAAGCACGGAGGGCTTTTCAGCATCACGGGTGCAGGACGAGCAGAGTGCTGACGTTCTTTCAGAAGGACTGCATCTGACTGCCCTCTCTTCTGCTTTATTTTCTGAAATAGAGAATAGTTACTAACAGTAAGCACCACTGACACGCTGGTGACATTCTGGCTTGAATGCAGATGAATGTACTTTTGCTCACCAACTCAACTTCTGCAGAACCCTGAATACAGCCTGGACTAGATATGTAACAAGGTAAGTGTTACAGCACTGGGTAAGCCAGCATTTTTCTACAGTTTACAACAGATGCAACAAGCACTGTATGCTTACAAACAGCAGCTGAGCAGAAGAGAGAAAGTTGCTTGTTAGTTCATAATGAAGGAGAAATACTTTCAGGCTTGTCCCTTGTCTGATTGCTATTAGGACAGAAATACATTTTGGAGTACAGAGGCTTCAATACTAACAGCAAGCAAGGAGCTTGCAGCAGAAAAGGAGAGAAAACAGCGTCATAAGCCTTTATATCCTTCCTTACATTCTTCCTAAAAAATTCCTACAAGACTTTGAAAGTAGATAAAGAAAGACCTACTCTGAAAGCACAGAGCAAGAGAAGAGGGAAGATCTGGCCAGGGTGGTTTTTTTTTTTGTTTTGTGTTTTTTTTTAAATTCAAGCTGTCCCACTGGTAACTGACAATTTTAAATAGTTCCTTTTTCTTCTTATTGATGTCTTCATGCTCCATTACAACCTACACTAAATCCAGAAGACTTCACTGTCTTTAACAAACTTTTTTGAAGATGGAGATAGCAGCAGAATGTCTATGAAAGTATTTTAAATCCATCCAGGTGAGAAATGCCTGTGTGAAGTTCACACCTTTCAACAAGATTCTAGAAAAATGAAGTTTCCATTCTGCTTCATTTAAATTTTCACTTTCATTCGTCAATTATATAACACAACTTAAATAGATAAAATTAACTCTATTTCAAGTCTTAGTTTAGATACCTGAATTCATTATATTAGGTAGAATTAATTTCATAAAAACATCCCCTCCTCCCCACAAACACAAGACAATATATAGAAGTGTTATCCTTTCTAGCAACCAAAATAAATACAACCCTAATTTCATACTGCACAGCAGAAGGCAGCAGTAACAATCAGCTCCTTCTGGGACACAAGCACTACAGAGAAAAGATAATAAAAACCAAAAATTAGCTCACCTCTTCTGACAACTGGTGATGGTTTGAGAGGAATGCTATCTGTATCCAGGGAGGCACTGCTCCCTTGGCTGCTAACACTTCAGTGAGGGTGAGGAGGGGCAGACCCAGGGTCCACTCCTTCCAGTCACTCAGGTGCCTTACTTGCACTTGAGCTCCCTGGATTAGCCGTACCTTCTCACCTGGTGCTCATCCATTGGTCCAGACCATGACCTGACAACTCTACTGCACGTACATTAGAAATGTTTTTGAATTGAAGATAAATTGTTCTGGAGTTTAGCTCATTAACTGGCATAAAACAGCATCAGTTAGACACCATTCATTAATCCACAGCAGAATCAGGTGAGATGTTCTGTTCAGTCCTCCCTGACTGTTTACTGTAGCAGACCAGCAGTCACAGAAACCTTGTCTCTGTGTAATGCTTACTTGCAGACAAGAGTAAATCAAATGTATAAATCCCATAGTTAAGGTGACTTAAAGTTCTATGCATCTGCACATCAAGTTAAGGAAAGAAGGACAATGATTAGGGCCTCCTGTTTTAGTAGCTACTGCCAAAATAAAACATTTTTAGCCTATTTAGTTTATCACCACAGTTTGCACCTATGATGAGTGCCTGGCATCTAAGATAAGTTCCACAGATTTAACCTATACTACACCACCTCCAGTTTTGCTTTGGTAATAAAACAGTTTTACAATTTATTTTGCCTTACCAAAGAACTATATCATGTATTCAAGAGCATAGAAGCACACTGTGGAAGGTGAATTCAAAACTATGTAGAACAAGTACTGGAACACAGAACAATAACATTCATGTAAAAGCTAGCTGCATTATTACAGGCTTTATACATGAATTTGAAGAACAAATCACAGATAAATACACTTATTTTATAATACTTACAGCTTCCAGTTGTTTAATGTCTTCTTCCAGTTGTTTATTTTGGTCACTCATGTCCATGATGAGGTCATACACAGACTGCCTGGGATGCATGCTTCGATCAAACTGATGGTACATATTTCTCCAAAACCTGCATATAGCAGACAGTTTTAACTATGTGTAATATAAACAAAATTGAAGAAAAATACAGTATGTAGTTCTAACTTACTTGAAATTGAATGACACAGTATTAGGCTCCAAAAGAGTTAGATTCGGAGAAAAACTTGGTTTATACAGAGGATTCTGATATTTCTTTTGTTCATCTAGAAGGAAAGGCCACAGGGAATATGTCTTCTCTTTTAACCTTAAGGCAACAAGAGATCAAATCAAGACACTGACTGTAAGTAAAAAACAGAAGCTATTCAACACAGAAAATCCATCTTTGATTATTCTTTAAATAAGTTGAAAGAAAGAATTAAAAGTACTTTAATTCAAAATTTGCAAGTTGAACTTATGCCTGTCATATGCTAATGTTGGATAAAAGTATCAGTTATAGAAGAAATAGTGCTGTGCAAGTTTTTCCTCATTGCAACAAATGCCTTCTAAATACTTACAGACGAAAATGAGATGTTGAAAACTTTCCAGAAGTTTTCCAACTGAAAGCATTGAGACATCATATCAATACTTCCAAGAGTAATTACTGTCAGTCAGAAAGGCAAACAATTCTAAAGTTGCCTGAAAACAGACTGGGGAAGCAATGAGGTGATGCTTCCGACTTAAGCATACCCATTTTTAGAAAAAAGGAGGTAGAAAGATGCCTTGACTTCCCCTACAAAAGATGAGCAAGGGATTTTCTCCCAGTCGTATCAAAAAAAGCATTCAGCTTGCAAAAGCATGGAAAGCACTGCTGCTCTTCACCGCACTTCAACATCGCTGCCTATCCTGCCAGTTTAATTTAGGGCGCAATAGAGAAGATTCGCAGAAGTTCTCATTCTGCCAGAACAAACAAGCAGACACAATGCATCTGCTTACTTCAGTTCTTCTCGTTCCTTTTGGCAATTTCCAAGGAAGTTCCCAAACTGGCACGAGTGGACATGTTCATGGATCTGAAGGAGGAAAGCTTCGTTGTACTCAAAGGCTTGTGGGAACTGCTCAGTCAGATTCCACACACTCTCTAAAAACTGAGTGAACACTGGGGAGACCTCTTTGGGATCACCATCCAACTGACAGCACCTGGAACGTGAACAGATGCACTGCTTTAAGGTGGCAACTGAGAACAAGTGCAACTATGGTTTTTTAACTACAGCATGTTAATTTGACACAACTCTTGGTTTGGAGACTGAAGACCTCACTTTGACAACTGGGACAATTCAACACCTGATGATACAAAGAGCTCTGTTTTTAACCTGTCCTGATCACACACAACTTCTACAAAAGTGAGAGTTATTTCATCATCAAAAGTAAGGATAAATGCAAATCCAAGCATGTAAGAACAAGGCAACAGTGACTTATGCCTGCAATAAAACAGCTACTCAATAGGTATTTAATTAAATAACAATACACAAAGTGCAATGTCTACTTACTGCTTACTCACTGCAAGTTTTTTAGCAACAATACAGTAGTTTAAAATGCACAGTTTTCTCCTTTTTTTCTTTAATACACATGCCAAAGTATTAGAGCAAAATGCTGTCACTCTTTTTTGTAATACTTGTCACTCGTTTCACTATATACATTCCTGAACATCAGAAGAGCAAACTACCTGTCAGAGAACTTGTGCCCAAAAGAAATCCAGTCTTTCTCTATCAAGACCTAGAGGGTAAAAAACACAAAACAACTAATGCAAAATTTTACTAAGTCTTGCATCCACAGAATTAACTTCAACAGATTATCAATGTACTGCAGTTTAAATCTGACTCAATTTAACCACAGTAGGAGCAATTGTGTATCACTTCATAGCTTCTTCATTTCCTACATTTCTTTCCTACATGAGATGTGCAAGTCATATTTCCAAAATTAGTAAAAAGAGCTGAACAGGCTGACAATCAGAAACCTACTGATAAAGCAGACACACTTTAAGCACATGAATACTACACAGTTTCACACCTAAGTGGAGTCACATAAACAAATTATCAATTTACAAAAAATTAACTGCTGCGTATGGGAAAATGTTTAGTGTTGCACTCCTGCTACTATGATTTTCATAAAATCACACAATACCATCTTAACATGATAGCAGTAAAACTGCTAATATCAACACTAGCTTGTTTTATCACTCCAGTTGTAATATCAGGCACTAAAAAGTGCAGAGGACTGATTCCTCATTGCAGAAGTTTTCCCAAAACTTTACATCAAAAGTGAGGATTAAAGACAAAATAAATGATTAGATGAGGTCCTTAAAGATTACAGATATTCCCACTATCCATGAATAGTTCATCCACCAATTCCTTCTCACTCCAGCTTTTGTGGCTTGTATTCATTACTGGCTAACTGCCACAAATAATACATGGAACACAATTTGCGTGTTAACTCAAGTGCTTCCATGACACCAAGCCATGTCAAACACACAGCTGATCTTCCTACTGGGAAGTTTTAAATAGCCACACTAAAATCCTTCATTCCTCTCATGAGGAAGATGAAGTACTTCAGGTTGCTAAAATATGTCCAGGTCTCTATGCTGCTGTTTGGAGGGGATGTCATTCAGATCTCAGTGATATTGATTTGGGACAAATAATGAAAGTGCATAGCTGCTAGAATGTAGTCTATTTATCTCACAAGCACTTCAGAATCCCTGTATTTCATAGGTAAGTTCTTTGTTATTTTAGATCGAAGATGCAGTTGTTACATTTCTGCAGGGTGCCTGAAACAATCTGCTATTTGTATTTCAGTCTCTTAGGTTATTTTAAACACACAGTGCTTCCCCACTGTCAACTATTTCTAACACAAATTCTGCAGATATGATTCTATATTTGTAATCAGAAAAAAAAACAAACATCACTTCAGTTACTCTGAAGTTACACTTCAGTTACACTTCACCTCCACGCAAACATTTTACATTCTTTGATTTACCAAGGAACAATTCAACAATATGACAGCTTCCTTACCATGAACCCCTTGATTGTTCTGTAATAGGAATCTAACAAGAGAGCTCCAAGAGAACAAACTTGGGACGTCCTATCCCAGCCATCTGAGCAGTGCACTAACACACTGGCGCTCTCAACCGCTACTGCCTGCAAGACATTTGTTTCCTTAGTGAATGCTCTGTTGTTTGCGTTGTTCAGACATAACTCAGCAAATACATACAAAAGCTATATTTATCCAAATACATACAAAAGCTGTATTTATCCAAAACTCACAGCATTGTCTACTTTATTTCACACAGCAAGAAAAATATTATGGGAGAAGTTATTAGGTTAGATATTAGGAGGAAGATTTCCACACAGAGGGTGGTGACACACTGGAACAGGTTGCCCAAGCAGGTTGTGGATGCTCCATCCCTGGAGGCATTCTGGATGTGGCTCTGGGCAGCCTGGTCTGGTGATTGGCAACCCTGCACATAGCAGGGGGTTGAAACTCGATGATCTTTGAGGTCTTCAACGCAGGCCAGTCAAAGAAAGAAAGCTATTTCAAACTATTCCCTCTTTGTGAAGAAAAGAAACCGTATTTGCAGGGCTTTATATGTTAGACAATATTATAGCAAGCCAACCTGCCTTCAAACAAAAGCAGCACACAAAGTACCTTGACTAGGAAGACAGCAGCATCCAAAACAGCTTTGATATGACGCAGCCATCCAGAACTCTCCAAACCAGACAAGAAGTCATTGACAGACAAACCCTTTGTGCCACTGACTGAAAGAAAATGAGATGAGAAAGCTGTAAGCAGTTGCAGCTCCAACATCCTGCAATGGAAAGAGTGCATTCAGCAGTATGAAATTATTTTTCTGTGTTCTAAGTTGATTTGACATCTCTTTAAGGAAACCACCACTCAAATAATTAAGAGAAAGGCAGTACAAAGTTTTTTGTTTTTTTTTTTTTTTTTTTAATCCAAAACTCTACTCCACAGAATTGAGCAATGACAAGTAATGAGAATAAAACCTTCACGTGTATCTGATGAACCATTCAAAGCAAATACACCGGTTACCCCAGCAGGGAGCTGTAACCATTACCCTATCCAGAAAGGGACACAAATAAGAGCTTCCCAGAAACACTTACACATTATTACTAGCACTAACAGAGTAACTGCAGCCAAAGAGCAGATACAGTTTAAGCAGTCAGGATGTGTTTCATCACCCTCACTGCTCTGCCAAGAACAAAGCGAGCGCAGCACAAGGAGAAAGTGATGAACTAAAAACCATGCAGATTTTGTCTGCCTCCAGAACTTACATACAATACCGACTGATGTTCGCCATTCTCCCACAGCACACTTTGATCCCACAGCAGTAAGACCAGGAGGGAGAAGAGCTCAAATTAAAGGCAAGCTGCTACAGTGTAACAGCAAGAGGCATAGAGGTAGACCAGACATTTTCTCACAGGGATGTTGCCAGTTTAGAAATGAGATATATGACCTAGTCCTTTCAGGACATCAAGCACCTACCAAATGTAGAAACCGGTTTTTCACTAGCCCTTTAGCACATGATTTCAAACATCACAGTTGCATTATTATCTAAACACAACTGGAATTTATCACTGACACACCTTCATCTATCTGTGTGTGATACTTAAAGATAATACCTGAAATTGAAACCTACATAAATATCTGACAGAGGAAAGCTAATTTTATGCCAAGCTATTTATGATCCCAAATTAAAAACAAGACAATACTGTAGCTGAAAGCTAGTAGTGGAGGCACTTCTATGGCAGTTATAAAATAACCTTTATCTCTGAACTGGGAGGAAATGAGTCAGCAGGAGAAGTCAAGGACAAAATTCACCGCCACTGTGTGACGCAGTTCCATGTTCACACAAGCAATCTGATGTAATGAACACTAAGATCTCAAAAACAAAAACAACCCAACAACAATAAAACTGCCTTCTGGAGCTTTTGTGCACCCACATTTTCGTGTTTTTCAGCTTTCAGTTACACAAGTTTTGATATACTCCCTATTGCTCAGGAGGACTCAATGCCAGCTGCTGCTGAACGTTATAACAAAGACAAGTTTCCAAGTAATAACAAATTCCCAAGTAATGCAGCATCTTTTCTAAAGCCCATATGACTTCCTTAACTACAAGAAAAGAGCCAGCAAAGCACAGTACAATGCAATAACAGAACAGTGGTATGCTCCTGGATACAAGACCTAATTTTAAGGGGCAGCCTATAAACATCAGTAAAATCAGGAAAAAACATCTCAGTTTTCTGTGGTCTTTGAAAAAATAAAGTAGTATAATTAGGCAAAAGTTTTGCTTCAGAAAAATCACCCACATGACAGTGGAGCAATCGGAGAACTACCAGATACTTTCAAGTTGCTGACACTAACAGTTTGTGAAAAACCCTCTCTACCTGTGCTTCTACATATCTGCTAAACCACAACAGCACATAAGTAGCTCCACCACTCCAGGATAAAGTAAAAACGTCCCCCCAAAAATCTAGAAAGCCAAACATCTGCAAGGAACAGACTGGACAGAGAAAGCAATACCTGCAGGCATTATTCATGACTTCACACCCCTACATTCTGCAGCTTAAGGCTTAAAGCCTTAAGCTGTTAGGAACAAAATCAAGAGGTATCCAGCCCTCAATTTCCTTTCACCCAGATATTTCTGTCAAAACAAGCTTTTGATCAGCATTTTGCTCGGCTGAATATGAGCCGACAGTGTGCCCAGGTGGCCAAGAAGGCCAATGGCATCCTGGCTTGCATCAGAAACAGTGTTGCAAGCAGGAGCAGAGAGGTGATTGTTCCCTTGTATTCAGCACTGGTGAGGCCGCACCTCGAGTACTGTGTCCAGTTTTGGGCCCCTCACTGCAAGAAAGACATTGAGGCCCTGGAACGTGTTCAAAGGAGGGCAACAAAGCTGGTGAGGGGTCTGGAACACAGGCCATATGAGGAGAGGCTGAAGGAGCTGGGAATGTTCAGCCTGGAGAAGAGGAGGCTCAGGGGAGACCTCATTGCTCTCTATAACTTCCTGAAGGGAGGTTGCAGTGAGCTGGGGGTCGGCCTCTTCTCTCGTGTCATTAGTGATAGGACCAGGGGGAATGGCTTCAAGCTACGGCAGGGGAGATTCAGGCTGGACATGAGGAAGTGTTACTTTTCAGAAAGGGTGGTCAGGCACTGGAATGGACTGCCCAGGGAGGTGGTGGAGTCACCGAGCCTGGGGGTGTTCAAGGAAAGACTGGATGTTGTGTTGAGGGACACGGTTTAGTAGGAGCTATTGGGAATAGGTGAACGGTTGGACTGGGTGATCTTTTAGGTCTTTTCCAACCTTGGTGATTCTATGATTCTATGATTTTCAGTTTGGAAAAAATACTTTGTCTGGTATCTTGTGTTTCCAAACTCCTATCGTTTCATAACTCAAGGCAAAAACAAAAACAAAAAAGCATACACAAAGAACCAATAATTAATTTCCTATTTTTGTAGATTAACACAGACATTTTATGTTACTAAGGGGTGAAACAAAGAAACTGCATTAACGACTTTGTGCTAAACAATCATTTCCACTCCCTTAAGCTTCCCCAGAGTAAAAGATGGTTTTTGGCACCATTAAATAGTTTACCTACTTCACAATAACTATTCTTTAAGATAATTTTGGCTATAGGGATCCCATCATAAAGACATGCCCTGCACGCATATGGGCCCAAAGGACTACTTTGTTCCATTACACATTTGTCCTTACACTCAGGCTGCAGTGGCATCACAAGGTGACTGGATCCTGCAGTCAGAACCTGGTGGCTGAAGCACGGTAAATTAAGATAGGTCATTTTTTAGCAAAGAACCACCCCACAACACTCCATGTAACTTTCAAAACACTTGCTTAATACACTTCCACCACCATCAACATGTATGCAGCAGATCACAGAGGCTATTATTTTCCCTCCAAACATATGAACTGAGCTGTTAATGCAGAAAACTTAATGCCTTTTTGCTTATCTGCATGCAAACTTCTCAGACGTGCAATAGTATATTTTCAAATGAATATAAAATATACATTCAATTTTTTGTTTAATAGAACAGCACAGACACAAATATCGTCTATGCAAAGAATCTTCAATCAGTGTTGCAGAGATAGACAGTCTGCCCATTGGGAGAGCAGTCATCACAGTCTTAGTTCACACTTCAGATGGCTATTTTAGAGGAGCTTGTTCCACTGTACAGAGGACCTTTAAAGCAGCAGCTGAATCAGAAAAACAGACTGAAAAGCCCCCTAACATGCTCCATTAGAGAATGATGTTGTCAAAGATGCTGTCTTATGTTCCACTTGCAAGCAAACGTCTTCACAACCCTTTCATTAGATTATGAAGGAAGTCAGACAGACAAAGAGCTTAGGATCAGAAACACGCTGAAAGCAGAACAGTTGTTTGTTATAAATAAAACTGAGTACAGTCCCAGTTAGAAAGACCTGAAAGAATAGGGTCACTGGTATCACACTGTTGATCAGAGAACATTCAGTTCAGCGTATCTAGAAGAAAGCCCAAATACAGAAGTTAAATGGTGCCTTCCTCATTTGAAGTTATGAATCTTTCTCACAGCATTTCCTTCCAGATCACCTTACTAGCACCCTATTTCTACAGAGGTCTATAAGGTTACTTACTGCATGCCTCTCTAAGTTTTCAAAGTCCTTCCTGCCACTAAAGATGCATATTTCATATTTTCCCTGAAAGACATAATTCCATTCCCCTCTTCTCTTCCCTTTCCAGTATTCCAAGAGGTAACCAGTAATAGTATCTTCACCTTAGGAACAGCACTTGAAAGTGTAGAGGAAATCCAGGACAGCCACTCCATCATCTTAAACAGCTTCAGGTTTTAAATTTCCCTATTGAAAGAAGTGAGCTACTAACAGACACCCTTGAAAGTCAACAAGACTTAGTTGAGAAGATTCATGGTGCAATTCAGATTAAAACTCCCTGGACAGGAACTTGGTACAAATACCAGTAACAAAAAACTACCAGGAAGTATTTTGCCTCTACTGCTCCTACATAAAAAGTAGAGTTTAATGTATTTAGAGAACAGCAGCAGTTAGATTAAACAATCCAAGAGATCATAGATTTCCAGTCATTTGTCTTACTGCTGTTATGTAGGGCTTTCTAAAATCTGGAAACACCTCACTTCAACAATCCCTCTCCTTCAGATCTAGTGGATCTCAAAGAAAGCCTGAAGGGACAAAGATAGCAACATTCAAAAGCAAGCAAGCTCTTACTGCAAAGTCTGTTTGGCAACAAAAACAGATGGAGGAATCCACAATGATAATCTAAAAAAAACATCTACTTACAGACCAGCTGAACAGAGCTGCAACAACTGTGTCCATTTACCTCAAATCCTGAATTAGAGAACAACTGCACAACTGTTGAGACATTTTGTTGTTGTTCAATTTACAAAAAACAATTCTTCACATGAGTTCAAATGCAAAAAATATTCCATCCTTGTGGAAATGTATTATTAAAGAAAAATATATCGTAAGGATCTGTTGCTAGGATGCTACATCAAGTGAAAACAAAGTCTAAAGCTTTACTGTGAGGCATATGCTCATATCACTTCATTATGGAGGAGCAGTACCTTAAAATAAACCAACATTTATGAGCTAGTTCTCTGGAACTGAAGAGATTTACAAGAAATAAGGATTACCCCATACTTCCAAAAAAATTGAAGTTCAGGCTCACACTGCTCATCTTTCCCTTCAATAAAGTGTACGCAGGAATAATCACAAAAATATGTAATCAAAGCTCAAGTAATATTTCACATAGAATGCCTGAGAAATAGGTTAGCAGTAGATACAGGCTCGATGAAAATGAAGGAAGACCACACCACTGGCCTGTAAAATTTCTTGACCAAAACAGCCAGAACATTTTCACCAAGAGAGACAAGTGTAAGCCTTCCCCATCTGGAAATACAAGGATAATTCTAGAAGGGAAGTGCTTATATATACGCACACTATTAGTCATGCTTGTGAGTCTGATTTCTGCCACTGTACTCTAATTACAGCACTAATATTCCACCAAGTGTCTTAGATTTGTTTTCAGCTGATTACCTTAGTAAAACATTAAGGAAACTAATTAGAAAAATACCATTAACATAGATTTCTGCCTCACTACTTTCACCATACTGTGAACTGGGTCACTTGTTTTCCACCCATCTCCATTCCCTTCTACCAAACATTCTGTAAGATGCATCTACAAGCATAGGAGTGGTTTGCCAAGACAGAGAGTTCAAGTTTTGTACAAACCACAGTTATTCTGAGTTTGCACAAGTAAGTCCCTTGAACAATTAGTGTTCCATAAAGAAAGATGCACATATATACACAAACCATTTCATTACATACATATTCACATACCTCTACGTACATACACATGTATACTCAGAAAAGTGAAGTCTTTCCCATAAGTCACTGACACAGTAATCAAGTTCACTCAACATAGGTACCACTCAGTTCTTTCTTCAAAGTAAAATCATTCACTGTGTTTACAGTTTAACAGTAAGGGCTTAAGGTAGCACACTACCAGAACAGAACACAGTCAGCTGGTGCTAAACGTGAAGCTTGGATAAGAATGCTGAAATCTCAATACAGTTTAAGCTATTATTAAGTATGTCAGAAGAAAACTGATTTTATTTTCATAAATGCTGTTATAGTACAGTTAGAACATACCTTCCAGAAGTTTTTGTAAGCTGGACCTCATCACGTGAATATTTTCAATTCCAACAAACTGGAACCTAATGTTAGAATAGTTGTCTTCATTTTCATAGCCCTTCCCAGCAGCTCTGTTTGCCATCGCATTAAGCTAAGAAAACAAAATTGAAGTATTGAAAGTCAGCACTCAAAATGTCGAATTAGGATCTAAGATTATGCAATTACAGTGGAATACACTGGGCAAAAAACACACTAGAGCACATACCATGAATCATAAAAAACTAACAGTTTGTTAAACATTTAAGTATAAGAAAAGTGTAGTACACAGAAAGTAAATCTACATTCAAAGTGACACATCTGAACAACGCTTTTGAGATTTTCCTATTCTCTCCTCCTATTTTATTCTCCCTCCTATTTTATTATGTTGGCCACGACATCAGAGGCAGATGTCAGTGGTATGGCAGTAGAGGCTAAACATTCCCACCAACACTGTTATATGTTACTGCTGTGTCACAGGTGGCAGCAGAGGGGCAGGTTGACAAAACGGTGCCTGACATGGAAGTGCATACGAAGCAAAGGTGTGTCACTGAATTTCTCCACATGGAAAAAAATGCACTCACTGACATTTGCTGAGCATTTCTGGAGACCAAATAGTGGATGTGAGTACAGTGAGGTGGTATGTGGCACATTTCAGCAGTGGTAACAGTGTGAGAAGCAAGACACATTCTGGATAGCCATGCAGATTTTTTGTTTTTAGATAAGTGCAGCATGCAGGCTCTTGTTTATCACTGGCAAAAATGCATAGCTAATGGTGGTGCCTAACTGAAGAATAGTTGTGTAGGTGAGTGTTATTATTCTCTATCTGTTGTAGTTCCCATGGAAATAAATAGGAAGCATTACTTTCTGAGTGACCTCCAGGTGAAATGATTCTATGTGGAAGACCTTCAAATTCAAGTCCAACCATCAACTTGATCACACACATGTGTTTTGATTTATTTAGGAAGGCAAGTGCTTAATCACTGGAATATTGATGCTCATCCTTACCCTTAAGGAATAGCCAATATAGTCATATTTAACTCTTAATCCTTCCAAGTTACACATTATCTCAGTACTCCTCTAACATGCAGGAAGAGAGGCTGTTCTTGTAGCCCTACATACCTTTGGCCTGGTGTCCATAACATACATGTAACGATTTGAAGGATTTGCTTTACTGATTGCTTGCAACATGTGTTCATCTTCCAGGCACCTGGCACTGAAGCCTGAGAGAGGTTGGCTGCATCTGCAGATGGCAGCCTACAAGAGGAAACAAACAATAGGTTAACATCAGTTTAATATCAGTAGTTGAAAACACTTCCCGTAAGTTCAAGATGTCTAAACAATTTTATTTGGCAGATAACCATACTGACAGGTATTTCAACCTGCAGATTTTAAAACAGATACAGCCTACAATTTAAACCTAAAGTTTTATCAAAACATTTTTTCCAGACCTATCCACGGGGGCAAGGTACTGGTTTAATGATATATAATGGTATACAATATAATAATAATGAACTTCAACTGCAAAAATTCAAAAAGTATAGGCTAAGAAATGAGAAAGAAGCACATCAGTATCTTAATAAAGCAAATTTCTCTTGATATGAAAAATTAGTTAGTTTTCTACTTTACGTATAGTTTTACTGTTGCAAGTATATGTTACAGTCTGATGTAGTTTTCACCACCTCACTTTTGACAATCTTTTGCCCTTGTGAGGGTATCAGGCACATTTTCCAATTAGTAATCATGTTCAGACATATTCACTAATTCAGTATTTATCATTCAAAAATTCTTCCACTCACCAAGGTGACAATCCTGCTCTCCCTTCGAAGATGCACCTATCTACAGACAAGCAGAAGTTGCTTCGTACCTCTGTCTACTCAATCTTGCAAAAAACCTTGCTTTTCACTCCTTAGCTCACTTTTCTCTTTGCAAATTACTCCTTACAGGATAAATTATATTCTTTGGAAGGTTTTCTTCCCCCTTGCCTATTTTAAAAAAATAGACTTTATTCTCAATTTATCGAGAACTTGACAAAAATCTATCTTCAGTTGGTCTTATGTTCAGTTTCTGAAAGCTTTAATAGATTCAACTGATTACTGAAGGATTTCTGTTAAACTGGCTTAGCTTAATTCAGCATCTTGTTAGACGATACTGATGTCAGCCCTACTTAAGGTTATCATGAGTTATACTGTTCTAATTCAAGTCAGTCTACTTACTTGCTCACTTACCCTGAACTACCAGCAAGTGTTGAGAAATACTTTTCAGACCACTTGCATTAAGAAAACAGATCGTACCTTTTTATCTTTATGATAGTAGGACAACACTGGGAACCTTCCTTTGCTTCTGAACTTGGAGCTACCAACGATTATGGGTTTGCTTGCAGTTCTGGGAACATAAAGTTCTCTAGGATAGGTTTCACAGATCTGAAAGATACAGGTACGTTTGAAACACACACACACACACACATATATATATATATATAAGTACTGTGCACAGATCTCTAACTAGGTACAAAGTCCTACACTAGTTTATTTGCACCCAGTTTTGTGAGCAGTTAAAGGAAAACTCCAACATAGTTTCTCTATATACATGCAAGCCTCTCTGAAGAGAAAAATCTAGCCAAAAAGGTATAAAGTAAGATCAAATTGACAACCAATCACTGCTGGAAAGCATTGCTATATTGGCATTCACCTTAAGAATACAATTTTTGGTAGAACTGTTGAGAATGTGTTTCAAATAATGATATAGAAGCTATTCCCATCATTTTTTAAAGTTGCAGACTACAGAGAAAGGCAAAATCTATTCTGGGAAGCAGCTGTTCCACCAGAGCCATCATCTACCACATCCAGCACTGCAGATCCTAGAGTCCCTCTCTCAGTTAAGAGCGGAGAGCAAAACTGCAGAGCACCTGAATCACTGGGGCTGGACTCCAAACAATTAAGTCTACTCAAACAATTCCAAAGAACATATGCATCCATGCACACATACTCTGAGTGAGGCCTTTTAAAATAAACTTGAGTTGTGAGACTGACTACACAGTAAACTGTGAGTTGTGAGAGTGATTACTGATTAAGGAATAAACTCCTTCCACCTGCAAGTTCCTTGCTTGTACTGCAAGCCAAGTGAATTCATAGAATTAGAGTGCCTTCTATTGGACCAGAGCCAGAGAATAAAGCAAAAAAACCAGACAGTAAAATATTTTCTCCACTACAACCCTTACCTTATAATCACGATTTGCATCGGACAACTGCCAGTAATCATTTGGCACTCCCATTCTCTTATATTCTTCTGCTAGATCAATAAGCTGCCAGCCTTTGGCTTGCTCAGATTCATTTTGCTTTGGATTATAGGAGAAGGCATACAGATCTTCATATTTTGCTAAAAGGTGAAGAAAAATAAGATTGTGTAATGAGCTGTCCCCAAAAATAGGGGGGCAAAAATGGTAACGCAGTTGACAAAGCTTGAATTGAAGAAGAACCAATGAATGATCTGGATTGGAAGGAACCTTAAACCCCTCCAGTCCCAACCCCCTGATGCAGGCAGCAACACCTCCCACTCAATCACACTGCCTGGGGTCACCACCCAACACTTTCAAAGCCTCTCTGGGCAGCCCGCGCCAGTGCCTCACCATCCTCATAATGAAGAATTTCACCCTAATACCCAGTATTTCCCCTCTTTTAGTTTAAAAGCATTAAATTTCAGGCTTCATGATTCTCAGACGTTAGAGTTAATAGATATTTGGCACTTCTAAAATATTTGTTCTGCAACGTCTGTACAGTTAACAGACAATGCCAGTTAAAGGTAGGTTATACAAACCCTCCTGGAAGAACAGGCTTTATTTCAGTAGGGACATTTGTGAAGTCACACCAATGGGCAAAGAATGAAGACTAATAAAACAGCTTATTATTAGAAAAAGCTTCACACAAGCTGGAGGAGCAGACATCATCTTTAGGGGTGAAAAAACAAACAAATCTACTGAACATTAAAAGCAATGTTAAAGTTCTCTTTAAACTGAGAAAGCTTTCAAAAATATTTTCTAACATTTCTCTTACCACTCACGTATGACACAACTTCACATTGTTCTAAATACTTAGAAGTGCAGAAGGCCACACTAAGTGACAGGAGACTCTTAAAATTACATTGATACTGTTATTTTAGCATCAAAACTTCAGCTTTTTAAAGTTGCATTAAATCAGTAACATTAATACTTCTTCAGTAGCATTTAACCTATGGAACACACCAACTTAAAGAGACTATATGTATTTATATTCATAATTAATGATAACACTTGAAATGCAGAATCTACAGGAATGCTGCATTCTCCTGGACAACATCAGGGAGCTACAAATGCCAGACAACACAGCAGCTTCTGAATTTGTGTACAGATCAATACTTCATTAATAACATTTTACATATCGAACTTTTTTAGTGCACATTTCTCAAAAACAAAACCCACACATGGAATTTTTCTCATCAACTTATTACCCAGGCACATTTCACAAAGTCTTTTGCAGTTAGAAGCCTCACCTGTTTTTGACAGCTGCAGTAAGGAGTTATAGATGTCATGACAATCTCTCTCTCTGGGAACAACAAAGTGGACTATTCTGAAGTTCTTACATTGGATGACAAGGGGGCAACCAGAAGTAGTCAAGGGAAGCTTTTCCACTGCAGCAATGTGATGATGTAATATCTAGGGCATATAAGAGCTCACAGTGTTAAGCTTGCTGGTGAAAAATGAGAACAGCATAGTGTATTCAAGATCAGAGATAAGAGAAATTAAACTCGGCTGAATATGGATTTTAATTAGATTTGTCAATGTTACAGTTATATAAAAAAATATATTTAGAAGAATAAACCCAATTCTGGCATTCTTTCCTCATATTTTGAAGTGTCACCTTATATTAAAATACAAAAACAAACAGAACAAAGACATAATACACATCCTTCTAAACACAGAAATCAAGAAGTAGAACTCCACGGGAGTAATTTCTATAGCTCTGCTAACTGAACAGCTCATTTGGACCTCACCTAATTGGATACAAGTTGTTTGATTTCCTTGGTATATTTTAATAGATCTAGAGGAACGTGCTTCCTTGTGCTTCACGGAATTGTGAAATAAGTCAGAGGAAGTAGCAACATGTGGAAGATAGTGAAAACTTTAGAATTACAATATTTAGCATTGTTTGCCTGTTGGTGCAGTTAACATTTAATATTTTGTGCATCAGTCATCTACTTACATCAGCTTTCTAACATTCAAGCCAGGAGTATAATTTCAAATCACTGACAGGGACAAGAGAAACCTCTCCTGTGCTATTATTGCACTACTATTGCACTGTTATTGCCCTATCACTGTACTGTTGCCCAAGCAGGTTGTGGATGCCCCATCCCTAGAGGCATTCAAGGCCAGGCTGGATGTGGCTCTGGGCAGCCTGGTCTGGTGGTTGGCGACCCTGCATATAGCAGGGGGTTGAAACCTGATGATCATTGTGGTCCTTTTCAACCCAGGCCACTGCATGATTCTATGATTATCCATTGTGTTTTTGTAGACATGACAGTCTTAGCTAAGTGACTTCCAACTACTTTTGCAAAAGACTGCCACAGGAATGGGATCTGTGCTAAATCCACAGAAGGTCTGGGAAATGAGAAAGTAACGACTGCACAACCCTGAGAAGAAAGCCACAGATCATTGCCTCAACTGAACAAGACCTTCTCAACAGCTTTTCAGTTACTTCACAAAGCAATCATCTTCTCCTCATAAATATTGATCAGAATTAGTTATCTGAAAACTGTGCTGCCAATTACGCATTTTATAAAAGAATATACTCTGAAGAGAGACATCATTATGATTATACTTGCTAGTTGCATTATCACTGCATAAATGCAATATTCAAAGTACAGGTTTAATATCACTGAAGTAAGACCTTTAAAGCTGTGCACAAGCAGGCACAAACAAGGCTTCTGAAGTTCTCCCCACCATCTCCTTTCATCACAGGATAACAATTAATAGTAATACTATACAAAATTGTACCCTGTATCCAAGAAAATATCACTGAAAAAAACTATTTTTTTTTTTTTTTGTCTTGAAAACACCAGGTAACACCTGTCTGCCCAGGTGCTAGAAATTCCACTTGCAGAAAAAACTGCAGAGCATGCCCAGGGAAATGAGATTTTATCCCGGAGAAGCACAGACTGGAAGGCAATGACCTCAGGTAGCTGTGCTACAGTGGAAGCCAGAACTTGATGCACACACGTGCCACCAGGGAACTGGGAAGAAAAACTAGTGGGAATTATCGTACTTGGCCTGTACAGCGTTGGTCACAGTCATCAAGGAGCTGCAGTCCCTCAGAATTCTTTCATTCTAAAGATGAACAACCCTCTGAAAAAGCGCACAGGATCACCAAACCTAACTCATTGGATTTTGCTGTCTCTTTTAACCCAGGCAGGATCTGATATGATAAAGGTAATACAGGAACTTTAAACCTAAAGCTCAAGTTATCTAACGATCTTCCACACCATCTGTGAGCTTCAGTGCAAGTCAGATGTTAAAAAAAACAAACAGCACACTACACATTTGGTCAGGAATACAAGTGAAGGCTATAGAGAAGAAACAACAGCAACTTCAAAACACGGAAAACTTTTCAACATCATATATTTCAACTGCAAAAGCGTCATGCAAGAGTACAACCTAAGTTATTAAGTTACTGTGGTACCATGAACAAGAAGAGCATAGGGAATAATTAAACTCAGAGAAACGTTTTAGTAAACAGAGTCAATGTTCAAGAAGAACAAACGCACCCGAAAAGCCCACACCTCTGAGCCAAGGGCACTTGTTATCCTTACCCAAGTCTCTCTCTGGTTTGCATCTATGAATAACAGGTGAGTTGCTGTAAGGTACAGAGTTCCTGTCAGAGACTTATTGCTGGTACTGAACCTATCCAGTAATTTCACGTGCTCTACCTGTAAGAAAAACGTGGCAGAAAGTAGAACTTAATATTTAGCTGCTGTGGTTATTTGCTATTAAAGAGATCAAGGTGTTAGGTTTTTTTAAAAAGCTGAATTTCTAAACATGGAAATTGCTGTATTTTATGGGAGCAACCTCATACATTAATCATCTTCTGTTGTTCACATCTCAGTACTGCATTAACAGCTCATCTCAGAATACACACTTCTCCAAACAGCTGGCTGCACCCTCATCATAGCTACAAAAATTATGCTCTCCTGACTTCTCTAACACTGCTTATATCATTCCCAACTTTAAAAGATTAAATTACAACAATTTTCCCTAATAGATAAAGCAAGTAGAAGTGCAAACATTATGAGAAATAGAAAAATATCTCCCAAAAAGGCAGGGACCATGCTCCTATTTAAAGTGAAGACACTTCAAGTTTGAATCCTCCAAGGACACACTTCTCCTGGTATTCCATCAGCACTGTTTCAAAACAAAGCAATTTTCAAATACCCTCCACCTTATCTGGTGCTGGTAACCTTAGTGGCTCATTTGCTTTGTTTGAGGCAACCATTACATGATTCCAGAAAGGAGCTGGGTGAATGGCTTATCTCTATGCATTCCTGTATTTCTTGGCAGCACTGGCTCATTAGCACCAATTTAGAGCCCAAAGCTTGATGCTGCTGCACTACACTTGTACACTACACAGAGCTCCAAAGGCTTTCAACCAGCAAGATCAGCACCCAGATCCAAGTTCACATCTACAGCATTGATGTTAGGCAGGTCTCGATTTCCATAATTTACATGTACAAACTTAATTATCTACTAAAACACATGCAAATCACTAAAACCAAAAAAATTGCCAGTTCAGTTATTTATTGCAATCTAGCCAAGTCTAAATTTCTTTTTGAAAATTAAAGAAAAAAATCCATGTAATGCATCCAAGAGGATGCAGGAAATGCAAGCATCAGCTCACAGCCCTTGCTACTACAACATTCTAGATTTGAAAGGCAAAAAAAAAAAAGGAAGTTGCATATATCTGTAACTCAAAATACATTGTGCTGCAATCAGCAGTGTACTGACGCTCAGATACAGAGCACCATAATCAATACAGTAGAGTGCAAACATTGAAATTATTATCTGCAGATCTGCACTGCGCTCCCCAGCAAACTGACAAGCGCACAGAAACTGCTCCAGATGTGTTACAGTGATAAAGCCCACAGAATCTAAACGTGCAAAGTTCTCTTCCTCTCCATGTAACAATATGGTTCTTCCCTAGTTATGCCAGGACAGCATAAGCATAAGTACTCCAACTCCTTAAAGTCTGCCAACTCTGAAGGCCAATTTCTAGATATACTTTACTTAAGGACAGTTTAAGAGCATTTTAGATACAGCCTCCATAGATGGTGTGCTCAGCTAAACCTGACAGCCAGATTTAATGGGCACTCAGCTAAAAAAGCACACACCTGCTTCAGGGACATGCTTGCTTTTTTCAACTGTAAAGCTTCACAAATCCATTGTTCAGTTTTGAAGAGAATGGATTCATAACAGACTGAAGACAGCTATAGAGTTTTAGCACATCTGCAAACAAGGTTCACTTAAGGAAGCAGAAGAAACATTCTTGCAGTAACCAGCACTAACAAGTCAGTGATACAGATACCACATAATCAGATACCTTGCTAACATAACCCAATTCCTGTGAAAGAGAATAACCACACAGCTTGTTAGGACTGGGTGTTACAGATTGAAGACAAAAATACAGAACTGTTTCAATGTAACAGATAAATTAGTAGAGAAAGGAAAGCTGAAATTCTCCCAGTCATAAGCAGTGTGTCCCCCAGGGCTCAGTACTGGGGCTGCTTCTATTTAACATCTTTGTTAACAACCTTGATGAGGGGATTGAGTGCACCCTCAGTAAGTTTGCAGATGACACCAAGTTGAGGGGGAGCGTTGATCTGCCTGAGGGGAGAAAGGCACTACTGAGGGACCTGGATAGACTGGATCGATGGGCCAAGGTAAACTGTATGACTTTCAGTAGGGCCAAGTGTCGGGTCCTGCATTTTGGTCACAACAACCCAGGCAACCCTAAAGGTGTGGGGAGGAGTGGCTGGAAAGCTGCCTGGTGAAAAGGGACCTTGGTGCACTGATGGACAGTCGGCTGAATATGAGCCAGCAGTGTGCCCAGGTGGCCAAGAAGGCCAATGACATCCTGGCTTGGATCAGGAATGGTGTGGTGAGCAGGACTAGGGAAGTCATCCTGCCCCTGCACTCGGCACTGGTGAGGCCTCACCTCGAGTGCTGTGTTCAGTTTTGGGCACCTCAGTACAGAAAGGACATGGAGGTGCTGGAGCAGGTCCAAAGAAGGGCAACAAGGCTTGTGAAGGGCTTGGAAAATACGGCCTATGAGGAGAGACTGAAGGAACTGGGGCTGTTCAGTCTGGGGAAGAGGAGGCTGAGGGGAGACCTTACTGCTCTCTTCCATATCTGAAAGGTGTTCACAGTAAGTGAGAGTTGGTCTCTTCTCACTGGTGACTGGATGAGGGGAAATGGCCTCAAGCTACACTAGGGGAGGTTTAGGTTGGATATCAGGAAACACTTATTTACAGAAGGGGTTGTTAAGCACTGGAACAGGCTGCCCAGCCAGCTCCCAGGCTGCCAGGTTGACCCCTGGATGTGTTTAAAAACTGTTTGGATGTGGTGCTCAAGGACATGATTTAGCAGAGGGTTGTTAGTTAGGGTAGGATGGTTAGGTTGTGGTTGGACTCGATGATCCTAAAGGTCTTTTCCAACCTGAATCTATGATTCCATGATTCTCTCTGATGTGCTGCACCAAAAATACTAAAGAATCACATTATACCAATTAATGACATAAAAATACAGCACATCATTCAAAGACTTATTACCACTTAGATTTGGAAAAGCACATTAATCACCCAGCAGTCAATATGGGGTCCAACTCATACCTACATATGCACAGACCTTGTATGGCACATAGTGCAGAGACCAGACTTTAGCAACTGTGCCTCCTATAACTGCAACAATCACAATTATTACAAATTAGCATGCGTGTATCTTAAACCACCTGGACATCCAAGAAACCATTAGCTTACGCAAAGCTAAGCAAGCGTGACAATTATAATCAAAAAGAGAAGTTATTTTAGCCATGAAACCCATCATTTTAAAGCAGACTGTTGGGGGGAACAGAACAACACATGAACTATATCAACTGAAACAACTGTAGGTCCTGTATCTTCAACTTGGATACAGTGCCTATTTCTCTCTTCAACCAGTTACGTTGCTCCATAAAGTATTTTCCCAGCAGGGCCCCAAAACGCCCACTAACACGAGGACTGGATGCAAAGAAGTCAGCGACCTGATCTGCAGCCTTTGTAGTCTTAAATTCAGGTTTGAAACTTAAACATCCACTCAGATCATTGAGATATTCTACTTCTAGCCTAGTTTTTATTTTGAAATTCGCTAATGACTGTAATAATACATTGTGAAGTTTCCAGAAAAGGAGTGACAGCTTTAGAAGACTAATAAGCAAACCTTATTCCCAACCCGCCCATTTGGCAAAAAAATCCCAATCCAGTTAACTGAAGCATTAATGTAGCCTTGCTAGGGGTCATCCTACAGTTGTATATATATGCATGTATGTATACATAAAAAAAAAAAAAATAAGATGCATACGTTTTGTTTCAAGTAACTCAGGTATTATTCCCTCGAAATTAAAAGCCATTTCCCTTGCAGTAATTATAAATTTACTGGACGTGAATATATGGAGAACGTGATGAAACACCCTACGAGCCCAGGCTGTAGTCAGGCTGCCAGGCTACAAACCGCCTGCTTAGCGAGCCCCGAGGCACCAGAGAAAAAGGCGGTCCTCACAGCAGACTTAGCAGTAAAAAAGAAAACAAAACACTGCTAAGCTATGACTCGGAAAGAGCTCAGACGTATACATACGGATATAAACTATATATTATCATAAAGGGGAGCAATAGGATAAAAACAGAAACAAAAAGAGCCTCATAAAAAGGACAGCTCAGCCCGGGAGCCCACCGCGGGAAGCTGCGACCCTCAGCGGCCCGACCGAGAGGCCCGGCAGCACTAAGCGCCCCGAAGGCGGGCGAGGCGGGGGAGGAAGGAGGGAGAGAGGGAGGGATGGAGGTAAGAGCTGCGGAGGAGGCACCGACGCCCTTACACATCGGCGAGGCAGGGACACGACGGACACGACGGGCCTGAACGAGCCCCGGTACCTCCCACAGGCGACCACCCCAACACCAGCAGCACCGTCACCCCTCCCGCGGTACCGGGCAGTACCTTGGTGGTGCGGATGTGCTCCATGACGGCCCTGAGCTGAACGCAGTACGTGCTGCCGCCGGGCCGGGCCGGCCGTCACCTACTGCCGCTTCCGGGGCGGGGCGGGGCTGGGCGGAGCCTACCCTAACTGCTTGCAGCGCCCCCTAGCGGCGGGAGGGTGCGCGGAGTGCCTTCACCATTTGCTGCGCATGCGCCTTCAGGAGATAGTGCCATATGGGGGGCGTGAAGGTGGCTTGCATAGAGTTGCGGAGTGTTGTTTCCTAATGTGATTGGCAGTGCTTGCTTCGCAGTGCTTCGGTGTGTCCTTGTGGGAGCAGCGGTCGGGGAAGAAGGGCATGGGAGTGCAGTTCTAGGAGTTGTGGAGCTCAGTGCTGGATGCAGAGCTTCTCCGGTAGCTGCTATTAGGGAGACTGTAGGAAAAAGGATCATTCCCTGGTTCCTTAGGCCTTGTGTGGAGCAGAATCAGAATCGTTGGGGTTGGAAACGATCATCCAGTCCAACCTCAACTCATCCCCCGCACCACATCCCACATCCCTCAGTGCCACAGCCTCACGTTGGAGGTGACTGCACCACCTCCCTGGGCAGCTGTGCCACTGCCTCTCTGCTGTTTCTGGGAATAAATTTTTCCTAATAATCAACCTGAGCCTGTCCTCCAAACTTCCACCCTATAGGGACCCTTTTTGACACAACGCGTGCTGGCAAACGAGGAATTTTTAGTTTCAGGCTGCACTGAAGTAAGAGTTATGCACCTCACAGCTGTGTGGGAGGCAGCATACAGAGCCCTGGTACCATAATTAAACGATAAAGCAGCTTAAACAATGGACTGCACTGCCAGCTCAATTAAAAATAGCGCAGCGTACAGGTTTTATACCAAAGGAACTCATTTTATCCGCTTCTCAAATACCGAGCTTTCAGATGATTGAGTGATGATGCCCACAGGCCATCACACGTTATTAAAATCACGCCTTTAGCGAGCCCCGTTTCCCGTTATACCGTTACGAGAGCAGCAGGCCGCTCGCTCTCCAGCGATTCTCAAGGAGCAAGGCCGGCAGCTCGGGGCGCTGCCGCTTTAAGAGCGGAAGGTGGCGGTACCGCCATCCCGTGGTGCATTGCGGCGGGCGCGCGGAGGGAGCGTGCTCTGTGGCCGCCCGTTCTCTTGCCGCCGCCCTCGCGTTCGGAGGCGTTACGGGGCGCCATGTGGCGCTGAAGGCAACAGCTGCTCCTCGGGAGGCCCCCGCAGCCCTGCCGGGACCCCGCTGCCGCCTGACGCCGTCTCTCGGCACCGCTCTGCCGCCGTTCCCGCCGCCGCCGCCATGTCTGCGGGTTTCTCCTTCGGCGCGGGCACCCTGGGCTCTGCGGCGGCCGCCGCCGCCGGAGCTGGAGGAGGAGGTGGGGGCGGTGGGTTCTCCTTCGGCACCACCGCGCCGAGGTAACGCGGCCTTTTCCCCCCGGCCCCCGTCGGCTGGCCCCTGTTGCCGGCTTCCCGGCCTGGCCCGCGTGGGCCTCGGGGTGGGCGGGATGCGGGCAGGCGGGCAGCCTAGCGCTGGGGTCTGTGGGCGTTTTTCTGGCTGCAGCCCCTGCCCCGCCTACAGGACGGCCCTGGTGGCCGCACGGCATCGCGTGCTGCGGCCCTTGGGCGCGGGGCTCCGTCCGGCCCTGTGCCCGCTGCGTTCGGGGAAACGGAGCGCCGCTGCTGTGCGCTGAGCTGCGCGGGGCTCTGCTGGCGGAGCTCTGTGAGTTATAGCTGAGTGCGAGGGCTGGTTTGTTCTTTTCCGTGTGTGTGCCTATGGATGTGTGAGTGCATACCATGTCTTCTCATCTCCTTGCTGCTTGTGCTTCTGCTGAAGTTTAGGACTGTTATGGTGGAACTTTGGAGCTTTCTCAGTATTTTGGAGTTCTTCCCAAATCTGAACGTGCCAAAATAGTTGCTGAACCGTAAGTGAGCTACTTAGGACGTTAGTCTGGAATGGGTATATTTCAGAATGCCCACCCCGAAGCATTGGTAGGAATTAGCAGCAGGAAGGGGATGGGGGAATCTTCATAGAATCCTTTGAGTTCTATCACCTTTAAGGCTCCCTTTCATTATCTGAGAGGAACCTCCAACCTCTTCTGGAGGTTGGTGGCACTGTCTGTGGGAAGGGGGCTGGACCTTCATGATCCTTGGGGTCCTGTCCAATCCAAGGCATGCTGTGATTCTGGGTTTAAAGGGCATTATTGCTGTTTGGAACCACTTATGGGAGAGGCAAGGCTTCAGTGTCTCTTCTGATGCCTTAGTTGTCCCGTCGTCATAGATTCTTGATATATTTCTGCATATTCTTTCCTCTACAATAAAGCTGTTGTTGGCTTTGTTAAGAATTTTTCCAAGTTTCTTTTGTCCCATACCTGTTTAATACTGAGTTCCTATGAGTAAAACGAGACAGTCCAAAATTTTTTTATTCCAAGCCATTATTTTAATTGTACTGTCATAATTGAGAACTTCTTTTGTCTGGTTGATGGGGTTAGTACAAACTTCCTGTAGCACTTAAATGTATTTATAGGTGTTTATTTTTTTGCTATTCTATCTTGCTTTTTTATCTGTTTAAAAAAATAAAGTAAGCATATAACAGGTGCTAATTAATAGTAAAGATGTGCTTGGTATTTTTATTCATAATTTTATTTCTACAAGTAGGCTGAGTCTTCAGGGCTATTGGTCAGGGAGCATCGCAGAAGCCTTTTTGCTGTTGGGTGGTAAATGAAAGAATCTTGAGCATCCCTATGGGGTGGTTTACTTGAAAATGCGCTTAAGACTTGAAGAAGAAGCTGATTCTCTTCTCTTCAGGGCTGAAGGGCAATATTGCCAGGTGCTGGGGGAAAGGGGGTTTTTGTTCTGTTTTCTAATCATAGGTATTACTGATCACAGTGATCAGTCACAGTTTATATTCTTGTGTCTTAAGGAGTATGGTATGGCAGCCCATGTAATTCCTGTGTTAAATCTCTAGCAGTTCCAATGTTTTTTTTATCAGTGTATTCCATATCCAGCTTTAGCCCGGTATGGTGCTTTGTGAGGCAGCCTGATGTGGGTGACAATCCTGCCTATGCCAGGGGTTGGAGCTGGATGGACTGGAAGGTCCCTTCCAGTCTAAGCCATTCTATGACTTGTTTTAGCTCCAAAGTCTGAGTTTTCCTTTGGAGCCACCATGTCAAAGTGATGCCTTCCATCTATGGGCAGGTAGTAAATAATCTCTGTGGTCCATGCTTTCCTGTGCTGCCATTGGTTTGCCTCTATGTTTTGGCTTAGTTAAACTTTGTTTATTTTTAAATTTCTCTGTATTTACTGTCGTGTTTGGTTTTCATTTTCCCCATAATGCTGAGCTGTATCAGTTGCACCATAGCTTTCTTCTACTGGAATGCAGGGACTAGGAAAGAAATCATAGATAAATCGTCCTTTTCTGTAGTAGGAAAAGATGAGAAACAAGCTCTCAGCAAGTGAGAGAAGCACTGTGTTGTATATTCAGGTCGATAAGCAATTAGGATGTGCTGCTACAGTTTGGCATCTTAAAATTCTGAGAGGAAAAAAAAGCTGAAAGCTTCGAAGCTGGACAATTATTTGTCTTTTGTCTTCCTCAACTTCTTGGCCTCTCTTTCCTGAGTTACTTACCTTTAAGGATGACTCGCATGTAGGCTTTGAACTTGAACCACTTTACGGGATCAGTTGTGTAGGTATTTCCAAGACCTAAAGTGTAGAAACCTGTGTCAGCCTTCTTAAGGATTAACTCCTGTGATTAATTTGTTGGGCACAGGAGCCGTGCTCGTACCAACAGAGAGGAGGTGAGGAAATAAAGAGAGGATATTAAACATCCAAAACTTAAAACAATCTGTAAAGACTGTTACGTTGAAGTCCAAACTGTGCTTCATTTCATTGCTACTGTTGTGCTCTATGCCAGATGGCTCAGTTGAAAGAAACTTGTGTAGTTTATCAAGAGGTCTGCCTGTGGGAGCTGGAAGTTACTATAAAGAAATCATTCACATAGCTTTTCATCAATTAAGAACCAGAATTTTGTGATCTTAGATTAGTGTGGCTGCTAGTACCTGTCATTTCATAGGTTAGAGATAATCATCATTATTGTATTCCCCATATGTTCTGTGCAGTAACCTAATGCATTCTGTGCAAAATGTAAGGCTTGTCCTGTGTTTGCCATAAGATTTCTACAGTGTGTAGCTACCCAAAACAAATATCTTCCTTTTGATTGCTAGATTCTGAGTCTCTCCTTTCTTTCCTGTATCTTCCCAGTGAAAAAAGCTCTGGGAGTTAATTTCTTTAATTGGATTGCACAATGTATTTTTGGAAAAGAATGTATTTGAAATGTAGATATGGGTCATCTGTGATTTGCATTTATGGGTAACAGTAGCAGTTTTGTTCCTGTTTCTTGCTAAGGCAGGACAAAGTTGTGCTGTTGGTGTGATGTGTCTGCATGCTTACTGCTTTGGAATGAAGCAGTGTGTGAGTTGAGGATTCTGGTTAGACACATCTAGGAGTACTTTCAGTGTGCTTTGAGAAGATGTTCCTGTAGGTTTGTCATGTTTGCAATAGCACTTGTTCCTCTGTTCCCATAGTTCAGGGGAAATCATTAGGCAACTGACAGAGAAGTGCAAGTTTTTAGCTGTTCTAGCTATATGTAACAGTTCAGCCGAGTATTCAGCAGGTGCTGGACTCTGAGTCACAGCAGCTGTGGCTTCCAGGTAGCCGTACAAGTGAGGAAGGTGGATTCCTCTTTGGTTGGAGTGAGCTCTGACCGTCCTGGTCAGCTGTGTTCTGTCGACTCACAGAGGTGAAATGTGGGAAACAGAAATAAGGGGGGGTTGGATTTTTTCCTTTTAAGAAATAATAAATGTTAACAGCCTTATTTTGTAATAGCTCTACAGGAGGACTTAATTTTGGAACTCTGGGTTCTTCCACTGCTACGGCAACCACATCAGCTCCTTCAGTGGGATTTGGGAGCGGGCTTTTTGGATCAAAACCAGCCACTGGCTTTACGCTGGGAGGCACCAGTACAGGTAGGAAAACACTTGTACAGCAGATATGTGAAACAGTGGTGAAGGAATGTACCATATATGCACAAAAACAGGGTTATCATGATGTTTGTTCATAGTCTCAGATCTGTAGCTCAGAATGTTATGTCACGTTGTTAATAAATAAATTTGAAAAACAATTTAATTGAACTGTGAAATAAGTTAGTAAGAAGCATGCAGTACCAATGATGCAGGAACATAAATACAGCTGCTAGAAGCTGTAACTAGGCATATGTATAAATTGTGCCATCATTTGAATTCTAATTATTATTGTGCATATATATTTTGCAACTAACCTCCTGCTCCAAGAGACTCAAAACTATGATTTGAGATTGAGATGTGTTTTGGTCTGAAAAATACTTAAATCAATGTGAAATTGTTGGTGTTGACGGTCTTGCAATAGTGAGTTTACTTGTATTGCCAACATTAATGAAAATTATAAATTGACTTTTTTTTAGGTCCGTAGTTAAGTCTATAGTCCTCTAAAAATTGGTGTATAAAGTAATGAACCTTTTCAGTCTTGAGTTGTTTTTCAGTAATTGTGCACAAAGAGGAATTTTATTTTGGCCTCAGTATATTTGGACAGCACCTTTTTCTTCATCTATCTGAATAAATAGATTGGTTCTTAGAGATACCACTGTTAGAAAGGAATTCATCAGTAGGTCAAAATCATGTCCTGCTCTGCTGGGACCATTTTGTCTTGGCTCTTTGCATCATTTCTTTGATCTTCTAATTGTTTAAAGTCTGAAACTGCATGGCTCTGTGTTCTCCACCCCAAATATCCACTGGGGCAGTCATACTAACATAAGACACAGCATTTCACAAAAATCTTGTAATCCTTTTCATTGTATTATAAATAAATCATAAATCCATTTGATGTACTGTCAGATGGCTGAAAAAATACTTGATAGAATTATCAGTCTTCATGTTGTAGTGTGCCTTCAATTATTTGAAATTTAGTACTTATATGTTACATCAGCTTCACTGTTAGTGGATTCTTGTAAAAAGGCATTGTTTGCTTTAAAGGCTTTATTTTAAAGGCTTTATACTTTGATTTGTGTAGCTGGGAGTTACAAATAGTGGTTTTGGTGTGGCAGTTACTTTGCTTTCAAGATGTTACGTAATGTAACATGTAGTGAAACAACACACCAGAATAAATATTTATGATGGTTAATAACATAACTGCTTTGTGGTCCTCACTGTTCTTACTCTATTTTTCTTCTTAAAGCAGGAACAGCAACAACCATTGCCCCAGCACTGACTCTGGGTAAGGACCTCATTTGGATGTTAATGATGTACAGGCAGAGAAGAAGTTGTTTAGTTCTTATAATGTAGAAGGTTAACGTGTGCAAGCTTTTTGCTCACTGTTAATTGCAGTCTGCAGTGTTAAGGTAGTGAGCCAGAGTGCAGCTAAAGGGTTATTCCATTGCTGTTCAACAGTAAAAGTAGTCACAGTGAGAAGTTAGGCCTGCGTTTAAATCCCCTGATGAGTTCCATCCTTCAGCAGAGAAGTGGAGTCTGTTAGCAAAGAATTCTTAAGATAGAATTTCTTTCTGTCATGAACTTTGAGAGAACAAATCTGTTTGCTGATTCCCTCTAGTAAAAGAGTAAAGAGGTTTGAACTGGGAAGGGATATTAGGAATATGTTTCTCTGATGTATATGTAATAACCTTTTCAGCCATCATTAGAATTACAGGAATGTGTGGGTGTTTTTATTGTTGTTGAAACACCAGCAACTGAGCTTGTGTAATTAGAAGTGTTTGGGTCAGGGTGGTGGTGGTAGTGCTACAGGACAGACTGGTGTCCTAGAGCTTTGGAAGCTGTGCTAATTGGGAGGCAGTGGTTCTGAAGAAGTAAATGAAGTTGATGGGAGAAGAGAGGAGCAGCTAAGCCAGAATGTAATCATATATGGCAGTGCTGTGCATGTGAATAGTAATTCTTTTCTGTGGTTGAATGAAATGTCATTGGAAACAGCTACACAGCACTTACTGAGAATAGTGTTTTTCTTATGCTTGTTATTGTGATGTTCTAGAACAGAAGGCATATTCTTACTGTGAAGTTGGCAGGAAGTAGAAGCTTTGTTTAACTTTGCAAGTGTTCAAAAGCAAAGTTGGAGGGAGTAACATCTCAACGCATTTTTCTTGTTTGCAAATTGAAAGGGTACCTGTTCTCATGCTCATACACACATCCAGTGGAGAATTTAGTCTGTATTTTGGACACTATAGTTCCATCTACCAATATTTTGGTAGTTTTTTTCAGCCAGATCTGTTTGGTGGAAGTTCTTTTACACTTTTAAATTACCATTTGATGTAATCTATACTCATAGATTGTTTGAAATTCTGGAGGAAACATACTTTTGAAATGTATCTGAAGATGCTATGGAAATATTTTATTGGCTGCAATTGGTCTCATGCAGTGATGCTAGTGACAGCTAAACAGATATAACTTAGAAGATAAGGTTAAGTACTCATTCTCAAACAAAATATCCACAAATGATAATTATTTTGGGGATTTCTTTTAGGCACACCTGCTACCACATCAGCAGCTACCACAGGCTTTAGTTTAGGCTTCAACAAACCTGCAGGTTCAGCCACACCGTTTGCTTTATCTATTACTTCTACCTCAGCAAGTGGCCTGTCGCTATCTTCTGCTCTTACATCAACTCCTGCAGCAGGTAGGAAAATGTTTTGTTTTGTTTTCACAATGTAACTATTCTAAAACAGTGCTATTTCTATTTTATTCTAGTACTTACGTGTTTTTGTGGTATTTCAGTAAGAAGGCTCATTGGATTTTTCTAGCTCTAAGTTTGAGGAGCCTAATGCAGGCCATCTTTACATTTATTTAGAGCACAGTATAGCCTGTAATTTAGGCAGCCTGTTATCCTGGTCATTAGGAGGGTAGCAACAGCTCATTTGTCATGTTCTATAGCTGAAAAATGTCTACCTGGTGTAGGCAGCATGAAATAGTTAACTAAAAGTGTAAATGAGATTTTTTTTTCCTGTGTAGTTCTCTTACTGTCCAACAGTTTCCATCATGCTACAACTCACATAAACTGCATCATACATGATGATAATTAAGACCAGAGGGTTTTGTTTTGTTTTTTTTTTTACCCCAGGAGCCTACATTTAAACAAGGTTTTGTGTCTTCTATGTTCTGTCACTTTATGCCAGTGGTCCTTCTCTGCTTCTGCCCTTTTCTGCCAAAGCTGAGACACTTAATTCCAGAACAATGAGATGTCTTTTTTTTTTTCTTTTCAATCTGACTCATAGAATGGTCTGAGTTGGAAGGGACCTTTAAGGTCATTTAGTTCCAACTCCCCTGCCTTAGGAAGGGACACCCCCACTAGACCAGGTTGCTCAAAGCCCTATTCAGCCTGGCCTTGAATGCCTCCATAGAGGGAGCATTCTTTCTGGCAGCTCTCTGGCAACCTGTTTCAGTGTCTCACCACCCTCACAGTGAAGAATTTCTTCCTACATGTCTAGTCTAAATCTACCTTCTTCCAGTTTAAAACCACTTCCCCTCATCCTGTCTCTACATGCCTTTATAAAAAGTCCCTTCCAGCTTTCCTGTAGGCCCCTTCAAGTACTGGAAGGTTGCTATAAGGTCTCTTCAGAGCCTTTTCTTCTCCAGGCTGAACAGCTCCGGCTCTCTCAGCATGTCCTCGTAAGGGAGGTGCTCCAGCCCTCTGATCACCTTCATGGCCCTCCCCTGGGTCTGTTCCAACAGCTCCATTCATTGTGTTGGAGGCTCCAGTACAGGTTACAGTACTCCAGGTGGAGTCTCAGGAGAGCAGAGTAGAGGGGCAGAATTGCCTTTTTCAACCTGCTGGTCACACTTCTCTTGCTGCAACCCAGGATACAGTCGGCCTTCTGGGCTGTGAGCACACACTGCTGACTCATGTTGAGTCTCTCATCAATCGACACCTCCAAATCCTCCCGAGGGCTGCTCTCAGGCCATTCTCCATTCAAACTGTATCTGTGCTCGGGATTGCCCTGACCCAGTTGCAGCACCTTGCACTTGGAAGTGAAGTGCTTTAATGTTTAACACAAACATTTTGGCATTTAAAAGGTCAGTAGTAGTTGTTAGATCCATTGTGCTGTAAAATCAGTGTGAAGTTCCAGATTATCTAGCATTCTGGGTAGCTCTCAATTTTGCTACAGTTGCAGGTAAACTAATGAAGCTTACAATATTGTGAAACAAAGTCACATATGGTTTGAAAGTCTCTGGTAGAAAAGTCACAGAGAAAAAGGCAATAGCTGAGTTTAATATTGAGTTACTACAAGGATTATTTCTTTATTTCTGTAGATGACTTTGAATGCAGTGTCTACATGAAGCTTGTTTTTCATTGTTGGGTTTTTTTCCTCTGCAGGTACTACTGGCTTTACCTTAAATTTAGGTGGAACAACTGCGCCAACTACAACTGCCTCCACAGGCCTGTCCTTGGGAGGGACGCTAGCAGGTTTAGGAGGTTCACTCTTCCAGAATACAAGCACAGCAGCAACAGGTAAAAGTTGATTTGTTTTTTCCTTTTCCTGCCTCAAAATTTTGTGATTGTGTAGCTGTATTAAATTATGATCTAAAATTTTATATAAAGTAAATCTTAATGCCATGAAAGTCATTTTTAAGCATCACTATTTGAAACTGTTGCTATTTGTAGAAAATAATCTGAAGTCCTTAGCTTCTTCCTAATGTTTAAACTTGTTTATTTTTTTTTTTAATGAAAATACAAGAAAAATCTTTGTAATAATTGACTCAAGGAAGTAAATGAGAGAGGGTGGTGTTGTCTTAATATCTTATTCAAGTTGATTGCTCCTTACATTGGTGGTTTTTAGTCTGAATAAAACCTTTGACTTAGTATTATCCTTTCAGTTATTTACTGATTTCCTGTCTTTGAGTTCTAGAAGAAAAATTAATATCTTGTAGTGTTGGGAACATGCTGCTCTTAAACAGAATGAAACAGAAAGGTGTTGGCAATCCTGATGATGTTACCTATCAATTTCAAAAATATTGTAAGGAAATTACATTAAAAACCATATATAGTTGTATGAAACTTGATAAAATCTGTTTTTCTTTGTGCTTTTTAATCCAGATGCAATAAATGGACTCTGAAATTGCAAGCAAGGTAGTCTGGGGTTTTAGTTTAAAGTAAACTACTTTTTAAATGCAGAAATTCTGTTTGTGTTTCTTAAAAGGACTTGGGCAGAATGCTTTGAGCTTGACTTTGGGGACAACTGCAGCTCCTTCCAGTACTGCTAATGAAGGGCTTGGTGGCATTGATTTTAGTAGTTCTTCAGATAAAAAGAGTAAGTTTGTTTTTAAAATATTTAAAACTGATAGCCTTTGCAGTAATTTGTTGACAAAGTATCTGAGTGCAACAGATTGAGGACAGCAGAGACGCTGTTTCACTGTTAGGAATGTGGCCTTCCTGGAATAAAAGGCTCAGGGCTGGTTGTTGAAAAGTCATGGCAGATTTCCTAACAGTTGCATCAGCTGGCCGCTAGATGGGGGAACAGTGCGATGTTTAAGAAATGCATTGTAAATAAGAAGGTGCTCACTGGAAAACAGTTTTCTCCAGCAGTAGCAGTTCTTAGACTTGTGGAGTGGAGATGGCTTTTTTTTTTTTTTTTTTTCTCTCTCTCTCCTCCTCTTCAAAACCTACAGAATAAAAATGTCCTGTAGTTCACCTGTTATTCTTCAACACAAATTCTTTCTAGTGCTGGGGATCTGTTACCCTCCATGAGGTTGTTGACACTAGTTATTAAACCTATGTCTGAGGTAGGTCCAATGTACTTAAATAAGGGAAAAGTGAGTGTTGACAGGTGGTTGTTGACTTGCCTTGATTTCATACATCTAAAGCATCTTAACTAAAGTTGATTATGAAATGCCTATTTTCTCTGGGGAATCAAAACTGTTAATTTAATATCTTTAGTTCATTAAAGAGCAAATTGTAAAACTGCTGAAATCAGGTATTCTGAAAACTAATAGAAGCTTCATGAAACCATCTTTACGAAGGACTGTGAGTTGTGGAAACGCAGAGCCTTGTGCTTGCATATTGGCTTTCTAAACTGGAGTGCTCAGCATGATGCTGACTTTCTCTTTTTTTACTTCATTATTGAAAGTGATGAAAAAGCTCCAATTCTTAGGTTCTCATGGAGTTTCCATTACTGTGATATTAGGATTGCACAACTCTTCAATGACGTACAAGTATCTTAAAATATGACCTAGAGAACCACAGACTACTTCAGCATTGTTTTTCTCAGTTCTTTGGATGTAATCCCAAAGGAGCTGATTACCAACTTCCTGCTGTGTACTGAATCTGGGTTGGTGGGTGTGGGTGTGTGTGGCTGTTGCTGTCAGGAGGACGATGAGCGAAGAGATTTCTAAACTAAGCAGTAGAAAATACTGAAGGGGACTGCTTGAGTTTTCACTTATAAAAATTCAGAATTTAATTTAGAATTTCTGGTAACAGGTAGTAGTGACCTAAGAAGCCTTGACAAATTCCTATTTCTGCAGTACTGCTTTTTTTTGATGGTACAGTTGCCTGTAGGACTACATGAGAAACTGCAATAAGAAAGGTTTGAGAGTGTTGGTTTTATGGCTTGAACCTTTTTTCCTTCCTGAAGAAAAGGAAGGACGAGATGTGGCTACTAAAAAGAAGTGCTTGTGAGATTACTGTCCATGGAGTTCCAGGACACATGGGCACCTTTATGCTGTCTTCTGGAATTTGCTACAGTATGTTTTTCGACTTGAGACTGAGGAGTGGCTGCCTAGTATTTCTTTACAGATGGCTACTGGGAGTTATTCTTGTATGTCAGATTTTCTTGTAAGTGATCAAAAAAAGTGAGCATATGGTCAGATAAGTAGTTAGGTATGATTTCAAATCTGTCCTTCACTTTGTAGGTACTGTTCAGACGAAGTTTAGCTAGAAAAATTAGTGACTGAGAACGCAGATTAAACTTGCTTTACTACCTAGGCTGTCAGCTGAGAAAGGAGTCTGAATTCTGGTATTTGTTTGGGTCATTTTTTTTTTTTTTTTTTATTTCCCAGTTTTGTGCAGCTTCTGTTTGGTTGTTGGTTTTGTTTAGGTCGAGTGGAGGAGGAATGGGACATTGGTTGATTCTTGTTTGTTCATTTTGCAGAAGGTGTAGGGAATAGGTATGAGACACTGGGTTCTGGCACTGGATGACAGAGTGCAGATCTAAGCAATTACTTCTTTTCAAACAAGTGGCTTCTCCTGGCAGGAGCACTGGCTTGTGCAGCCTAAGTTTTGGTGTTCACGTGACCTTCGTGGCTACCTTCTAGTTTGATGATGCTGTGAGGATTTGAATGGCAACCAGTCTGAGCAACCTTACTAGCAATCTGCTCTGATATGAGGTGCAACTTCTGCCCATGGCTGTGACTAGAAGGACTCATGGCTTGCCTGTTCATGTGATACTGCTTTCAGCTCCTTTCTGTATAGTTCAAGAGAAGTGTTTGGCATCTTGGTTAATTTTATCATCTAGATGTGCAGATTTGTAGTTTGGAGTCTATAAATGATAGATAAGCAGTAACACCTTTGGTTCTGTGAAATCACATTTATTCCTGAACAATGTGCAATAGTAGAGCTCTTAAGAAAATCCAGCAAGCTTAAGGAGGGATGGATTTCTTATGCAATTGCAGTAGCTCCTGTATTTGAAGGGACTTGTAAGGTGACACAAGATGTTTTATGTTAATTTTTGTGCCAAGAGATTAACACCTGAACGCGTGAGTCATTGTTCTTGAAAAGAAACTTATCTCTGAAGGAGAATAAATGAAACCTTCTTCCTTATATGCTGTATTTATCAAGAAAATCAATCAGATTGCAATAATCATTTCTTAATGGAAAATCTTACTAAAGTTTTTGTCAATTCTTCTACGTGTTTTCTCATCTACCATTTTTATTTTCTAGGTGACAAAACGGGAACAAGACCAGAGTAAGTTCAGATTCTTTGCATTCAGTATCTTAAGCTTAGCTGTTTTCGATATGCTGCCTCTTCTACTACTTTAATCTTTGAAAAGGCTTAAATAAATAACCAGTTCTTGTGATATGGGTCACTTAATAATGGTGGTTCATCCTTTTGAAGCATTGCATTTGAGCAAATTGCAATGCCTACGGCTCAGCTGCTTTGTACTTTAAACTGGTCACATAGACTGAAAAACGGTTTCTGTAAATTATGTGCAGTATTTACACCATGTTGTTAGATACTCTCACAGTCTCGGGCTATTAATTAATTCAAATCATTCCTAGATAGATGCAGCATGCATGCAACAGGTGCAAAGTTGAGTGATTGGTCACTTGGAAGTTTTCATGGTACTTAATAATCATGTAAAAATGCTTGACAGTATTGAAGCACCATCTAAACATGCATTGTTTCTTGTAGAGACAGCAAAGCACTAAAGGATGAAAACCTACCTCCAGTAATCTGCCAAGATGTAGAAAATCTACAGTAAGTAGTGTTTATTTATGACAGTGGTGTTGCTAAGTACTGTATTCTGTTAACACTCTGTAACAACAGTGTAGAAAGCAGTAGAGAATGTGTAGTATGACTTATTAGCCTGAGGCTGACAGGAGATTAATGATGGGAGCAGAGTAGGTGAATAATTCTATTAGCTGATGTCCCAGGCTATCTTTTGCCACTTCAGTTTTCAGTCCTGTTTCCACAAACAGGCGTGTCCAAGAAACACTTGTAGAAGCTGATCCAGCCCTCCCTGGGAGCATTAAGCTTCTTGCATGTGTGTAATAAGTATCAAATTCTGTTTGCATGTACACTATGGATCTTGCATAGCATGAAGAGAACTGCAAGCTAGCCTTGATTCAGGCAGGAAAGAGGCAAGTTATACAGCCTCTGACTAGACTACGTTTTAGAGTATTTGTGAGTTCAATGTAGTAATTACTTTATGTACTTTAATGTATATATAAATCGTAGCTTACTTATCAGGTGCAGTGTAAAATGTTTATACAGTTACAAGTCTTGTGTTTTTTGCTGATTTACAGTATTAGCATATTAAGAGTTAATGTTACTCTGCATTTTACTATTCTGTACCTGGTTTTTGGGAAAATTAACTTCATTGCTATTTGAATAATGCAACTAAAGTAAGCAGTTCAGTACTTTAGGTTGAGTACATTATTTTCTTTCCTACCACCTCCTTTTTTTTTCCCTTTCTCTAGGAAATTTGTGAAAGAACAGAAACAAGTTCAGGAAGAAATTAGTAGAATGTCATCTAAAGCAATGCTTAAAGTACAGGAAGATATAAAAGCTCTGAAACAGCTTCTGTCTGTAGTTGCCAGTGGATTACAAAGAAACACTCTTAATATTGACAAGCTGAAAATGGAAACTGCACAGGTATCACATTTTTTTCTTAAGTAGAGCTTGAATGTTTGCTGTGGGATATATACCCTTCTTTATCAGTCAAGTTAAGGTGTCGAAACTCCAAACTGAAGCAGTTGTAAACAAAGTGAGAAGTTGAATCCCTTCTGATCTTCTTGAAATTACTGGAGGTGGCGACTGACTGAAATCTGTGATGCCAGTATTTTCAGCTAAGTGTAACAGCAAGGAGAGCTTTATTCAGGAAAGCACTACACTTAGGTAGGCAACAGTAGGGAATATGCACCCACTCTAGTTTGATTTCAGTTGCACATTCAACTGCTAGTGAAGGTTTTTTTGCAGTCATGTGCTGAGCAGTGGAAATGCAAGTATGTTTTCTCATCACTTAAAAAAATAAATTAAAAATATTAGGGATAAAATGTCTTGTTATGTCCAGTATTTATTTAATGAGGAAGTCAGCTCTATCCACTGGTCCTGGTATTAACTGTCTAACTAGCATGAGCTCAAGTTTTGATTCAAGTGCTTTTGAAGTTAAGCTCGGTGTCGTTCGGTCTTTCATCTGGCTTGTTCTGACTGCTTGCTTTGTTTATAAGTGTATTTCATTCTAAAATGAAAATATGCTCCTAAATTTTGAAAGGAAATACTCTGTAGTTGTGCTTTGGTAATTATTTGCTGTGAAAGCAAAAAACTTGTTAGTAATACTCTCTTATTTTCTTATGATTAATAATAGAACTAGGCACTGAGAAATGATTAATGATGGTATTATTAGAAAGTATTAAAGAGAATCTCTAGTCTAATCCTCATGCTTAAAAAGATCTTTTCCATAGGAAAAGAAGCATTATCACACTACTGAGCCTTTTTTAAAGGCAAAATAGCCCTTTTTGTTAATTTTTAGGCGTGTTACTTTCTTGCATTTGACTGTTGTGTTTTTTTTTTTTTTCCACCCCTTAGTCTTTACTTCAGATAGCCTGTTAATTTGTTACAACAGAATGCAAACCTTACCTGTGACAGTCTCTGCCCAGAGCAGGAGGGTTGGCCTGGATGATATTTAAAGAACTAGATGATCAGCAAGCTTTCAGGGTGCACTGCTGCCTGTTTCTTGTCTGAACATATTTTGGTATTTGCAGTTCTTCAACCTCATGACAATCTGTTCTCTGAAGAATTTCTGGTCATATTCTATCATAGTTTTAACTGACAGAATGTTTTCTTCCCATGTTTGTGGATTAACTGAAGAATTGTAGTTATTTTTCTTTTGAACACTTAATTCTGAGCCTTATGTTTTATTAATTTTCCTCATTTATTTAGGAGCTAAAGAATGCAGAAATAGCATTAAGAACACAGAAAACTCCTCCTGGTCTCCAGCATGAAAACACAGCCCCAGCAGAGTGAGTTACTGTTGCTTATAAAAAAGAAAGAGGGGAAAAAAAAAAAAAAGCAATAATATAACTTCTTAAGTTGACACTTTTTTTTTTTTTTCTTGTAATGTCTGTACTGAATGCTTCATTGTATCAGTGCTTATTGGATCTCAGGCATGAGAAATGCATCCTTGTTCTTTTTCTGCTAGTAGAACAACATCAAGAATGTCATTAAAACATACCTGCTGCAAGTAATGAAGTGAATGTAGGCAGCTAATGTGGTGGTGTGTTCTTTGTTTTCAAATGGTGGCAAATCCATGAAATGATATGATTAAACTTCACTGTTTTACTCACCTAGCTACTTCAGAATCTTGGTAGAGCAGTTTGAAGTACAACTGCGGCAGTATAGGCAACAAATAGAAGAACTGGAAAATCATCTTGCTACTCAAGCAAATAATTCACATATAACTCCACAAGGTAAATGTTTCTACTTAAATATTTCAGACACAAAAAATATTATGCTTATAGTAGGCTTAATAATGAAAAACTAAAATTAACAGTAATTAATCTCCTTACTTAATGTACAGAAACAAATGTTCAGGTGAATTCTGTGGCTTGGAATATAGCCTTGAATTTGTAAAGTCTTTTAAGCTTTGTAAAATGAATTTGTTTCCTGAGATGCAGTTTGTGTGCTTGGTTTGTGTCATTTGGAAATTTTGGAAGGTGTCTAGGAAAACAAATCATAACTTCAGTCCATCTGAAAATTAGGAAGTAAGGAAATGTTATATTCTTACACTTACGTTGTCTGACTTTTGCTCTTTCATGAGAGTGGCTTCTGAGTCTTTCCTACATTCAGCTAGGGCTCCTGCGTGGGAGCTGTGAATGGAAGTTCAGGGCTCTTCATGGGATTAGGGCACATCTGAGACATTTTGAGAATACTTAAGAGCAGTTCTGTGCTCCCTTTCTGGCAGTGTGTATGCATTTGCCATCTTGTTGTCCTTGTTTACGTTCCTAATGAACTCATAAACATCAGAGGAATCACCCTGCTCTGCAGTCTTTTCTTAACTTGGCCCAAGTTTGCCTGGTCGTTTGGTTAGGGTTTTTTTGTTTGTTTGTTCTGCTTCCAGGTCACTCATTGCATTTGTCGCTGTGTAGCGTTCTTAGAGGTTAATGTTATAGTGAGAAAATGTGATTTCCATTTGGTAAGCATAAAAGTGGGAGCATTAACATCTGTGATACCCTTCTGGCTAGGCTGGGTCCTAGCACCTCATGGTCTGGCACCTTGTGTCCTTGTAGTGCTCTGTCTGAACAGACAAGCAGTCTGTCTGCTCTGGCCAGTCACAATCAAAATGAGGACTTTTCTTAGTCAGAGCCAGCTTGCTACAGATGTTGAAGAAGACTTAGTCTTTTTGCTGCTGTGTCCCTTTATCCAGATCTCTGATAAGAGGTTTTCCCAAAACAGTGTTCTATAGGCTTTTCAGCAATGTACTGCTGCAGTGTAAAGTTCTTTGCTTGCATGGGCAAGGACTGATCTGCTGTGCCAGTCTGCTGTCAGCAAATCTAGTCGGCTGTGTGTTCCATGTGTGGACAGCTGACCTGTCAGCATACAAGAGAACTCAGAAATTATGACCCGGAATGTCTTGAATTTTGAAGCGTCTTGAGTTTGGTATCAGTAAATTGGCCACATCTTTAGAAAGAGTCTGAAAGCAGTGTTCCTAGATTCCACTGGCTCCACATATTTACAGGATGACATACAAAAGCTTCCCACCTTCTCTTCTTCAAAAAGAATTGTAAGTTATAATTGAGAAGTTCCCCTGCAGAGCTGCAGATACTTTTGGTACTCAAAGTATCTCATCTTCTGGAAACTTATGGCTGTTCTTTGGATTTCAGTGGCATATGTGCCTCCTTCTAGAAATATGAAGCAATCTAATCTCAATGGAAGATCCCTACGTTACCTTCCCATCTGTCATTTTGGTACATGCAGTTCTTTTGAAAAAAAAAAAAAAAAATAAGCATTTTTTTGTCAGCACCTTATTTTACACAAACCTTTTGAGATTTCATCTTTAATCCTAAAGGTTTACATTATTTTAGATACACTGAAAACAATTTCATATCTGTGTGGTAAGTAGGATATTGTAGATCTAGGAATTTATGTAGGCAAGAAAGCTCCACTGGTATAGTTTACTCAGTTTGTGATATGTTTGTGAGTAGAAGGAAAGAGTTTCTGTAATGCTTGTTAATCATGTTTTTTAAATGTATGTAAGGCCTCCATTTTCTCTTCTCTTTGCAAAATCAACTGAGCACTCTACTGGATTTACTGAGTAGAAAATATATGCAACTGGGTTTCTCATAGACATCAATTTATTTTCATATAGTCTTTCTGTGCTTTGTTCTGTGTGGATTCAGAGTGGGCTTCTTTCTATAGTATAAACACTAAACCTTTCCTCCTGGAAATAAGGTTGTCATTTACCAATATTCTGTGTGCCTTTTCCAGATTTGTCTATGGCTATGCAGAAAATCTATCAAACGTTTGTAGCTTTAGCAGCACAACTTCAGTCCATACATGAAAACGTAAAGGTATGTCATGTTCTTATGTGTTTAGTGAAAGAACTGGAGAGTCACTGTTAATAATTGATACTGTATCTTCAAGTATGCTTTTTTCTGTTAAATTGTTATATTGTTAAATAAACCACAATTGTCTTATATGCTTGGATTAAAAGGATAGCTTTCATTCAGCTGAAGTTTAATTTGAAACATCTGTCTGTAGTGATGGTGGCAGCTGAGCTGTCACTTAGGTTACAAAATGTTTTTAATGTAATTTCTTTTCATTGTTAATCAGTTCTTGATTTTTTTTCTCATGTGGATATGTTGTGCTCAGTGACATCTTGATGTCAAGCAAGGACAATCTACATATGCTCTTACTCAAATAGGTAGCAGGAAAAAGAAGATACTTATTTTTTTTCTTACATGAAGGATGTTGGTGATAAGTGTGTTCTGGCTTTGTTTTCTGTAACCTGGTTTTCTTGAAAAGTTGCATATATTTATATATATTTATGTATTTATATTTATATATCTATTTATATCTATTTATATATTTACATTTATATACATATTTATACATATTTATATATATATATATATATATATATATATAAAATGACTACTGCTGAAAGAATGCTTATGCAGTAGGGCACCATAGGAGCCAAGTTAGACTTGAGTTTTCCACCATAGGCTCCAGCTTGAGTTTCTCATGACAGTTCTGGACTAACTGACAAAATGTCAGTGTTTTATAGTCTCAGAAGTGTCAACTCTTCATGGTAACAAAAAAAGCAAGCTCCAACACATTAAAACAGCAAAGTGCAAGTGTTTGGTTTTGCAAAATAGGTTTAAAAAAAAAAAAAAAAAAAAAAAAAAAACTCTGCTTTTTTTTCCCTAAAATTTTATTGCTAGTTCTATAAACGCTTACAGGCGTTGACTTTAGGGAAAAGTTAAGGAATGCTAAAGCTCTTGTAGGAATTATATTCTTTGTATCTTGTTGCTTTGGTCAGCATGGATATTTACTGGATTACAGCTACCTACCATCAGGCTTTTGTGCTCTGGTTAGCTCGTTTTGTTACCAGGTACAGAATAGATCAGCTTCTCCTATAATTTCAGCATAATTAAATAAAAAGGATTCCCAAAGTGTTTTATGTTTCTTGCTCCTAAGATCTGAATGTGACCAAAGTTGTGATGTGATCTGTGTGTGATGCATGTCTTCTTCGATATGAAGAGCTGGATTAGTATGCAGGTGTTAGCAGTGATAGCTTCAAGTAATTGGTTGGCCTGACTCATTATGAAAGAGGTTATTTTTTTATTATTGCCTGAAAATAAGGGATTGTTTGAAGGATTTTTCTTGTTGGGAGTCTCAGTCTCATGAGTGCAATGGCTGATACTTTGGAAGACAAAATTACATCTAAAACTTCAAAAATGAGGGAAATGAACATACTGCAGAGGGATATTCAAGCGGTCTGGTTTGGTTTATCAACTGATAGGAGACATTAGGAGAGTAGAGCAGTTCTGAAAGTGCTGCCTCTTCATCATTTGATGGTTCTGATATGATTTATGAAGGCAGAGCTGTCACCGCAACTCGTTCCTTTATCTGAAGAAGGCTTTTTGGCTTGCATGTATACTTCACCTCAGAGGTCTGAAGTTGTGGTAAAATGTGGCCTGAAACTTCTTTGCACAGGGTTAACTGATAAATGTATTTACATAATGGATGCATTTTTATATCCAGATTCAGTGAAAAGTAAAATGTGCTTGGGCACAATAAGGTGGAGAACTTAATTTAATCGTTCTGCCTTAGGACCTGCTCTGGATTATCCAATGCCATTTCTGAGCTCTGGCGTTGTGTTACATCTCATCAAAGTTCCGCAGGCATCTTTTCTCACCAAAGATAGCAGTCCTGTTCTGATGATGAGAGAAATCTTTGTTTCTGATGGGTGCGATTTCTGATAGATTCAGACTTAAAACCCGGAGTAAGAAGCCTTTCTGAGAAAAGGAGCACGTTTAACCTTCGTAAAACAAGCATCTGCTTAGCCAGGATCTTGGGAAGTAGTATGTCTTCATAAAATTCAGTTCAGTCTACTGGGTTTCATTTTGTTTTTAGTAACCCTATTTTATTTTGGGATATTCTGTAAATGAAATCAGTTTTACCAGTTTGTTAAATGAAGTCATTTAGTCCTTTTATGTTACTAAGATATCCATATTTCCCTCATCTGTGATAGAGGTAGAAGTGCTTCATAAGACAAAGTGAGGTATTGGGACAGAATTTGGGGTCTTGAGGTGAGGGAAAAGGGAACAAATTTGGTAGTCTAAAGCGAAAGAATGAGTGCAAATGCAGTATGTTACCTGGCTAACAAAATGTATCAAAAACAAGAATGACTCTTAAAGTGATACATTCTTTGAGCTTGTAGTGAGAAGTGCAAGCAAGGAAAGACAGAAAAAGAGGTGAAATAGAGCAGAAGATATTTTAATGTGATCAGGGTAGCACAGAAGGAAACTTGTTATGATGAATAATGCTGCTGTATTTTCTCTTTGCTCAGCTAGTGTACTGACAAAAATCAAATGGTGTTGGTTTACACCTACTTTAAAAGACTTTGATATCGTTCTGAACGTCCCTCTATTACATTTAACCACTTTGCAGCATATAAGCAAAGAAAAACTTACGGCTGTGGAGTTTCTAACTTGACTGGATCCTTTCAGGTCTTTTTAAGAAATTCAAGGAAATGATATTTATGACTTGGTCTCTTTTTTTTCTTAGTAAGTTATGCTTTTATGTCAAATATACTGAACTAAAATGGCTTCCCCCACCCCTTCAGATGCTCAAAGACCAATACCTTGGCTACAGGAAAACCTTTCTGGGAGATGCCATGGATGTGTTTGAGGCAAGACGAACAGAAGCTAAGAAGTGGCAGAGCGCGCCACGCGTTACCACTGGACCGACCCCTTTCAGCAACATACCAAACGCAGCAGCCGTTGCCATGGCTGCCACACTTACTCAGCAGCAACAGCCTGCTACAGGTCTGAGTGCATTCAAGTTATAGATTATTAGTGTTACAACAGTAGTCAATTTGTGTAACATTTTCTATGCAGTCTTCCTTTGTGTTAGACTAAAACTCTAAACGTTGTGATGAGTAAAGTTACTGATGCATAGCCAATAGAAAAAGCAGGGTAGACTTAGCAATAATTATACAACAGATACTTAAACTTGTGGATTTATTTGTATTAGTGATATTTACTGTATTGTTCTAATTTACCCCCTTGGAATGTGAGTCTTTACTCTTTGGTAACATCTCTGAATACGTTTAGCGTAGCCTCTTTCCAGAACTATGTGGTTATAGTGAATTATTTAAGAATCAGTAAGGAGAGAATATCTAAAGAGACATCACCCTTTTTGTGTGTAAAATAATGCATTTTTATATAGCACTTTGGAACTGTAAAATGAAAAATGCTGTAGAACAGGAAGGATAGTTGAACAAAAATCTGTAGGGATAGGAGTGTGGGTGTCTGACTTATTTTATAGCCAACCCAGGGTGATGCTGGGGTACTTTTTGCAGGCTGTTCTGTTGTTGTGAATATTAGTAGAGAAAGTAAAGTGGATTGGTGATTCTCTGTAATGCATGTATACGTAGGAGGAAATTAAAGCAGAAGAAATACCTGATCCACTGCCAATAAAAGAATTAATATGTACAGCAAAAGAAGTAACTTTTGGCACCTTAATTGACATCCTAACCAATGCTTCTCAGAGAGGGATTCTTGAACGTAGAGAAGTTAATTGGTGTATAATTATTTGTCAGAAATAATAGCCTTTCATTTAATTTTACTTGAACATGCGTTGGCAAATTATGAGAAGTTCAGTTAGCTGCATTCTAATGCTTTTCTAAGACATTTGCCTCTTTGTACTGGAAGCCAAATTAGCAACTTTTCTCCCTCCCTTGTCTTCTAGCAGTGATCAGACTTTGAAAGATTGATGAAAGACTTGCTTAACAATCACTCTAGGAGTTTGATTTGTAGGCAGTCCTTGTCTTCTCCATAGAAGAGAACTAGAACGTGCTTCCAGTCCTGGCAAGGAGATGATGAGCTTAAAAGACAATTATGCCAAAATTGTTTAAATGCAACAGAAAAGGAAGTTATGAAATGTTTATATTCTAAATTTCTATTGTAGTCTTTGTTCTTCCTTGTTTTGCTGCTATCTTGATTCATGGAAGTCCTGTTGAAGTGATGCCAACAGAAGATTCTGCTCTTATACAAAAACATTACGAATTGTAGTTGCACTGGTAGTTTTTTTTAGGCTTCCACACTACCATCCATATTAATGTTACCAAAATAGTTCCTTTTCCTTTCATCCTTCTCCTTGTGTCTTTTTTTTTTAATACTGTCTGTGATCACTATAGGTTTGTGTGTGCAAGTCACACTATTGAGATGTTGAATTTAAGTTTCTACTTATGTTTTCATGAATTGTGGCAAAGGGATTCAAATCTCCTTTTCTTGGTCCTGTTTTGAGATAACTGATAATAACTTCAGTAATTTGCCACTGATGGCAAGACATGAATATTCCCTTAGGAGTAGGAGTGAGCAAAATGTGGACTTGGTATTTATCAACAGGTGTGAGGTAAGGTGACTTCATACCTCAGAGCTTTTTTTAACACTCCTTTGTAGTGCGAGGAGCCAAAGGGCACAACGTTTGTGTGGGTTTTTGGTTGTTCTTGTTTTGTTTTGTTTTTTTTATTAGGTTGGTTTGGTGGTGGTTTGTTTCCTTTTTTTCTTGTTTGTTTGTTTGGCTTTTTATTTTGACAGTGTATCAAAAGCCAAAAATGCACCAGCTGCAAAAAGTGGTGCTGATAGAACAAAGCCATCAAAACTTATCTTGCACATACCAACAAAAGTAGACAAGAACTTAAGTCTACTGCTTTTTAAACTGAAATACTGTTGCCCTCCTTGAAATTTGTTTGATAAACTGGAGAACTTGAGGTAGAATGATGTTTTGAGTGGCACTTCCGGAGCACTTAAAATATCATTTAAAAAAATAGTTAGATGGAATGTGAGGGCATCTTACCTACCCTCTGGCTTGACAGCAAGTCTGAACTGTTCCAGAATGATCTTCACGTCTTAGAAACTTGCTTGAAGGAACACTTCATATCTTCCTAAACTACTGATGATAGTTCTTGATTTGTTCTCAACACCTTACCTGAAACTTCTTAGCATCAACTTAAGACCACCACTTTTGTTCTTCTGAGCGGAGAAGAATCTATTATTTCAGTTTTGCAAGAATCTTTAAATATTTGAAGATTGCTTCTTTCTTTCTTTCCTTTTCCTTCCTTGAGGAAAAACATTCAGTGCCATTTCCTGCAGTAAAACTGCAAATGCTTGCTTGATTTAACTTTGTGTTGTTATAAATTTGATGATCTATCCACTGGAAGTTAATCATGCATATTCCTGTGGAAGATTTAGATCTTTTAGAGTCGGATATAGGAATGATAATAGAAGGTTATGAGAGAAGTAAGGTGTATGGAATGGAGAAGAGGGATGGTCTGTGTAATACCTGACCTGCTGTTGCTGTTTTTAAGATAAAAATAAAACAAGACAATTAATCTGGACTTGAAAGTTTTGTTCTTTACTTAAAGTGTAATGTGTGGTACTGTAATATTGGGGGATCAGGAAGGTTAGACTCTTCTTAAAAAATATTTGATGTTTACATGGTTAAGTCTATTTTGTAAGGTTAAGTTGGAGTTACTGTCCTTCCTCTGAAAAAGGTAATATATTTGAAATTTGTGTTCAAGTCAAAAGTTTAGTAGCTGCATCTAGACTTGAATATATGGGATCAGGGGGCTGTTTCCCCAGTTCCTGGATGTTGATATGCATCACATCTGTTTTCTGTGTGCCAAGGCATGTCTGACTTCTATTGAAACAAAGCCAGTAGATCCTGGCCATATGGAAGTAAGCTTGCAAAGATGCACTGCACTGATCTCCTGGGGTAGGTAATCACGATCCCAGGATTGTGATGTGCACAGTAAAGCACAATTCTCGTGCTGTTCTATTGAAGCTAGAGTTAATAAAATTATGTTTATCTTGTCTGCATGCAGCTTTTCTCCCTGGTTTAGCACTTTTACTCGGAGCACATCTTTACTGATAGCAGTGGGGCTGGTTATGCTTTTGTGCAGTAGTAGCTACAGTTCTAATCATAGCCTCCTTTGCATCTTCCCTGAGCAGTTTTTAACAGCATGGAAGTTAAAATGATGGTGGCTAGTTTACTGCTTACTATTGATGAGTCTAAAATGAAAGACATTATTGGAAGCAACTGCCTAGTGAGCTAACAGCTGTGAATCCATGAGACTGAAACTGATGTTTTTCTGGCAAGACTAAGTTGTCTTAATGCTTTTCAAGTTCACCTTCCCTCTGCTTTCAAGAAAAAAAAACAACCTCCCTCCCCAAGAACTTAGTTACTCTCTCCTTGACTGGTGAAGTGCAGAGTTGGTCAATGTGTAATCAAGCTCGTAGCATACTTACTTGTGTTTTGACTTGAAAGAGTTGATAGAAAATGATACTCAAATCTTCATAGCACTTAATTTTTTTTACTGTGTAATTTGGTACTAACCTTGGTTAAAACTAGTCAATGTATTACTTTGTCAGAATCAGATCCGAGTTGTGACACTGAATTTGTTCATTGTTAGGACCAGCTGTGATTTAAAAGTTGAAGAATGTCACTTTGGTAAATTTTGCTGACCTGTCTGGACTCTCAGTTGTGGGTCCAATTAATGAAACTGAAATGCTCTACAAGGCAAATATAGCAAGTTAGAGGAGTGTTAAATTACATGTTTTAAAGAATTTGTCTCGTACCTATAGTAACCAGAAGTGCTAATTTTTGCTAGTACTTCTGGCATTGAGGAATCTTTTATTACTGGCTTTTTTTTTTTTTGCTATTGAAAATTGTTTACTTACAGTAACTTTAAGTAGTGATGATGCCTTCAGCACAAATTATGGTACAAATCAGCAAATATCAAATACTGTTGCTCAGTGAAAAGCTTGTTAGCCTAAGAGATGTGATCCTGTTTTATATGTTTTTTACTAGCTCTTAAAAGCATATTGCATTTGGAGGGGGAATTAAAAACCTTGCCTGGAAGACTGTAGTGTTTTGTTTTAAGGTCTTCCACTAACAGTGCCTCCTACTGAGATAGAAAACCTGTGCACTCTGAAAGAACTGGATATGTGTTTTGGGATTCTTTTTAGTTTATTAGATGACTGGCTTGTTTAGGGTCTCTTTTTATTGATGAAAACTGTTATTTTTTTAAGAGCTGCTAGATAGATGTATCAGAACTTAAACTGGATGTGAACAAGTCTAGTTTGCAATTTGTGAAAAATGGTAGTTAAAGCATCTGGTATATTTCAGCTGAAAGATTAGTGTGAGTTTTCCAAGTGTTCCCTGCCAGGCGGAGGCAGAAAGCTAACGACTTTTAGTTGCTCTTAAAATTTACTTTAACACTACTTGTGAGTATGCAGATGTCATTCAGCTTGGATCACGTAAGAGTTGTGTTCCTTGCAGAAATGTTTATTTTAATATACAGTGCCTTTCACTTGATTCAAAGTGATTTTTCCATTGAAAGCTTCAAAAACTGAAATGATTTCTAAAGCTTGAACTACTCACAATTTAGAACTTTAGGTAAATATTAGGTACGTAAAGTATTGTGGTATTAAGGAGCACGTTTGGAATTAAACCCAAACTGTAGTAGCTGGTAAGGAAAAAGACTTAATTGTTGGATCCTTAAAGTAGCATCTGAATAAATCATGACTCTCCCAGACACAGTGAATAAAGCATGTTCAAAGACAAAGGAAGTTGCCTTGAGGAAAGGTGCAAATGCCTATGGATTAAGAGTTTGGCACTGTATTTTTTTGTGATGAAACTGACTAGTGCACTGAAAACTGCTTGAAAAAGACAGGAATATAAAATTGTACTGTGAAAACTGTTAGAATATATTAATTTATCAGAATTAATTATTTTAAAATGTGTTAGTAATGGGCTAGCAAGTTGATCCTTTATTCCCAATGGTTTAAAAAAAAAAAGTGAGAAAAATAAAATGAACTGAGGCTGTAAATTTTATCTTGGCAGACTGAAAATGGTTTTTAACAGTCCTGCACCTCAGTGCAAATGTGCAGGGAAACCACTGTCAACTTTTTTTAGTTATGGGACAAACTCTGACTCTGAAATCTTGAATGTATCTAATTCTTTAAGGTACACAAAATCGTGCCTTTTGTAAATGTTTATCAAAACAGGTGGTTTGACTAGTTTACCTTACTGAATGGTGTAATGTAGCAGAGCTTAACAGAACTCAGTTATCACTTGTGTGGAAAAAAAAATCGAATTGTCATGTTACTGTGTAATTGACTTGCTTAAAAAATGAACAATAAATTTAATAAAATAAAGTCATTGTCTTGTTTTTTATCTTAGTGTTCTCTTTAAATTTGGATGGAATACTTGAGTAATTTTGAAGATTCCTATTTATTAAATTGATAGAATAGTGTCAGTTCTTTTGTTCTTGGTTTAAAGGTTACCCTTTTTCAGTTCCATTAATACAAGAGGCAGTAAGTTACCTATAGTTCTATCAGGATCTTGATTAGTGATTCAATTATGAAAGTTCAAGGTGAAACTTTTTGAAGTGGTAAATGTTGTTGCTGTCATGCTACTAGTTTGGGGCAAGTTTGACCTCATTACAGTCAGGGTTTTCCTAGATCTTTGTCAGGTGGACATAAAGGCAGACAGTTAAGTGAGGTAAGGTAAAGTTTAGAGTCTTAATGGAATTTGATGAAAGCAATGATGATGTTCACATGGTCAAGTACTTATAAATGAAGGACCTCTTTATTATGAAAGAGTAAGGCAAGTTTGTTCTCATTTTTTTTATACCAGGGCCACAACCATCTCTGGGAGTTAGTTTTGGAACGCCATTCGGCTCAGGTATTGGCACTGGCTTGCAATCAAGTGGCTTAGGTTCTTCAAGCCTTGGAGGTACACTTTAATTTTTCTAATATTTCATTGAACTATGATATCGCACATCTGAATCTCTTGTAAACCTGAAACTTCACCAAGAGGATGATCTGTTTTGGGGCAAGACCTTTACAGTCAGCAGTCTGCACTTCACAAACTTCTTCGTGCCTTACAGAAAGTGTTAGCTATGGCTAATGCAATACTGTAGTAAAAACCCAGGTTGAAGTTCTCCACGGAACTTGGTTGGCAACTGCCCGTGGCAGGGGGTTGGAACTTGATCTTTGAGGTCCCTTCCAACCCAAGCCATTTCATGAGCTGTAGGAAAGTGAATCAAGACCATTCTTCTGTAACTACACTTTGCACTAATTTGAGTATTTGAAAGTTAGCACGTGGGAATACTATAACTAATATATAGAGGTGTTTCACCTGTTGTGTACAGCTCTTAGCTGTGGGGGCCAGTTTCTTATTGGAGTAAGATATGACACTGCTAGAGAACAATACAGTTCTGGGGTCCTGCTGGGTGAAATGTTTGCTCTAGCTGTCACTCTGTTTGTTAGTGATGAAGTAGGGAAGAGTCTTTTTCAACCTGTAAGGCAAAACAACATTTGAAAGCGAGGGGATAAAATACTTTCATAGTGTTGATTAGTAGTGCTAGTAAGAGACACCTGAAAGAAAACTTCAATATCTTTATAGACCTTTTCCTCTGATGTAGTTCTGCTGAAAATGCATTACAACTAGAAATATATTTGCATACAAATGTTCCTATCTATATCAGTCAGGGGTTCTTACACTACACATCAAAAGGCAGCAGTGTTTATTGAAGCTTTTGTGTAAGATCTACAAAGACAATATATACGATCACAAATGGTATGTTGTGGTTTTTCTTATTAGATCCTTTCTGCAGTTGCATTCTGTATCCCTGCATTTGAATCTTCTCAAAGTGTGATAACTGCTACTGTAACACTTAAAAATAATAAAGTCACTGGCTATTGGAAACACTTAACTGCTATGATAGGTAATACTTGAAGATTATGTCAACTTTACCTTAAATGATGATCTTGAAATTATCTTTAAGTCTACTGGTAGGTTTTCACATCAGATTTTATCTCAGATAAGTCTATAAAACAACAACAAACAGGAGAAATAACAGTGGTGGGCTGAATGAAGAATAACTGTGGATTATTGTTATTCCTGCAGTGTTTTAGATGCTTTAAAGCCACACAACTTTTCAACCAAATCAATTATAGTCTAAAGATTGTTTGTGTTTATCAGTCTTACCAACATAAGGAGCATTCTATTTTAAATTGGTGGACATCTGCTTTTAATTTAGCATTAGAGGCCTACCACCCCTTTCTCATAAGCCAGTATGCAGTTGCTTGTTTCATCTATTCTATATTAATTTGTAAAGATTTGGTCTTTTGGCAAATCAAGAAAGCTGTCTCACAGAAGCAACTGTAGAAGAATAAAGGAATACTTTATTCTTACTATTAACTGGCCTGCAGCAATGCTCTTGGAAGGCAGTGAGCAGAGTGAATATTCCAGACGTTTGGAATTCTTACTTAGTAGCATTTTTAACATTTGTGAAACTGCATTTTAGCTGGGAAACATAAATATTTATGAATTGGTCGATTATAAGCATCCAGACCTTAGCTGTTCAGTATGTTAGATAAGCAGCATATTGACCCAATGCTTCATGAAATATTTGCTGATAGAGACCTGACTGTTGGTAATTCATTGCCAGCTAGAAAGGAGGAAAAAGGTGCATCATTCAAAACAAAATATCCTGCGTTCAAATGATATTTCCTGTTGTATTAAATTAAAGCTGCACTTGGTTTAAAAACGACAGAAGACTATGGAACACAGCCTCAGATAGTATCCAATCATTACTAGTTTTAAAAGGTAAAGATTGTTTTGCTAAAGGAGGTGAAGGCTCCATTCAGTGAAGTACATCACCTAACACGTCGCACTTGACGCAGGGGCCTCGTTTCCTTGAATATACTGTGCTCATTCTCACAGTCTCTTGGGACAACAAAAAATACAGAATATATTTCTCTTCTGTTGATCTGTCCTTAATCTCAAACTGCACATACCAGCTTGCTTTTCCTTTTATCTTGAAGATACTTCATGCTCATAACAGAGTTTGAAATTCTGAAATGTATTCTTTGAGATCATAAATAGGAATTGCAAAATGAATATACAGTTAAACATTCACGGCTGCCCTTTTTTGATGATTTTTCCATTAAAAAGTATGAAATTGTTTCTATTCTAGATTCTAATTTACTGTGTTATATAAAGCTTATCACCATTCTGCTTAGAGTAGGGGTGGATGAAATAAGCCCTGAAGTGAGCCAAGTAACTCAAGGAGAAGTCTGCTCTATTCTAAGCCCAGGGAATTTTTCTTTTGGAGTTGTGGATGAAGATTACAGCTTTCTGTAATACAAGTCATATAACTTGTCTGAATTTTCCTAGTTTTGGCTTGTTTGTTATGTTGTTTTCTTGCTGACTTAACAGCAATTCATTAGCAATTTGGTGAACTCGGATACTTCACTTGTAATCATTTGTAGCTTGTTTTATTCGGTTTTGTATTTTGAAGGTAATAATTTTCTCCGAGTCTTTCCTGTTCACACTGATTTCTTACAGAAATCAATGCTATGTTGAGAACGCCACCTATGGTGGTGGCCTTGGAAATATATCTTTACCAAATAATGCTTAGAACAGTTTGTTTTTAGAATACTTGCCCAAAACCTGTATGTCCTTAATTGCTGTGCCTATAATTTTTTTGTTGTGTGTCTTTACTGTTCTGCTAGGATTTGGAAGTAGCTCTGCCTTTGGAAGCAGTGCCACAGGAGCATCGTCATTTGGGTTTGGAACAACAAGTAAACCATCAGGAAGTCTAAGTGCAGGTTGGTTGGTTTATTTAATTCAAGTTTTGAGTGTGGTTTTTTTTTTTTTTTTAATAGTGTCTGTCAAAACTAAAGGAGGGGAACATGCATCACATTGAATCAGATGCAATCTGAGGCATAGAAATGCAGTTACTGCCTGAATGCATAGGCCATACTGTTGCTGAGCTATTGAAATTAATGCATAAATTAGTGACAAGTATACCAGTAATTCCACTTCCTGTATTTAAAAATAAACATTTTACAGATGTTTTTTCTTATCCTGTATATGTTGAAGAGCAAATTATAGGTATCTTTCTGTATGCCTATAATTCATGTGTTCATTATTATGAAATGAAATTACTTCTCTGGCAGTTGAGCTAATCTTGTCAGCATCATCTCACTACTTTGTTTTACCTGGATGATGGTGAGAAGATGAAAATATGGATGTAGTTTCTCCTTAATTCAGATAGCTGAAATCTTACAGGGACTCCTATAACTTGCATCTCTATTTACTACTTAAATTAGAGCTTGTTTTTGAATTATGTAGCTTATCAGCCTTTCTTCAGTGACAGACTGAAGGAGCATCATGTCTCCAGGAATCAGATTTTAGTAGCATGATGATTGTTTTTTAAAAAAGAAGCTTTAACTGCTATTATTATAACCACAATAAATGGCTGCTATTTGTTAGTAACTGCCCAGTAGGTCAGCGTGGACCAGCATCTTCAGTTCCCATGAATTTTTACTTTCTTGGTTAACATTGGATCATTCTATAAAATAGGCCTCTGAAATACCTTAAGCTTTGTGTTATAAGGTGGGGATAGTTCACTAATCTGGCTGTATAGCAGAATGAAGGTGTAACTGCCTACTGCATTTCTGGTAGAACATCTGGCTTTGCAGCATGCAAAGCATCAGCCTTTTTTTTTTTTAAATCTTTTTAATATCAAGTAAGTCAAAACTTGCACTGATGACATTTCTGTTCATAATAACATTTTCAAATAACACTGCAGCCTCTTTTTAGCAGCGTGAATGAGTTGGACACAATAAGATTATAATTGTTTTCAGCTGTCTCAAGAGTCACAGATACAGAAGGTGGTAACCAGGAACATTAAGGATTAAATGTAATTATTTCCTACTTTCTAAAATAGTCTTCATGAAGATCCTCATCTAGGCTGGGATCATGGAGTAGAAAATTCTGTGACATTTTGGTTATCCTGAAGCATGTTAACTTTTACCTTTCATGTCCAAAACTCTGATCTATAGCTTCTGGATTGCATAAACTCTTAAATACTTTGTGTGTGTATAAATTATGTGTAAGGCTAGTAATTTTTTTTTTAGCTTATATATCCTATTTCCAAAGTAACACTTCCAGAATCCTGAAATAGGAATATTTTATTACTCACCATAAGATAGTTTTATGTTTTTTCTGAATTTCTCTTTTCAGCAGTTGAGAGATGGGTGGAGGTGGCATGTGTGGTTATACTGATGTTACTGCTTTTGTTTAGATGTGAGCATTTTGGTTGGTCTTTTGCCCATTCATAAGGAAGTGTTCTGCTATCCTATCTTGGGTTGCTTAGGTAATGCCTCAACTCTCCGCTTTCTACCAGTTTGTTCTTAGTTTAGAATGAAGATTAGAGGTCCTCAAAGAGTTCCTGTTGAGTGTTTGAGTTACGTACATTTGTTACAAAACTTTGGTGGTTTTTTTTCTAGTAGTATTTACTGTTTTTCTCAGTTTCGGTTTGTGTTTCTGAAGAGAATTTTGTGCTATGAAAGTACTTAAGCAACTTTCCATAGCAGCTTGAGCTCAGTGCAGGAGCAGTCTCTATATGCAGTGTGTCAGCAGGTGAAAGGCAGTGCAGCTAGTCTTCTTTCAATTCGATGTCAATCTCTCAGGAGTGGGACTGTGCTCTCAGCAAGTTTGCTGATGATCCCAAGCTGAGCGGTGCAGTTGATACAATAGAAGGAAGGGATGCCATCCAGAGGGACCTGGGCAAATTTGAAAAATGGTCCCGTGTCACCCGATGAGATTCAACAAGGCCAAGTGCAAGGTGTTGCAATGGGGTCGAGGCAATCTCAGGCATGTGTACAGACTGGGAGGAAAAACTCAGAGAGCAGCCCTGCAGAGAAAGTCTTGGGGATTCTGGTGCACAAAAGGCTGGACGTAAGCCAGCAGCGTGTGCTTCTGGCCCAAAAGGCCAGTGGTATTCTGGGCAGTATCAAAAGAGGGGTGGCCAGCAGGGAGAGGGAGGGGGTTGTCCCTTTCTACTCACTCTTCATGAGGCATCACCTTCAGTACTGTGTCCAGGCCCAGCACAAGAAAGATGCAAAGCTGCTGGAGTGGGTCCAGAAGAGGCCACGAAGACGATCAGAGAGCTTTAGCACTTCTTCTATGGAGAAAGATTAAGGGAGTGAGGCTTGTTCAGCCTGGGGAAGACAAAGCTCCAGGGAGACCTCATTACAGCTTTCCACTACTTGAAGGGAGCTTATGACAGGGAAGGAGACTTGACTTTTTCTTACACAGGCAGATAGTGATATGACAAGGGAGAATGGTTTAAAACAAAAAGAGGGTAGATTTGGATTAGATGTTGGGGAAATGTTTTTTATTCGGGGGGTGAAGAGGCACAGGCTGCCCAGAGGAGCTGTGGATTCCCCATTCCTGGAGGCACTCGAGACCAGGTTGGTTGGGCCCTGGACAGCCTGAGCTGGTGGATGGAACCCCGTCCATGGCAGGGTTGGAACTGGATGATCTCTAAGGTCCCTTTCAACCCAAGGCATTCTACAGACTCCTTTAGTGCGCACAGCTGTGCGATAAAACAAATGTTTCTCTGAAATGCAGGCAGAGCTTCCTTCCATTGTGAAGAGCCTACTCCTAGTGAACAGTCCATCTTAATTCCTAGCTCCTTATTTATTTGATGGCAACCAAAAAGACTGATTTAGGTGGAATATTAAGAACACTGACTCCCGAAATGATGAGAGAAGCAGAAAAATCACCTGAATTTTTCAGAGGTAATATTGTGGGGGGGAGAGTGTGTGAAAGCAGAGGTACTAAGCATGCTTTGAAATCTGAGTTGGTAATTTGTAATAGAGAACTGTTTTTACTGAAGAATAGTAGTGCCAATGATGATACAAGAGACAATTGAATGGGATCATGGAAGGACATGCTTCTGCTGTTGGAAAATGGACCTATGTGTAATCAATATGTAGTAGCAATGAGCAAGTAACAGAGGCCTTTGTAAATCAGCCAGAGCTGTGCTGGAAATCCGTTTTGAATTAGTGTCCTATTGTAATATGGAGGGAGGAGGAGATTGCTTTTGAGGTCTGCTCAACTGCTAGTTATCCCTGTGGCATTGAAACAAGAACAGCAAACTACCACAACCTGTTACGAGAAAGCTTTTATCTTTTGTTTGGCTTTACCTCTCTGAAGGGTTTGCCTGAAGTTTGAGTTGCTTGAGTGTGTGTGATGGGGTTTAGTAGGCCAGGTGGATGGTTGAGCTTGATAGTCTTGAAGGTCTTTTCCAATGGCTATGAAGCAGAGGTGCAAATGCCCAATGAGTGAAGTGTACTCTAAGGTCCTTAAGGTTGATGCTAAGTTTGTGCCTCCAAAGGACAGGTGGTCGCTTACTTCCTGAAAGGAATTGTTGATACATAACTAATGTTAATTTCAAGCCAGAAATTGATCATGTTGTAGCTGTGATTCAAGACTGTGTGCAGCTCGTCCCTCTAAAACTGAATGTGGGTCTTGTTGGAAGTTGATTTCTAAAGATACCTCAAGATTTTCATTTGAATATTTTGTGTAGGGTTTCTTTTTTTTTCCTCTTAAAAAAATTTGTAGGACAAAGCCTTTTAGATTGATTTCCCTTTGACCTTTCTACACTTCTGTGGCCGTCCTAAATAGCACTTGTACAGCTGTTGCTTCCTGGGTCACAGGTAAATTAACAAACATCCTCTCAGTCGCCTGTCACACACGGCTCGTGCATCTTTCTTTCTCTAACATTACTCAAAGTTCAGGTTGTGTTCCCTGCATCCAGAAGCAGCTGCATGGAGGTGGTTCACATGCACTTCATCCCTGGCACTGTGGATCACATACAACTTTACTGTGAATTGTTTGTGTTGTGTGTTCTGTAGAAACCAATACTTACGTGCTATCTCAGCTCTGTACTTGAAGTAAAAATTTAACCTTACGAAGAACAGCTTATGTTATTAAAGATTTTTTTCATTCATGGCATTTCCAGATGAAAAACCAGTTTATTCTTTCGAAACCTTACCTAGTATTCAGAGTTAACAGGAAAATAGGAGGATAGTGACATCTGCTTCACCCTTTACAATCTAGGATGGGAGACAAATCAGTCCAGAAGGCTTAGGTGAAAGCCAAACGAACAATATCACTAGATACACTTGAGATGCACGTACTTATTACAGTGAGTTGTGCACAGGCAAGTGTATGCTGAAGAACTGCAGTTACCAAAATGGCTTGGTTTTCCCCTTCACAAGATGAGTTACTGTAGTGTGATTGTCTGATCCAGATCCAGGCGTTACAGGTAGGAGAATTCCACCTTAGACTTTGAAATGTAACTGAAGCATTAGAGCAAGAGCTGAGTGAGAGAAGGGAAGATATCAGGCTCATGTGGGCAACTTGAGATTCTGCTGAGAAAACCAGTTGGGTTTTAATTTCTTGGCTTTAAAGATAAGATATTCAGTTGATACTGATACAATCAAGGATTGCTTTTACTGTCTGCCAGAGAACTGGTGAAATTAAGTAGTGCTTATTAAGAACAAACTTGTTTGTGAATCAGTCTTGTTTTTTCTAATATTAATGTACATTGTGCAACATGTATAAACTACTTGAAATCTTCACTTGCACCTGTCGTACTTGTTGTGTGATTGTTTATTATCTGCTTTCTTCAGGGAATGGAAGAGTTATGGGCTTCTACTTATTGACCAGTAGTTGGAAACTTATCCTCCAGTTCTCTCTTTTGAGTATTACCAAATTGGTTATACTTCAAAAAAGAAAGTAAAATGATGAAGCGTTACTGTTGCTGAAAGTGGTGAATGGATTTTCTTCAGCTGACCTTGCTTTGTAGCTGAACAGAGTGGAATTATTTTTTTGTAACTCCTCCCTCCTTTTTTACGTCAATGTGAGCAACAGCAAAACTTGCTCACCTATTCATTCGGTTTTCCAGAGCTTTGTTTTCAAGGCTGCTGTTTGACTCAAGTCATAAAGGGTGTTTTTTAGATACCAGGAATTTGACAGAGATTTTGAACCTTTCCTACCTCTTATTTAATGTAGGGTCTGTGCCACTTATGTTGCAAGGGCAGGGAAAGGTAGCCTAGTCAGTAGGGCAGGGGGCTGCGTATGCAGCTTTGCCATTAACTTGCTGTGAGGTGAAGTGAGGCTCGTGGTCTGCTTGTACCTCTGCCTTCCCTTCCCACCCTGCTTTTTATGTGTTACGTGTCTCAATATGCAGTGCTGGGAGCCTGGGCTGGGGGTTATGGCGCTACAACTGCTGTGCAGTTTCAGTGGGGTTTGTGGCTGCCACTTTGATGTGAATAGTGGTATTGTATAAATAGGCTGTGATCTAAGATTAGAGTTGCTTATAATCACTGAAGTAGGCTGTGTTAGAGCCGTAATATCCCAACTGATATAGCTGACAAGTCCACGTGTGTTAGCAACACGACATACTGTTGTAGATCCACATTGGTATACAGTACTATAAATATAGTAATAAAGTAGCTGATGCTCACAGCTCCAAGGAGAAACAAATTTGCAATCCCGGTATAAGCCATGTTTTAAAATGTCTTTTCCCTCCTTCATAAGGCTTTGGCAGCTCGACTACGTCTGGGTTTAACTTCAGCAATCCTGGCATCACAGCATCAGCTGGCTTGACGTTCGGGGTGTCTAATCCTGCATCTGCAGGCTTTGGGACAGGAGGGCAACTTCTTCAGCTGAAGAAACCTCCAGCTGGAAACAAGCGAGGGAAGAGATAGGCACCTCTCTTAGGGAAGTGGAAGTGAATCAACTTTGTTCATCTGAGAAGTCTATTTTTCTAGATTGATGCATTGATTAAATCGCATCCGTGAGATTTATAAAAAATAAAAATAAAAAAAAAGTTGCTACTTTTCCCTAGTCTGAAACACAAAATGAATCATACTGAACAGCTATTTTCTTGTGAATATAAACCTGTTTATGTATTTTTATTTTTGGCCCTAGTTTTAGAAATGTTCTATACTGCATTATTAAAGATTCTTGTAAAACCATCTATTTAAACTAATGTTAGTAGCAGAATATTTTTTGTTAATAAGCTTTATACCATATGAATATATGCATATTTGTTTTTTGTACAGAAAGTATATTCTAGTACAAATACTAGAGTTCATATCTTCTGTTCCTGGATATGGCCTTTAAATCTACTTCAGGGTGTTTCTGTGTATATGGATGTAAATATATACAGTACAGTGCACACACCAGTGTGTATGTGTATGTATAAAATAAAACCAGATGTGCAAACCTTTCCCCACAGACAGGTCTCCTTTACTTTGTGTTCTGTTTGTCCACGTTGCTCTGTGGTTCCACATCTTGATGTTCTATGGATTTCAAACGGGGGGTCCCAGGCTGTGTCGTCATTGCTGCTTGTGTTTTGTTGCTTAAGACCAGCTGAAGTAAAACGTTTACTATCTCATGAAGTTCTGTATGTGGCGTTTGGTGGATGCAGTGTGTGAAGTTGTTTATTTTAGCCACTTCTCAACCAGTTCTTAAAGAAGAAGCCGGGATCTTGACTCAGACATTTCCTAGGTAATGTTCCCAAACTGATTTTTCTTCAGCTGCACGGCAGGACGTTGTGGGGTTTCAGGGTTCCACAAGGTCTGCTTGCAAGCAGAGCTGTCAACCTGCATGAGCTCTTCCTAGCAGCTGGAGGGGGGGGGTGGATTGTACCATTGTAGCCATGATTGGAATTAACTGTTACAAATCAGAGCTGATTCACTAGCTGCTTCTAGTCAGTGCTATTAGCACAAACACCAGAGCAGGTGTGTATCTGCTTTCAATATGAGCTATAGTACAGTAAGTTGCTGCTGAAGAATTGAGAAAAATGATGTAATTTGAAGGTTAAACTACTGCAACAGTAGAGTATAAATCTTGTGTATTACATCATAGCTGCTTGTGCTGCATTTCCAATTCAGTGTGTGCTACAAACATCTGGAAAGCATCCTAAAGAGGTACGTACTGCCTAGTGTGAGTGGAAATGTGAATATGGGACTTTGGGTTCAAGTGTTGCTTTCTGTATACAAGATGCATCAAATGAATATTCACTGTTTTCACAAAAGCACCTTTTTTCTAAAACAGTTAAAGTGCATAAGGGTGTTTTGGTTTTTTTCCAAGCATCGAGTTATTCCAGTTATGGAAGTGTTATTACCATTTAGTATGTTTTGGAAGTGATGTCTGCGGTGGTTGCTTTTGGACAGATGTTTATCACTTGATCTGGCAGAATTCAGAGAAACTGAGCACAGAACTCCTGGCTTTGGTACACTTGTATGTTATTGCATCTCTGCGAGCGCTCCCTTAGGAATCCAGTGTGTGTTTTTCATGTTTGGGAAAACTGAAAGCTTAAAGTTTGTTCTGACTTAACCTTTTTTAAAACATATGTTGGGCTGCAGTCAAAACCACAATGTTTTTATTCTTTTGTTATTGCTTTTTAATAATGTTAAACCACTGGACTTGTATTAATTTGTGAAGCCAATTCAAAGTATGTACTCCTTGTCCATATGTGCAACTTACCATTGTGCAAACAATAAAACAAATGCTGTGATCCTTGTAATACATATTTGCCTATTTGAAAGGTCATTTCCTGTTGTCTTCCTATGTTATGTAGAACAAACAAAACTATAATCAGCTAATATGTAGAATTCTATGGTTTTTTTTTCTTGCTGAAGTTTTAGGGCCTCAATCCCTGGAGTGAAAGGGAGGGCTGGGCTGGGAGGAATGGTGGTTTTTGTCTGGAGTCTCTTCACACTGAGCTATATGAAGCTGGGCCATGCTGTAACATAGTACTAGGTAGGTTTTTTTAATCAGTTCTAAAGCTGTCTGAGCCTCCTGTGTATCTGTATTTTGTTCTGTTTCTCTTCATGTTAAGGCAGCCCGTATCTCCTTAATTCTAGCCCAGGTGGAGAAGTGATTACATAGTGCAATAATTGCATGCTGTAGTACAAACTAAAGTGGTTGAAGTTGGATTTGAAATAATTACCTTCCCAGTATGTTTCTTTGAATTTAGCCATGACTTTCATGGTTCAGCACTGCGTGTGTTGTTTCAAATACTTTTTCAAAGTAAAGCTGTGCAATACAATTGTAGTGCAGAACACAAATACATTTGAGGGATGACAGTTTCCTACAAGGCACGTTAAGCTGACCTGTGCTTACACACAGTGGAATGAAATCAAGTCTGCAGTTGGCTCTTTCAAGAGGGGAAGATTGCAGTGGGATGGATGTGGGATGTGATTCTCTTTATCTGTTAAGACCTTGTACAGTTGTGGTGTGAAGGATTTATGTGGCCTCTTCTACCAGAAGGACCTTGGGTTTTCCATTATTCTCATTGCAATATCCGTAAGAGGAGGTGTGACAGAGTTAAGCCTCAGTTTGCTTGCATTGTAAACCTCTTCCTGGCCCATCATCTCAAAACCTGCGCACCCATATTTGCTTGTGTTCCTGACAAGCTGACTGTGCTGCCTGCCATGCACGTTTACTGTTTTCTTTTTGCTTGGGTGGGAGGGGGTTGAAATGGAGGAGCTGGGAAGGATTCGTGCATCTTCTCACCACAGGCCTCTGAAATCCAGATCCTGGCACACCTCTTCCACCTACATGTTCTTAACAGGACTATATGTTGAACTCTAGACTTAGTGGCCTTTTCATCTTTGATGTAAGTGATAATTCTGTGGGGTTTCTTCCCCTCCCACTCTTTACCTGTTAATAGAAGTAATCCAGTGTCTGTTATGTCATCTGTTACCTGTTGATGGTGCTGGTACCTGGAATGCCTCAGCAGAGGGTAAACAAGCAGTAATGTGCAGGGTTTCGTGAGAAATTAGGAGTAACCATATAGGAAAATGCATCCGTGCTGTAACATGCAAATACATCATGCACTATAAAAGTTTGTTTTCTGAAAACTCTTATTCGGGTATATAATGGGGGTGGGGGGAGGGAAGGGCAGTAAGTGGATTTCTAGCATTAAATTATACATTTTGACTGCTGGGATTGTGCTGGCTGGCTGTTCCTATCTTCCTTGCCCAGTACCTTGTGAGTGCATGGTGACTGCCTGCAGGCATTGCTAGCTCTGCATACTGAGCAGTAGGGCTGCACAACCTGTGTACAACCCAGGCTGGGCTTGGGAAGGCGGTGAGGCAGAGTGCTGCCGTGGCCCGGTGCCTCCCACCTACCTGGATGGGTTTGTTGCTGGGAAGGGGTGGGAGATGGAGGGGTGCAGAGTGTGAGGTTTCCTGCTGTCAGTGGGATGGCAGATTTCAGTTCACATCAGGATCACTTCTGAGCTCAAGGCCGAGTGCTTGCATGCTGATATTTTGTGCTCCTAAATCCAACTGAGCCTGCAAAGCACATTCTTGTATTGCTTACAGTAGGTAGAAACTAGATGTAGATGACTGTAGCAGTTCAATTTTCTAGGTAGGAAGAAAACAACCCTAAGGGTTTCCTGTTGGGATTCCAAAAGCTCTGTTAGAATGCTGCTTTCACCAGGTGGCAGGAGACGACCACTTTCATACAGCCCCTACAAGGCTCTCAAAGGCACAGTTGTGCAGCCTCACCTTTTTTTACAGGTCACTCACGTGTTCTTGCACCTTTCTCTAAGGTGGTAAGGTTCTTGTTCCTCTGCACCAGCATTTGAGCAATCCCTGAGACTGACTTGGCTGTGTTGCTGTGAGGTTTGTTACTCAATGCATTCTTACTCAGCGTCAGGAATCTAATCTTCGTGATCCTGTGCTGCAGTTGTGGAGCGCTGCAGTGAGGAGGTGAGTATGCCAGGTGTTGCTTTAGCCTTCACAACTTCTTTCAGAGAACAGCATGCTCCTTCCTTCCCTAACTTTGTATAAGTAAGGCAATTCCAGCTTACTCTGAGCTGCTTAAGTTTAGAAGCTTCTGCAAAATTAGGTATAGAACTGATAGCAGGTCAGCTCTGCTGAACTCGTGCATGGAGGACTTGGGAAGCATATGCCTGTCCCAACAGGTCAACAGCTGAACAGACATGAAGTGTTTTTTCTGGTTTGTTCCACTGAGCTCTCAAACTGATCAATTTTCCCTCTTCTTTTCAATGCAGGTTTCAGTGTACAGTGCATACTTGGGCAGCCCAAGGACAGAACCATTATGAAATGTCGTGCAGTTGTCTCCAAAATCCTGTTCTGATCAGACGCTATCTGCCTCCTGGGCAAGAAGTGCCTTGTTGGCTCTGTGTCCTTAACGTGCTGTGTTGCAGAACCACTGGGTGCTTTTGGGCTGACTGTCCCAGCCACAACAGTGAGCCAGGATGATGAGGTTTTGGTTGGGCACTAGGGTGTGCTCATAGTAAAAGGAAAAGCCTTGATAAATACTCAAAATTCAGTAGTGGTGAATTTATTATCTGGTGTAAGCTCTTGGGGGGGGTGGAAAAAGTGGCAAAAAGCTTTCTAGACTTGCAGTTGGATGAAACCTTGGGTGGAGAAAATATGAACTGTAAACATTTGCGTAAACATTACTGAGCTACAACTCAGTAGTCTATTAGCTCCTTAGTTAGGTAGCTAAATAGCTCCTCCAAACTGGACATCAAAAATCTCTAATGCTGTTAACACTGATAGTGTTTCCTAGCTGTCAGGGCCACCCTTATTTCATCTGGTCACTACGGAAATTGGTGGCAACTTACTGCCACTAACAGTGCACTGCTTAACGTCACAGCTTACTGCCCAAACCCTGGGAACAGCCCTGTAGGAGCAGGTGGGTGCTGGCATGCCTCATACTGCCAAAGCACGAGTCAGCCCATCCCTGCCTGGGCTGCTGGCTGAGCTCATACAGCTCAGATTTTATCTGCACTTTTGATGCTAAGTAAAATAGCAGTGCTGCAAGCAAAAATAGTCTTTGACCAGTGATGTAAGCAATATGCTAACATCTCCTAATCCTAAATACACTTCTATGCATTTTTAATTTTCTGCTCATTTGCACTAATAATGTAAAACCCAAACCCACACATTAAGCCAAGAGGAAGAACACTTTTTTTCTTGCCTAGCACATGTGAATCTCACTGTGCAGGTGGTAAGCTGGGCCACACCTGTGTGGCAGTGCTGATTCCACAGCACAGTGCCTGTGGGCGCAAAGCTGCTGGCTGCTACTGCATCACGAGGTGAGCAACAGTCAGATCTCAGTTTTGAGACTGTTTTCTCTGCCTTCACTTGACTGAAAATGCTCCTGTTTCATGCTCTGGTTGGCACAAAGCAGTGTGAGTAGGGGAAGCTTCTGGGTTTTTCTTTCAATTGAAGTAAGTTGATGACGGTGCTGCCCTGCCTGTTTGCTTTGTGTGGCTGGGAGGGAGCAGGCTGGGAAAGGTTGGTGTAGTCGTAGAGTCACAGAATAGCTTGGGTTGGAAAGGACCTTACAGCCCACCCAATTTGAACCCTGGGCAGGGCTGCCGCCCACCAGCTCAGGTTGTCCAAGGACCTACCCAGCTTGGCCTTGAACATCTTTGGGGTTGGGGTATCCTCAGCTTCTCTGCGCAACCAAGGCCCTAAGAAGCAATTCTTTCCTTCTTTTTATCTGGGGCTGCATAACTAGGTGTATTCTCCGTTTGCTGGTACCTGGGTTTGCTGGGCCGATGGTGTGCGGAGGTCCAGGGTGGGTAAACCACAGAATCACAGAATTGTAGGTGTTGGAAGGGACCTCCAGATGCCCATAGCAGTGTGACACGGACTGACTGCTGTCAAGCTGCTCACCTGCCCCAAGTGCCTCAGCTGCGTGGGTGCTGGCCTTGGTGTCATGGTGGGGCTGCGGCTGCCTCCTGCCTTTGGCTCACACAACTGTGCCTTTGGAGCTGGCTGTGAGGTGGTGGGTGGAGGTTTCAGTGTTACTGGTGCTGCTGTGGGGCTGTTGTTGCCCAAGGCCTGGTGATGGAGCTTCACCTCACCACAGCCCAGGCTGCTCCTACTGTCATGACTCTCTAGTGAGGTTTTCCTTGGCTCCACTTGTTCTAATTATTTCTCAGGAACTGAGAGCCAGTAAAAGAAAGTCTTTCTCTCAAGAATACACATGTATTTTAAAACACAGATATTAAATACGTTCCCTGAGCAGGAATAAAAAATAAAAACGTCCACGCCATGCAAGCAGTACCCCAGTCAGTGCAGCAGCTGGGCTCTGGCCGTGCTCAGGGCGCACGGCGTCGTTGAGCGGCTCTACGGCAGCGGCTCCCGGGGCTCCGTTCCCGCCTCTGTCACACGGGGGCAGCACGGCCACGCCGCGGCGAGCTGTGCCGGCGTGCCGCTGGGTTGGCAGGTCGGAGCTCAGCCGCGAACTCATCCTCTGCCCGTGCAGCTCGGCAGGGCGCGCGGATGCGTGCAGGAGGCGGCTATGAATGCAAGAAATCCGCCTTGAAGCGGATTCTCAGTGCCACACGGCACGAGTGGAGCGAGCTCTGGGCTCGCGGTGCCGGGTCGGGGCACAGCGGGGCTCCTTCGCTGGGGGAGCCGGGAGGGACCGCCGGGACGGCCGAGCTCCGCGCTGCGCTGGGGTGGACACACGGGCGCCTGTCCGATACCAGTGCGGGTATTGTCATCGTGAGAATGCAAGTGCAGCCCGAACTCAAACCGGGCGGTGCCGGCAGCGGCGCTCCGCGGATCGGGCAGCGCCCCGGGCTGTTGCTGAGGAGCCGCCTGAGCCTCGGAGGGTGCCGGCCTCTGCGGAGGGGAAGGCAAACTTTGCCGATACTTCGGCGCCACCAGGAACGCCCAGCTCGCCTTCCCCG